>NC_052505.1:68424503-68762003 GCF_014356525.2 Nilaparvata lugens | reverse complement strand
ACTCCTGATTTGTTGTGGATTTCTGATGGTGGGTGGTGGATGATTTGAGTGTTCTGTCTTGAATGCAACCTGATTACTGTATTTAGGCCTATTGAAAACGTTAGCAATTTTGTGGGCTTGATTGGAATGGTAAGTAAGTGGAATGAATTTTTTGTCAGTGTCCTGGTTGGTCAGTCTGTAAATGTTTTGTTTGTGCATTATGTCTAAAAAGGTCTGTGGGAGTATCCATTATTTTTGGAAGTTTGTCTTATTGTCTGTAATTCAGTATCATAGTCTTTCTTGTCTAGTGGTACTTTGGTAAGTCTATGGATCATGAAGTAGTATGCTGCTTTCTTATGTTGAGGAGGGTGGTTGGATGTTTGGTTTATGGTCAGGTCGGTGGTTGTTGGTTTTTGAATTTGTGAGTATTTGTTTCAGTCCTAGATACTGTCAAGTCAAGGTAATTGAGGGATCTGTCCGTTTCAGTTTCAAGAGAAAGTTCAGGTTGCGAATCTTATTTATGTTTTTCAGGATAAGTTCAGATTGTCTTTGATTGCCTTTGTGGAATATGATGATGTCATTTTTCTGTCTCATTCTACCATAATACCTTTTAGTCCTTCTCTTCTAGCTTTCTCTCTCACTCTCTGATTATCAAAATTATTGTTTTCCTCTTTCTTGGTACCATCTCAGCCTCTGTTGAAGTTTTCAGATTCATTCAAAGTCTTGCTTTGCTACTGACTAGTTGATATTTTGTAGAGCCAGTTTTTATACTTGAGCAGTAGCTTAATAATTCAAGATGTAGTCAGTTTCAAAGTTTTTTCCTTTTTAAATGTAATTTGTTTTAGTAGTTTCCTCAAATTTTATAAATATTTTCTGCTCAGTTACATTTCTTTTTTTATACAAGTTTTACTTTTTTTTTCTCTAAAATCTGCTGAAAAGGTAACAATATTTTTATATTCAAATTTAATTTTATTTCTCTTCAAGGTACTGACATTTTAGTAACTATCCATTTTATTCTGAAGTTGTATCTTTCTTTTGCCACATAAACTTTAAAATATGTAAAGGTTGGTTAAGATAATTGAATAAATATATTTTTTACAGAATATAACTTGATGTTTGAGCATATAAATTTCAAGTAAATAAAACTATAATCCTAATTTAACCTGGAAAATAATCTTTTAAAATTAAATTTCTAATACTCTCAAAATTCATGGAAACAGATTTTTGTTATTTCAAATTTTTCTCATTGTAATTAACTTTTCTATTTTTTTCAAAGGAACAAATCCTTTTATTTAAATTTGATCAAAATAATATTAGTTCTATATTTGTCTTTCTCTTTAGCGGTTGCACTAATGTCTGATGTCGCACTTATGCCCGATGTAGCAAATCTACCTGATGTTTCATCACTCGACGTCCCACTCATATCTGATGTACAACCAATAACTGAAGTCACTACCATACTGTAATAGAAGATGCAAAAGGAATATCTAAGTTTCAAGACCTCAATGATTCCCAAATCTACGTCATTATAAAAAAACAATGTTTCCCCATTTCAAATTGAAAATCAGTGCTAATAGCAAGTGATCAGTTATGTAGAAAAGTGTTTATTCAAAGAGTTTATTATTTGGGGCCCCTCACATGTTCCTCATGAAAATGTATTTAGAATTATTGTATGCTCTTGTTATGATGTTAATTTATGATGTTATTGCAATATTTTTTTATGATTTAATAAAATTATAGGTGATGTGGCCCAGGAAACCATGCCACATGTCGCTGCAGTAAATTGTTCAGGAAGGCATATTCTAGTGACTGGGGTCAAAAAGTAGCATTTTCACATTTGCGCGCTATCTGTTAGCTAGGTTCATGTACTACAGTTCCAGCTGGAATCAGGGCTGCCACACTAATCCATTATCACTTAAAATGTAAAAGAAAAAGTCTCTGCCAGTCTAGAAAACCATGCCAGATGTCGGCCATGTTAAATCCCCATAAAGACTTGTGGCATGGTATTGTTTTTACATTTTAAAACAAGAAATTATTATTGTTTTTGGTGATTTTATTAAACTGTATTTTCTACATACATTTCTTTCAATTTTCAATTATTTTTAATCTCCAAAAATTATTTTTCTTGAACCCAGAAACATTTTTTTCTATTAATTTTTCTCTGCCAACATTGCTAACCTTACTTCCCTACTACAGGTGTTTTGGTCTGCTTAAACAGTTCACAGCTGGCAAATGTTTACAATTTTTGTCTGTTATCATAAATCATGAAATAATAGCAGTTATAATGGAAGAAAGTGATAGATTCGAAAAAATTGTTCTAGATATAGTAAACTCATGTCCTTTTGCGGGATTAAATGATGAGTTGCAAGGCGTTTTCAATGAGTATTTTGACAGAAAATCTGAATCCTCTAATAGTGAAAGCAGCAGCGATAAAGACCAAGAAGATGCAGATATTGTAGAACTTGATTCAATACCTTTGTTTGATGAGACATTTTCTGTGAGTATTATTATTACTATAGATTATAAACTATTAGATATATCCTATTATATTCACTACTGAATAAATAAATTCTACTGACAGGACTGGTTATGATAGTTGAATATTCTTTTACCGTACCATCTGACAAAAGCATCAAACTGGGCATTAAGTATTGTCGATTTGATTCGTCAATCTAATGACCTTGTTTGTTTTTTAGGGAGAGCTAACCACCAGAACAGTAGAGAACATAGAAATAATATTGGACACTGAAACACCTGGAATAACATTGGATGATAATGATGCTACAGGGAGTATTATAGAAGCCATTGAAGATGTTCAATTACGTGAAAGTGGAGCCTCTACCACTGATGATATTTGCAAAATTCTAGAAGGTTGTGGATGTAAATATGGACCAGGGGGAACTCAGTGTTGTTTTATGTTTAGTAAAGAACAATATTTAGAATTTAGGGAGGAAAGTGCCAATTTAGATTATTATGAAGATCATGTAAATAAATTAGATTTAGTTGTTTCAGCCCAATTACGTGCTTTTTGTCAGTCGGACAGTAAAACTCAACATTCTCATAAAATAATAATGTTGACCATAAGTTTTCATGGACATCATTTATGATTAATGGGAAAAATGTTTGTGAGAAAGTTTATCTCTTTTCCCATGGTTTCTCAAGAGAAAGATTTAAAAGATTGAAAAGAATTTTCCTTGATGAAGGAGTAGTTGCTAGAGTACATGGCAATACAGGTCGCAGCCCAAAGAGTCATTCCTTGGGCTATAAGGCAATAAATAAGGTGGTCACCTTCATCAGAAATTATGCATTTCAAAATGCAGTTTTCCTACCTGGGCGTCAGTCCACTCAGTACAAAGGTGCTGCTGTGAAATTACTGCCAACATCTGACAGCAAAATTTCCATTTATTTAAAATACAAAGCATGTTGTGAGGCAGATGGGGCTAGTGTCATATCTGACAGATCATTTCGGAGGATGTGGTTGCGTTTCTGTCCGGAAATTATCATTCAGAAGCCAAAAAATGATATGTGTAAAAAATGTCAAACCAACTACACCTCATTAAAAAAACAAACAGTTTTTAGTGATGAGGCCAAAATACAAACTAAGGTGAGGCATAATAATTAGCGATTTTAAAAAGCATGCGAACCAAGCTGTGTTGGAGGGAGGTGGAGGGGATAGCATCAGTTACATTTGGCGCGAAATAGCGTTTAGTCACAATGGAGCGCAGGACCCCACAGCATCGTGCGTACACTGTCAAAGCCTTTTATCAAAACGGTAGTTCATACCAGTTAGCACGTCATGCATTCTGCAACCATTTCAACATTAATCGGAATCAGCCGACATGCCATCTGCCTGTGCGATTAAAAATTGGGTTAAGAACTTTGAAGAGACTGCGTCAATGACAAGGAAGAAAACAGGAAGACCAAAAACTATGCGCACACCTGAAAATGTTGAACGTGTAAGAGTCGCCATTGACAGAAGCCCTTGTCGCTCAGCTCACTGACACAGTGTTACACTTGGGATTTCAAACCGAACGGTAAGACGAATTTTACACCAAGATTTGCATTTCCACCCATACAAAATCCAAATGGTTCAGGCCCTAAAGGAAACGGATTTTGTAAGCAGAAGCCAGTTCAGCTTAGAATTTTTGGATTTGATTAATGAAGACGAGGACATTGTAAACCGTTTGTGGATGAGTGATGAAGCGCACTTCCATCTCTCAGGTTATGCTAACAAGCAAAACTTTCGATTTTGGAGTGATGTTAACTCTAGAGAACTGCATCAGCAGCCATTGCATTCCAAAAAAGTAACTGTGTGGTGCGCCATGTCTTCATTAGGGATCATAGGGCCATACTTCTTTGAAGATGGCCAAGGCAATGCGGTGACAGTGACTTCACAGAGATACGCAGAGATGTTGGACAATTTTTTTACTCCACAACTTGGACAGTACGAAGTGAATGATGAAATGTTTTTCCAGCAAGACGGAGCAACATCCCACACTGCTCGAGTAAGCATGCATATTGTCAATCAGTTGTTTCCAAATCGTGTGATCTCCCAAAATGGAGATATTGCATGGCACTCTCGTTCACCTGACCTCACAGCATGTGATTTTTTCTTGTGGGGTTATCTGAAAAGTAAGGTTTACCAAGGTAATCCTCCTAGAACAATTGAAGCCCTGAAAGAGCGGATCCAGCAGGAAGTTGGTCAAATCCCACTGGCAATGCTACAAAATGTGATGAGTCACTTCAAGGTCCGGCTGGAGGAATGTGTATGTTTAAACGGAAGCCATCTTACTGGAGTTATTTTCAAGAAATAACTGACATTTTACTGTTGCAGAAAATGCTTTTTCATGTTTTTTAATATTGTGGAATAAAAATAATTTTTTAACAAAGGGTTTTTATTTAACAGTATTTTTAAAATCGCTTGTTATTATGCCTCACCTTGTATTAGAGAAATGTCACAACACTTGGACAAAGTGACAGGTGAAAGGAATAAATTTCTATAAAAACTCTATAAAAACTACTAAAACCGAAATTGAAAATAGAGAATTTCCACCTACACCTCGCCCACCATGCTCTTTTGAAGGTTCAGTGCATTATTCATTTGATATGGCACAGCAGGTGTTCATTCCTTCGAATCCTTTGCAAGCGGGCCCTATCTATTTCCTTGTACCTTACAAAGTAGGAATTTTTGGTGTGATGTGCGACACAGTTGGGCAGCAACACAACTATCTCATTCCTGAGTCAGTTGTTGTCTCTAAAGGAGCGAATGGGATAGTGAGCATGCTACACCATTATTTTAAAAATATGGGTTATGGTGAGACAAACATGCTGACAACTGTGTAGCACAAAATAAAAATAATGTGTTGATGTGCTACTTGAACTGGCAAATACAAAAAAAAAAATGAACAAATCAATTACGTTATCATTTCTTCCTGTGGGTCACATCAAATTTTCTTGTGACTGGGCCTTTGGATTATTCAAAAAAATATATAGAATTTCTCCAGTTTCATCACTGGATGAGCTTGCTGCTGTTGTTGAAGTAAGTACACCTACATCCAAGTTGAACAAAGCTGTGAAAACAGGGTCAAAGACTGGAGAAATATATGTAAAATTTTTGATTGGCAAAAATTCTTTAGCTCCCTAAATTGGAAAAGGATCCCTCAAATCACAGAATTTAGTCATTTTCAGCTTGATTGCAGCTATGATGGAGACATCAGATGCAAGTTTGAAGTTGATGGGGAAGCAATAACACATAAAATAGGTACATTAAATGAGTATAATGTTAAAAGCTTCCCAGAACAACTCATGCCCAAGGGATTGAGTTCAAAAAAAAATATCTATATGATAGAATTAGAGAGTATTGTACTCTAGAGACAGCAGATCTTGTTTGCCCCTTGCCAGCAGATTTGGCTGATGATCCAGCAATTGATGATCCTGAGCCTATGCCAGGTACTAGCACTGAACATCCACAAAAGAAAAAAACGTGGTCGGCCTAAGAAATTAGTATAGATTGATAAATAATAAAATACTAATTGTGATTTTGAATTATGCTTACTAACTACATAAATAAATCAATAATAATAATACATTTTTCACATGCTAATTTTTGTTAGGATAGTTATCATTCATGCTTATTCATGATTAGTGTACATAATACCTATATATCAATGTTTTTATTGTTAGTTATTAGTCCTACCTATTAGTTTATTTGGTGTGTTTAGTCTATTGTTTTTCTAAATATAAAAAAATTGCACTATAATAATATTGTCAGAATTGTGTATTAACTTCTCCCCAGAATTTTCTTATTCAAGAAGCAACATTGCTTTTCAACCCCACATCCTTGGGGTTTATATTTTGACATTTTTGTATACCACAACTTTTGTTCAGCACAAAAAGCTCTATCAATAAGAAAGAACTCAAATTTTATTTTTATTTTTAACCCCTCCCCCACCCCTCTAAATTTATTCTATATTCTCATGGAAAAATGAAACTAAATTTTTTTCTAGATCACATATCATTCTTCAGATGTTTCTGAATCATAGAGTAATTATTTTCAATTACACAGATTGACACATAACCTTTTTATTTATTTTTTTTGTAGTTCAAACTTTGAAGACGTTTTTCACAAAATATACAAGAAACTAATGCCAGAGTTGAAAATTCATAAAAAATTCAGTTTCTATTGTATCGAGATGAATTTTTTTTTTTTAAATTATACAGTGGATTTTTCTCTATTAGAATCAATATAATCAAGAAATGAATAAGGAGCGACATGTGGCATGGTTTCCTGGGCCACATCACTATTTTAGTATGATTTGTCTGTAATATTATATTTTGAGGTTTCTACTAATATCTTTCAATTAGGTACATTTTTTATCTCAAACTCGACCACAGAGCATAGTTGCAATTTGGTTATACATATATTTTAGATAACAAATTTGAATTGTTCCAGAATAAGATCCGGAGTTGTTTGAAATTGTTTTAATGAAGCTATGTGGATTGAATATATAGTTTGATTGAAACAGTTTTTAATAGGCTGTGAGTTAATCTGAAATAAGCAAATAACTTTTCAACTGTGCCACTCATAAAGTGGAGTGGTATAAAATTTGTTGCTTTACAGTAATAATTAATGTATCAAAGTGTAAGATAGCAACACAATTTATTATAATTAATATCAACAATTTAAGTAGGATGAAGACAAAAGGAAAATTAAAAATATAAATTATTTCAATAATGCACTTAGAGCCAAAAATTTCTCATCACAAATTTTTCTCATGACAAATAAAATCTATTATTGATGATGATGATGATGATGATGATGATGATGATAGATGAGTAGTTTTACCTACAGATTCAGGTGGGTTCGAACTACTGGATAGCAGATATATGTGCAGATAATGAGTTATTTTGTTTTATAGCCTACAGAATATTTCACTCCCAAACACGAGATTCCTACATTCACTAAGAACACCAAGTGGCCATCAGTGATAATTGATTTGAAAGAAGTGAACTATTTCAAACTAATGTTCCCAAAGAGTTTTTCTCTTTCAATTAATTTAAGTTGATAACCCACTAAAAGCACCTTTCCTTTACCCAACTAAGTATACTTTTTCATCCTCAGACGTATTACATTCCTGAACAACCCCTAGTTTCTCTATTTTCTCAATCCCTGATTCTCTCTAGAACATTAAAATATATATCAATCAAAAACTTACTGATGGGGGGGGGGAGGGGAATGATTTTGGTTGGTATTATTTTGGCAATGAGTTATAATCATCTCCCTTGCCAGTCCCAGAAAGAATCACTGGTGAATAGTTTTTAAAATAAGTTCCAATTGTTCATTTTAAAAATTTATTGTAATCATCCAGATAAACTAGAGAGGACTGGGAAGCTTTACTATAGTGAATAATTAATAAATTGTATCTTAATAACATACATTCTTAGCGGCTGTGCATGACGGAAATTACACTACAAAAGGGTAAATTTGAACTCAGGAAATTTATGTCCAATTCTGAGGAACTGATAGATTCAATTCCATCTCACTTGGTAGAAACGGCTGTGGTCAAACCACTCACAGAAGGAGTGGCCATATGCTAATGGCCTAATGCTTTAGGCTTAGTTTGGAATTCAAAATCTGATGAGCTTTCTGTAGATTCTAATGTAACTTTTGACTTACAAAAATCATGATTCACTAAATTGGAACTATTATCTGCAATAAGAATAATTTATTTCAGAAACCGATCAACAGTCATTTTTTTCGAAAATGACTTTGAACAGTCTTCTATTCATTTCTGTGTACATAGTTTAGTGCAGAAACCCATCTAGTTGCATGGTTCCATGTGCCATTTATTCCAATTGACTTCAGTGCAGAAAGCCATCAACTTGTTGCTTAGCAGGTTTATGTAGTGAATTTCATGTTGTTAAGTTGGCTCACTGGTTGATATTGTTTGTAATGCAGTCTGCTCACAGATCCCACCGTAGCTTGCTTACTTCTTGACAAGAGGACCCTACGGATCACTCGTTCACCTTAATGACCCATTCAATTCCAACAGTTTGCAATTGGATAATCACATTTTCTCGAATTTCTATTTTATTTTCAATTTTAGGTGGAAATGTTACTGAACATTAATTGTAGAGATTTTCATGCTCAATCTTTTCCACTCGAAATTTTTTGTTTAAATTGCATCTGAAGCCTGATAATTGGGAATCTAAAATCAAACTTTGCATGATTTGGTGGAGCTCCTGAAATTTTTACAGATATGGGACTTAAGGCAGTTGATAGAGCTTATCAATGACTATTATAGGTATAAATTCAATCAAAATCGTTGGAGCCATTTTCGAGGAAATCGCGAAAAACCCTGTTTTTGACAACATTTTCTCCATTTCAGCCGCCATCTTGAATCGCAATCGATCGAAATTGTTCGTGTCAGATACTTATATAGCGTAAGGACCTTACGTTCCAAATTTCAAGTCATTCCGTTAATTGGGAGATGAGATATCGTGTACACAGACGCACATACACTCATACACACACACACACACACACACCACACACACACACACACACATACAGACCAATACCCAAAAACCACTTTTTTGGACTCAGGGGACCTTGAAACGTATAGAAAACTTGAAATTAGGGTACCTTAATTTTTTTTAGAAAGCAATACTTTCCTTACCTATGGTAATAGGGCAAGGAAAGTAAAAAACAGCAAGATCCAGACTGTTCCAGTGAGAAAAATCTCATAAAACAAAAAATACTTCTTTTGTTTACAATATTAGGATAAATGGTGTAATTATACCAGTTTGTAAAAATGTATTTCTCCAATTACATGGAGTTTCTCAAGATCAAGCTGCAAGATTGGCAAATCTATTGGTTGAGAACTAAAACCAGTTGATAAGCAAGGAAAAAATCGTAACGCGATCGATGGGATTAATTTGTAACCATCCTTGAACACATTTCTCAATTTGAGGTCAGTGAAACTCATTAAGGGGCAGATAAGAAACAGCACTCAGATGCAATGCTGAATATTTACAACATTTATGAAATGTTTAAAGCCGCTCACCCAGATTTGAAGGACAAAGTAAAGAACAACTTTTATTACAAATATTTCAAAGAAAATTTTAACTTATCATTTGGACGTCCACAGGTGGATGTATGCAGTCAGTGTGAGGACTTGAAGGCGAAGTTAAAGGATCCCCTCTTAAGAAAGAATTTTAAACAAAGTGTAATTGCAGAACAAATTGTACATAAACTATGAGCTAAAATAATTTTATTTGAAACAAAAAGAAATTGATGAAAACAAGGATGAAGATATGGTCCTATTGTGCATGGATTTCATGCAAAATCTCCCTCTTCCTCACATGACATTCATGTGCAAGATGTGTTTGAAATGAGACAGTTGTGGCTTAATGTTTTTTCAGTTCATAATATGAAGACTATTCTTGCTAATATGTAAATATACCATGATGGTAAGGCCAATAAATCTCCTGATGAGGTTTGCTCAATGTTGTTGCATTATCCAAAAACAGAAGTATCAAGTTCAGTGAAACATCTTGTACTTCAGTGACGGCCCATTGGGCCAAAATCAGAATCACTGTGTTGTGCGGTTTTTAATGAATCTTTGTGTCAGGGGAATGTTTGAGACAGTAACCCACTACTTCCCAGTGAGAGGACACTCCTTCTTACCTTGTGACCATGACTTTGATAACATCCAGTGTTTAATTAAAAAAGCTGAGTGTACACACCAACGCAATATGCTGAAATGATTTATAAAGCTAGTAAGACTGGGCGCTTCACTGTTCACAAAGTAGCCGGTGACATGATATTTAGTTTTAATTCTTGGTGGCCCCGTTTTTATAAAAAAGTGCAAACTTTTCCGCACAGTTTCCGCATTGTGGAAGAGGTGTGTGAAAAGAAGACAGAATACCTTTCAAAGTGTCAAGTTACAAGGAATTTAAATACAACAAAGCTACACAAGGAAAGGTTGTGGTTAAGAACTTTATCAACGGTTTTACCTTTTCAACATTCACCTTGAAGAAGTATGCTACTGTTCCAGAACTTCCAATAGTGTGAGCACACCCATTTGGGAAAGTACCCATTAATATTTAAAAAATCCAAGCCATTCAGAAACTGAAAAAGTATGTAACCGGATATGAAGTGTTCTTCAAAAATATCCTTCAGTTGCCTACAACAGAAGCAGAGTGCAATGTAGATAACATTTTTGAAGATGATTACCATAGCCATTCTGAGATCAATGAGTTTAAACATTGATTTCATGATTTATCATAATTATTTGTCCATTTTTCTTTTTTGTTTGTTTATTATTATTACTGCAGAAACCCATCAAGTGAAACAAATTAGTTGAAAAAAACAAGAACCATTATTGATAAAACACATTGCAGGCAACTACTACTAAAGGATGGTATCAAGTGATGTTCATAATTTTTTGAAGCAAAAATTACAAATTTTGTGACCATCAATCAGTTTTCATTTGTTTCCCAACAATTTTCAAAACCACACTCGACTGAAATAAACGATTCTTGCTAGCATCTATGATCCACTACCTCTAGTCAGTCCCATAGTTATCATGCCAAAAATCATATTGCAGAAATTATGGTTGAAAAACTTGGATGGGATGATAAAATTCCTTCTGATTTACTTGTTGAATGGTTGACTGTTTTCCAACAGTTACCTGAAATACCTAAGATTTCTATCCCTATATGTGTTCTATCATTGCAACCTGACACAGTAATTGAATTGCATGGTTTTGTTGACTCAAGTTCAGTAGAATATGGTCCCTGCATTTATGTATGATCTATTTCCTCAAGTGGCATACAAACTCAATTATTGTGTGCTAAATCTAGTGTTGTACCTCTCAAGATGCTTTCAATTCCTAGGTTGGAGCTGCAAGCTGCTCTATTTTTGTCTCCTTTCATTACAGGATTGATTAAGGCATTTAATTTACTCAATATTGTTGTTTCTGATGTATTCTTATGGTCTGATTCTACTACTGTGTGTACTTGGATTACTTCTATACCTGATAGGAAGGATGTTTTTGTAGGAAATCGTGTCAGAGATCCAGGAGACTACATCACAATTCACATGGGCATTGTCAAGAGTACTTGAAATCCATCAGACATCATTTCCAGGGGATCTACTACAACTGATTTGGCTAATAACAAATTGTGGTGGCATGGTCCTAGGTCCGTGGTCTAGGTAACAGTAAAGATAGCTGGGATGCTTTCTCATCTCATTTCATAGTTAGAACCTTTGCTAGTGTTGTATTATTTAATAATAGTGAGGATTTGGTAATTTCAAAATTGTTTGTTCATATTTCTATCCCTATAAAATTGATTCATGTTGTTGATCATTGTTTGTGTTTTATTCATAATGTCAGGAGGGTTGGTGAGCTATCAGTTTTGGTAATTCAGGAGGCTAAAATTCATGTTCTCAAAACTGTTCAAGAGGAGGCATAAATCAAAGCTTTTTACTTTCAGATGATACAGGAATATCAGAGATCAACAAAAAAAATTAATCAGTGAGAAATTATAAAAAATACTTATGTCCATTCTGCCATGAGCTTCAGCACCATTTGTCAAGACATCTTTTGAACAACTACCAATAGGAAGATGGAGTCATCAAAATTGCTTCCCTAGAACCAAATTGTTCCAAAAGACCTTCAAATGAGATCAAGTGCCATAGTGATTGAAGAGCAAAAAAATATTACATCCTATGTTGAAAAAGAGTAGTTTTGCCAGGAATGGATCACAATGAGGTGTATAATCACATATTGAAGGATGAGACCTCACTTGATTATGGTAGTTACTTGTGCGTTGGAAACAAAGAACAACATCTGAAGAACATGATAAGAACCAAATTTCGCCAGGTGGGGTAAGTAGAATTGAAAATGAAAGAGATTAATATTGTTCCATCAAATCCGTGAGTTGAGAAATGAACTTTTTGGAAATAAAAAACTGTTTAAAAGATAAACCATTAACTTTATGACAAAATGTTTAGTTAGTGGTTTGTAGTGCTAATTGCTATAGACATGAATATTGTAGTCTTTGATTATTAAAAATTTACTTTAATGGGAATTTGATCATTGTTTAGAGTTTAGAACAACATTCTCTAGTATTGTTGCAGATAATCTATCTGTAGCGCCAAGTGTTAAATTCCATTATCTTGAACAATCACTTAGTAGGGAGGCTGGCTGTCCAAAGAATTCAAAACATTCTTCATGGACATTTTAACCTAGCATGGGAACCATTGAAACAGAGGTTTGATATACCCTGTTTGATAGCTCAGAAACACGTAAGTGCTGCCCAAACTTGACTCAAAATTAGCACATTCATGGCATAACTTCATTGATCATGCTAAAAACTAACATCTATGTATTGGAAGCCATTGAATTACAGGTCGAGGTCAAGGACCTCCTTTATCTAAATATTTTCACATCATGCTTTAATTCTAGGAGTTCGAGGGATTGAAAACATTTCATTGCTAACACCCCCATTACCATCAATGGATGACTTATGAAATTTTAGGGAAGGATTGGTTAGCCAGCCTCATTCAACCAGTCATAGAAGAATCACAATCATATGTGAAAAACTCCTATGATTTTACGAAACAAATAACCCTAAACTCGGGAGACATACTAGCAAGTTTAGACATCATTTCCATGTACCCCAACATCCCTGTTGATGAAGCCATAATCATCATGAATCAAAATGCACACTTTTCTAAATCAATCATTGACCTGACAAGCCACTGCCTGAAAAATACATATTTCATCCACAATAACCAATACTGCAAAGGCAGGAGTCAGTGTAGCATTGACTGCGCTCCGAAGATGTCATTTGGGATAATGGCGAAACGTCAGCAAGTAAGTGAAACTGCTTATCGGATGTACCTGGTTGATAATTTACCATATTCATCCATCCGCGAATTTTTGAAAGTTAACATATTGAATCTCTACGGGGAGATAGTGTTCAATCAGTGTAAGGTGTTCGAAAAACTTCAGTCAAAAAGGACAATGCTATTGTGTGATTTGAATTTTCTGTGCAAGTGTCGTGACAGTGATGTACGCACTTCCCTAGTTTACTAAGCTATCTTATCATGCAAATAATTTCAAAACTAAAAGTATTTTCAAGAAATCCAGTAAAGCTCTACTCATTGAAAATATTCAACGTGTTAGGAATCAACTGAGTGCTCTAGAGTCAAAACTATAGTTTGTGTAAAATATGTTGAGACTTGGCCCTCCATCCCAAGAAATTACTGGGTTGCCAAATCGTGTAAAATTGCAACTTTCTCAAATTTCCAATTCAATGTCAGAATTGGTTGTAGAATATCATCCCCGATATCCTAGTAGTGCTAGAAAAGTTTCAGGGTTGAAGGATGTCACGTGGTAAATTAATACCACCAAATATTTTAAAATGAACTAATGAAATATAATAGAACTATAAAATTGGAAAGAAGGTTAGACCTACCCAAAGAGTAAATCAACTCAAAGCAAGTATTATTAGCGATTAGGAGTAATAGCATTATCAACAACGATAAGAAAACATGTATTATTGTGATTTAATAATTATGAGAACCCATTGGTAAGATCAGAAAATTATAAAGCGGCATACTTATTATTGGCGGATTATAAAAAAAAAAAAAATAAAATGCATGAACATTGAGGTTAGAGTTACTTGTTTACATTTTGAAAAGAATTAGTCGATCTTGGATAAATCGATAATTATCAGAACCAATACTGAACGAATCAGCTGATTATTCGATCAACCCATATGACCGGTTGAATCATATAAAATTCACTCATAAAGGATATATTATGTATACTAAAGGAAGTCGATGTGTAGAATTACAAACAACTATTATTTCTGTATAAATATTTATTATAATCCAAAAAAGCATGATAAATCAAGAGTATACAAAACTCATATAAAAACTAAATGTATTATCTATTAAAATCGTATGTTACGATTTATTTATGAATTCAATTTAAGATAAACACTCCATATATTTGTATAAAAACTTCTTTTATTTAAATTTTTCTATTATAAAGCCGAGGAAGCCCTGATTCCCAAGGCAACCAATTGTATTGAGTCTATTAAATTGAAGGCCAATCAGAGAGTAGCTTACAGAATTATTCTAGGAAGAGGCAAATTTTTCTGAAAACCTCCTTCTTCTGGCTTAAGATCCCAACCCGAGAGGATGCACATGGAGTTTAGGGTTTTTTCTTCTTCCTTTTAAAAATTTTTAATGAACTATTAAGCCAAACCCTTTTTTAAATGTAATGTATGTTTGTTGAATGTTAATTATTTGTGAACTCAGTGCTGTCAAGGAGTTCGTAATTGTAAAGATTCCCATAAAAATAGCTTTAATTCGAAAGAAACTTATAAAAATCTGGATCACGCGTTAGCCCAGCAGTGACGAAAAGGAGCCTACCCAATTAATTATTGGAAATAATTAATTCAATCCACGAGAACATCTAGAACTTCAGTCAGTGAGTGATAAGTCAAACCAAACGAGCTCGTTTTTTCGTTTTTTCTACGTTCAGTGGGGGTAATTATTAAAACAAAAAGCGCTATTCCAATTAATTAGAATTAAAATAAAAAGTCACAACGTGTTGAACAATATCACATAGTCCATAAGAACATTTTATAAATTTATTTAATATATGTAGGAAGCTTACTTCCATGCACAGCCCGAATTCATATAAATCCCTGAGATCTCATGTTTGAATATTAATTTATTAATTATAAATTTGTTAATTGACCAAAGTATATCATATCAAACTTATAGACCGAACAGGTTTTTATTGGTAGAATTTTGTATTGATTGGAAGTCTAAGTACCAGTAGGCCTATTAAATATAATATATTTATGAATTTGAAACTCATTATTGTGCATATTAGCAAAGCCTGTGATAATTATTCAGATTTTAAAAGTAGATTATTTAAGTGAATTATAGATTTATCGAATATCTTATGCACATCTTTTTTGTGGGAATATATTTTGTGTTTTATGTCAGCATACAAATCGTAGAAATTTATTTTATCCTAGTTCATCTCGTGATATACAGTTTGAGCTGTTTTGGTACCAACAAATATTTAGCAGCACTTAAAATCATAGAATCAAGTAATATTAACCTTATTCAGAGCACTCAATATTTATCATCCTTTGATGATATTCATTTTATCAGCCAGAACAAGTATATTAAGAAATTATATTAATAAGGTTCCAGTTATATCATATAAGGATCCAGAGAGCTTCAAGAACTGGCGTTGTAAGTTCTAAGGAATTTTGAAAGGGTATATTGGTGAATGCTTGTATTCACGACGAGCGTTTTAAGAATCAACTAGAAACAACTATAGTTGGTCCTGATTATTCTCTAGTGGTACATGGTTACTGATAATCAGTCATCAAATATTCTTTTAATTTCCTTACTGGTATTCTTCAAGAACTTCATAGAAGCAGCGGTAAGAATTGTCCATCACTGGTCATTGAATCTTATGGTAATTGCTTATATTTGGAATATTCGTGTATCTACCACTGAGCTAGAGCTGAGGTTTGAACCCAGTAATTTTGCGAGCCGGAAGGCCTTAATTTTTTGTGAATTTATTCGCAAAAGAGGGAATTTAGAGACTGCTCTTATAAATACCAGAAACATCGTATTATCTGTGAAGGAATTACAATCCACAACTTCTCACAATAGCTTCATAACGTGGGACTCTATCATAAGAGATAACCCCCCCAGGAGCACAACTTCACACAATGGCGCCCAACGTGGGGCATGATGAAAAGCTTACCTACTCAATCTCACTATCAATGATTCATAAAATTATTGCTAAAACTGAAAGCTGCAAGAAGTATAATCTGAAGTTGTTTCGACAAGATATATCTGATAATCTATTGTAAGTTCTGGCTAAAATAATTGAGTTGCTCTTCAAATTAAAATTTTTCAAGCTGCATGAATACAGACAAACTGTATCACACGAGTTTGATAACATAATTCTCATAATAGAGAAAAATTGGATGGAAATTTCCATAAAAGTTATAGTAAAAATTTGATTTTGATCTTTGAATCTAGACATTGTATGCTGACCAGGGCTATAGGTTATTTGAGGCATCACAATACTGTTGTTAGTAAGGAAGATAAGACCCTAACTTAAATTTTAAGAACTATATTAGTGTAATTTGTAAGCCATACCTGTCTATTGATGTCCGTTTAGTAATATATGTACATGACACTTGAAACTTTTAACACCACACAATTTTATCCAGAATAGGCACTATCACTGAATTCATTTTGATATTCCTGAGACTTGGCAACACACTTGGCTATTTACTCGAAGTATTCCATAATAACGTCACCATGAACCAGTCGCCGGCTAACTCGCAAATTTCCTACTTCAGCGAACATCCCCAAAACTATGTAGCCACGACACCGGCAAATCAACAGCCCCAGGACAATGCAGCGGAGACCCCACGAGAGAGAGAGGGAGGCAGCATATGCTCCATCAATTTCGACCCGCAAAACTTGGCCCAATTGTCTTCTACGAAGATCGATAACGCCGTCGATGTGAGTAATTCCGATGAGAGTCCGACTGAGGGAGTGAGGGCGTCCAACCTGGCACCGGCATCTTCGCAGATCGCTCCAAGCGTCGCCGAGGGAACAGAGAGTGCCGCCACCCAATCGCCATCCAACGTGACTAGTCAACCGCCATCCGCCACCAACCTGGAAAAACGCAATACAACATTAGACTCTTCAGTCGGTTACATTACCAATCTCATGACGAAAGATTTCATAAACGAATGCAAACTCCTATGCAGTCAAATTTTAGCAGGACAAGCTAAAGCTACTAAAGCCATCCTGGATCAATTGGAGGAAAATACCAAGGTCCTACAAGAAAGGATAAAAAACATAGGAGACATTAAAATAGACAAGCAATCTACGGCCATAAACGACCTAGAAAACCATATTGATGATGTTGCGTGTCAGCTAAACGATCAGCTGAATGAAGCGCCTAAAGAAATTGAGGAGCAGGTAGACGTATTAGGTAAGGAGCTGGGCACCGCTATCATGGGAACGGTCATGGGAAAGGTGTTAGAAAATAAGGGCGAGATAGAGTCGAAAGTGGAGGAAAATAATAAGAAAATAGTAGAAATAGTCAAGGAACAAAGTAATGTGCAGGCATGTATGGCAAATTTAGCGGAGGAGGGGGCAAAATCAAGTGAGAGATATGGCATGTTGGAGAATGCTATAGGCGGACAGCAGTTGAAGCTAACCGGATTGTATGATGAAGTGAATACACATAAGAAAATTATGAATGATAAATGGATCGCAAATGAAGAACGAGTCTCCAGAATAGAGACACGTATGGAAAATATCCCGGTCAGTCGAGTGCAGTATACACCGAATGAAGTAGTAAATGGCACTCAGCTTTTTCAAAGTCTTGGAAAATTCGATAATTCCTACCGTCATATGCAACCCAAACCATTTGTGGACCAAATAAGAGCCGTTCAAGAACTGACACCCACCTCTTGGTTAATGTGGCGTTTCCAATTATCCAGTCTACTACTCGGCGAGCCGCTGATGTTTTTCCAGAGCCGGATGCGAGATATCAACAGCCTGGAGGACTTCATCTCCCAGTTCCTGCAACAGTATTGGAGTAAATGTAAACAGATGGACGCATTGTCAGAAATTATTTTATGCACTTACGATAGTAGAAATAGACAATCCTACACTGATTTTATAACAGATCTGATGAGCAGAAACGATCAGTTAGACGAATCTCTAACTGATTCATCACTGGTCCACATATTATCAAAAAAGCTTCCTTTCAATGTTCGTATGACACTGGCAGTATCTTCGATTTCCAGTTGTGAAGAACTGATAGAACATTTACATTCTATCCAGTCAGCTACTTCTGAGCCAAATTATATAAATAGACAAGCAGGAAATTTCACTCAATCTAAAAACAATAATAATAGTCATTTCAGAAAAAATTATAATAGTGAAAATTATATTGCAAACGCTGGAGCAAATGCGCAAAGTGCAAAGTACATTGAAAATAATTCCAGGAACAGATCCCAATATTACAATAGTAAACGGTATCACAAAGAAGCACATTATGACAGCAGACGTCATTGGAAGAGAAACGATAAACAGGATATAAATTTCACAAATCAGGACGATCATAACCAAAATAGCAATAGGCTAAACACATCCTATACAGTGGCATGCACAATAATAACAGACCAACAAAAACCTACAGTAAATCAACCACCAGAACAAATCCACCACCGCACCAGCCCGCCACCAAATAAAGATGTCAAACATGCATCAAATTCGGTATGCAAAAAACAACCTATATTAAGTCTGCTATTCCCTCCCAAAGAACTACCACCAGTAACCAGCCCACCACCGAAAATACTTTACAGCATCGACACAGAAATGATTAAAGAATTGCCAATAACCAAACCTAAAAATAATGAACCACAGTCATGCACCGAACCTGTGTACCAGCATGCAATAACCCCACAACCTACCCGGTTTGAGCAGCCACCACCCAAGCATCGTTGGATCCACCCGCGGCACACTAGGTTCAAGGAGCAAACCGCTACCAAAGCAAGCCGAAAGTGTGACCGGCAGGACGACGTCGGAGCGAACCCTAGAGTCCAACACCGGAAGGCCCACCGGAGAAAACGACAGAGAAGGCCACGGAAGAGAGGTTATCGTCCTCATGCCAAATTCAAACACCACCAAAAAGAGGCACAGAAACCAGGCAAACATGGAAGGAAGACAGCATGCAGGGAGGAATACCGGCACCAAAATGAAGTGGATAATGATACCAACATGCACCCGAAGCACACGCGGTTCAAGCAAGCAGCTTACCGTCGTGATTGCAATTACGGAATAAAGAAAAGGAACATGCTCAAAAACAAGGAAAAAGTAATAACGGATACGGGTTTAGAAAATGATAAAGGAAGAAATTATTATAGGAAGCTATTGGAAGATGGAATATGTGCATTAAAATTTAAAGAAGGAATGAATTGTTCATTGAAGGAAAGAACATCTGTGTATTGTTCACCAAGAGGTTATGTTACAAGCTTAACAATTATGCTGATTCATTTTGTTATGACTATTAGTACGACTATGATGTCAGGTAAAAATTATGTTGCAAATATAATAATGGAGGGTAAAACATGTGAACTAAAATCGAAAGGAATAGTACATTGTTTATCGAAAATGGAATTATACGATTGTTGTTTATGGAAAGGTTATGTTGGAAGAAATACAATAAATACATTGATTTATTTCGGGAATATTATTATTATTATGGCTGTGATAGCAATTAAAGAAAATATTATTAAAGTACTGATGAAGGAGGGCATGATATATGCTAAGAGAATCAATTCAAAAATTTTCAAAACCAATTTGAAACCCAGAAAAGTTGAGGATAGACAAAGCAAATATTCTAAATTATCCAAGATAAGAGAGCTGATGGAGAATCGGTCGTCAGAGCCGCCAAACAATTCACAGAATCAAAACAAAATATTTCTAATCTCAAGCCGTATTATCGGGACAATAAGCGATAAGGATATAAACAATAATATTTCGGTTAAACGTCATTGGCCTACCCGACAACAAATACATACCCAACGAACGCCAGGCAACCCACTTATTTAGCAGACGAGTATTCATTTCGACCAACATATCTGAAAATAAAGAAATAAAAAATTTAGAAACCATCTTTAACACCTTTCTTATTAGTGAAACAAGAGAATAAATAACTTCTAATGTTAAAAGCCAACTTACCTTCATGTAGCAGGAAGAGACATCAAGATGGCGACAAGTGATGAACCGAAGCCAATGTAAACCAGCTGTCCACTACGAAAACCAGAGTAGTCAATGCCTATTAAATCATCAAAGTTGATACCCCGAATAAGAAGATCAAGTGTCATATAAATGTGAAGTGCATGTAGAGATATTATAAAAATATTATATTATTATTATTTATGTATAAACTAATTAAGAAAATCACTAAAATTATCTGCCAAATGATCAAACCGCATAGTTACCACCAAAAGCATTAATCCCAAGTCTCAATGTATTAGATGAATAAGAAGTTCTTGTTGATAAAACCTACCAAAGATTATCCTTAAAAATATCCATTATATGAAAGCAAAGCCCAATTCTGCAAGAGAATGAAATGAAAATGTACAAGTCACTGTTCTATGTTGAGGGAGAAAATATATTATACTCTGCAAGTCGGAGAATTACCAGTTTGTTAGGTTGGCAATGATTTTGCACCAACGTTCAAATGTGCTTCTGGCCTGAGGGCGGAGCGTGGATTAGAAAAAAGATTTATATTATGTATGGAGGAGGAGATAGTTTATATTGTGTATTGTGTGTAGAAGGAGATTGGCCGATGTAAGGCGTATGTATTTGAATTGAATTTATTTATTGTTGTATATGTTGTTGAATTGTTAGGAGGTAGGATTCTCAGTAGATTTATTAACAGACTTTGTAACATGTATGATTTCTGATCCAAAACCAACTGGATCATAAAATTTATATTATATTCTCCAATTGTCGTTTTAAATCAGAAATCAGAGGGCGTATTGTGTCACGTGGTAAATTAATACCACCAAATATTTTAAAATGAACTAATGAAATATAATAGAACTATAAAATTGGAAAGAAGGTTAGACCTACCCAAAGAGTAAATCAACTCAAAGCAAGTATTATTAGCGATTAGGAGTAATAGCATTATCAACAACGATAAGAAAACATGTATTATTGTGATTTAATAATTATGAGAACCCATTGGTAAGATCAGAAAATTATAAAGCGGCATACTTATTATTGGCGGATTATAAAAAAAAAAAATAAAATGCATGAACATTGAGGTTAGAGTTACTTGTTTACATTTTGAAAAGAATTAGTCAATCTTGGATAAATCGATAATTATCAGAACCAATACTGAACGAATCAGCTGATTATTCGATCAACCCATATGACCGGTTGAATCATATAAAATTCACTCATAAAGGATATATTATGTATACTAAAGGAAGTCGATGTGTAGAATTACAAACAACTATTATTTCTGTATAAATATTTATTATAATCCAAAAAAGCATGATAAATCAAGAGTATACAAAACTCATATAAAAACTAAATGTATTATCTATTAAAATCGTATGTTACGATTTATTTATGAATTCAATTTAAGATAAACACTCCATATATTTGTATAAAAACTTCTTTTATTTAAATTTTTCTATTATAAAGCCGAGGAAGCCCTGATTCCCAAGGCAACCAATTGTATTGAGTCTATTAAATTGAAGGCCAATCAGAGAGTAGCTTACAGAATTATTCTAGGAAGAGGCAAATTTTTCTGAAAACCTCCTTCTTCTGGCTTAAGATCCCAACCCGAGAGGATGCACATGGAGTTTAGGGTTTTTTCTTCTTCCTTTTAAAAATTTTTAATGAACTATTAAGCCAAACCCTTTTTTAAATGTAATGTATGTTTGTTGAATGTTAATTATTTGTGAACTCAGTGCTGTCAAGGAGTTCGTAATTGTAAAGATTCCCATAAAAATAGCTTTAATTCGAAAGAAACTTATAAAAATCTGGATCACGCGTTAGCCCAGCAGTGACGAAAAGGAGCCTACCCAATTAATTATTGGAAATAATTAATTCAATCCACGAGAACATCTAGAACTTCAGTCAGTGAGTGATAAGTCAAACCAAACGAGCTCGTTTTTTCGTTTTTTCTACGTTCAGTGGGGGTAATTATTAAAACAAAAAGCGCTATTCCAATTAATTAGAATTAAAATAAAAAGTCACAACGTGTTGAACAATATCACATAGTCCATAAGAACATTTTATAAATTTATTTAATATATGTAGGAAGCTTACTTCCATGCACAGCCCGAATTCATATAAATCCCTGAGATCTCATGTTTGAATATTAATTTATTAATTATAAATTTGTTAATTGACCAAAGTATATCATATCAAACTTATAGACCGAACAGGTTTTTATTGGTAGAATTTTGTATTGATTGGAAGTCTAAGTACCAGTAGGCCTATTAAATATAATATATTTATGAATTTGAAACTCATTATTGTGCATATTAGCAAAGCCTGTGATAATTATTCAGATTTTAAAAGTAGATTATTTAAGTGAATTATAGATTTATCGAATATCTTATGCACATCTTTTTTGTGGGAATATATTTTGTGTTTTATGTCAGCATACAAATCGTAGAAATTTATTTTATCCTAGTTCATCTCGTGATATACAGTTTGAGCTGTTTTGGTACAACAAATATTTAGCAGCACTTAAAATCATAGAATCAAGTAATATTAACCTTATTCAGAGCACTCAATATTATCATCCTTTGATGATATTCATTTTATCAGCCAGAACAAGTATATTAAGAAATTATATTAATAAGGTTCCAGTTATATCATATAAGGATCCAGAGAGCTTCAAGAACTGGCGTTGTAAGTTCTAAGGAATTTTGAAAGGGTATATTGGTGAATGCTTGTATTCACGACGAGCGTTTTAAGAATCAACTAGAAACAACTATAGTTGGTCCTGATTATTCTCTAGTGGTACATGGTTACTGATAATCAGTCATCAAATATTCTTTTAATTTCCTTACTGGTATTCTTCAAGAACTTCATAGAAGCAGCGGTAAGAATTGTCCATCACTGGTCATTGAATCTTATGGTAATTGCTTATATTTGGAATATTCGTGTATCTACCACTGAGCTAGAGCTGAGGTTTGAACCCAGTAATTTTGCGAGCCGGAAGGCCTTAATTTTTTTGTGAATTTATTCGCAAAAGAGGGAATTTAGAGACTGCTCTTATAAATACCAGAAACATCGTATTATCTGTGAAGGAATTACAATCCACAACTTCTCACAATAGCTTCATAACGTGGGACTCTATCATAAGAGATAACCCCCCCAGGAGCACAACTTCACAAGGATCAAAAGGAAATTTAACATTTTTAATAAAATTGGAAACATCACGAAAATTTGTTTTTCTTTTGAATATATCACTTCTCTCAGAATCATGGAGCACATACAATTGTAACGTGTAATAATGTTATATCAAATTAATGGGGAGAATGTGTCCTTTCTATTGGTGTCTAATGGATAATTTCTATCAAACCTATAGTTATTTTTTAAATTAATGTTTATTTTCCTCAATGTTGAGATATTTCGAGCAGAAAATATGAAATTTTCGACATGCTAGAAACTTTTTTGTTTAAAAAGATAAGTAGGTGGTGAAAGCGAGAAAGTTTCTCACAAATAATTGAAATTATTTTTCCAATTGTCAAACGTACTCTGAACAACGTATTTTGGCCTCTCAGGAGTTTCAAAATCAAAGATAGCGGTTGAATGATGTGCCACCATAGGCTAACAATGGCTGGGATCAACAAAAAGAAAATACAGAACAATTGAAAAATTCAGCAACTGCAAGCCACATGATTATAAAATTGTGAAAAAGACAACCTCGCCTCAAATAATCCACGTAGTTTTTCATTACAGCCTTTCTAGAGGCGATCAGCTGCTTACATTTGAAATAATTCAGTCAAATATCTCGTAAATTTTCAGCTTTTAGCATATAATTTGGTACACAATGCTCACCATGCAGCCGCTCTCCAAACTTTAAAAAAATTCCTTGGAGACCATAATATGATCTTTCGATTACTTTTGACAATTGAAAAAATAATTTCAATTATTTCTGAAAAACTTCCTTGCTTTCACCACCCACTTATCTTTTGAAACAAAAAAGTTTTCAGCATGTTGAAAATTTAATGTTTTCTGCTTGAAATGTCTCGACATTGAGGAACATAATCATTAATTGAAAAATAACTATAATTCGGATAAAAATTATCCAGATACCAATAGAAAGGACACATTATCCCCCTTAATTTGATATAAAATTATTACGACGCCCCATGATTCTGAGAGAAGTGATATTATAAAGAAAAACAAATTTTCGCGATGTTTCCAATTTATCATAAAAGTTAAATTTCCTTTTAATCCTTGAAACCTTGATCTTTTCTAGCACTACTAGGATATCGGGGATGATATTCTACATCCAATTCTGGCATTGAATTGGAAATTTGAGAAAGATGCAATTTTATATGAATTGGCAACCATGTAATTTCTTAGGATAGAGGGCCTCATAGGATAGAGAAGTCTCAACTCATTTTACACAAACTATAATCACCTTCCACCACACCCTCAGTAACTTACTACATCCCCTCATATGGCAACGTCTTGAACAATTAGTGTATTTCGGTACTGAAACTGACAGAACCCTGAAATCTAACAAACTAAATAAGAAATATTTGACAACCTTCAGATCAAGGACAGTAAGACTAGGAGAGTAACAACCGAAAACACAAGTAGGAGAGTTGTACACAATCTTTCAAGCCTCAAATTATCAGAAGTTGAAGAAAACGTTCTAAAAAAAGGTTTTAATTTTGCAATCACCCCCAAAAACTTACCCCATGAGGAAATAATATCCTCTATTGAACCAAGTCTAAAAGATTTGGAACACATTGAAGCAGAGGAAATCAGACAAGAAATCTTTCATATTCTAAAAAAATCGAATACCCCCAAGCACAATTTACTGAAAGAAGAAATTACAGCCTTGAAAAACCTTCCTAGAAATCCCTCTATAGTAATCTTACCAGCTGACAAAGGTAACTCCACAGTAGTTATGGACAAAACCGTATATAACGAAAAACTAGAGAATATCCTCAAAGATGCAACCTACAAGCCAGTTCAACGAGACCCCACAACCTACCTTGAGAAATTACAAAATCCGACATCAACCCAGATACACAACTTAAATAAATTCCCAGAGAGAAATCTAGTAGATGCCCGAAAATTTATGGCCTTCCAAAAATACACAAGCTGGATACACCACTCAGACCGATTCGTCACCTTATACTACAACTAGATATCTCATTCATGCTTTCTTTGATAAATAAATGAACAATGTTTTTTGTACATAACTAGAGAAGCATATTTCCATTGAAATCTACAACTAGGTATATATCAACTTATTGTGTTGTTGCATATGCTATTTCATTGAATGTTACTGCTACAACTGGGCATCTCGAGTTATCTAATTTTAGTTCCACATTTCTCCGTACCAAATCGCGTCATAATTGTACAACTTGAGTTAGCTACAAAAATAGTTATTTGTATATCTAGAGTGAAAAGTACGACTTTTTCTCCCTGAGGGAAAAGTTTGAAGCCCGAGGCGAAGCCGAGGGCAACAAATTTCCTGTGGGAGAAAAAGTATTTTTCACTCGTGATGTACACAACATTTTTCCTCCATCTACATTTTTTTATAGAAACTGCAAATAAAATCATTTTAATAACTTACGTATTGGTGACAATGTTTCCTAACAACATAACCTAAAATCTAAAACTTTAAAACCGGCCGTCTGATTGGCACTGCCGATTGCGCTATCTATCGGCTAAAGTTGTAACAATCAGCTGGGTGTTTACCAAAAATGGCTGACTCCAGATCACGCGTTCAGATTTGAATTGCAGATCAAAAATATTTGTTGGCTGGTATTTTGAATAGAATAAGATATTTTAAAATTGTATAAATTTTTATTGGCTACTTATATTAAGAATATAATATCATACAAACATATATTTCATGCGTTGATCAAATTTCTGGTTGTGGTATTGAATTCAGTTGACTCAATGACAGACACCTCTTTATGCTTTCTCATCTGAGCTTAGACCTTCTAACCTATTATAATGTAAGTTTTTAAAATAGAGATGCTTCCCATGTTATTTAAATGGAGTCACTTTTACTCCCTAGGGAGTTTTTCTGTTTTTTACTACCGAGGGCGAAAAAGTGACACTTTAGTATTATGTTTCAGGGAGTAAAGTAAGTACTTTAGCCAGTAGGTGGAGGAAAAAAAATTGACAGGAAAAAACAAGTATTTTTAGTACTTTTAGCACACATCATATGACACTTAAACAGTTTAGATGAACAAGACATGTTGTGTTGTCGATTGCTGGAGTTGATCGCATAACTAATTTTATTTGAATAAAATGTGGTTGTGCATAAAGTGTAATGAGTTATATACAAGAAGAATCGATTTTATTATGCACAGCAGTAAAGATTGCTCTCGAGAACAGCTTGAAGGTAGGTTTTCATTCATATTTACTTAGGCTAAAATTTCTAGGTTAAACATCCAATCACATTTCTAAGCACTAGCTTTGTTGTTTCAAAGCTCTGAATTAAATGAATTATCAATAATTCTATAGTGGTAATTTTTTTGAATAAGCTCTAGATATAATAGTTTTACTTATAAAAATTGGATTAATTTAGGCTTACCGTACCGTAGACCTACGGTATTCAGCTAATATTGCTGGCACATGTTTTTCAATCGCCTTGTTTTGCTACATCATGATCATAATTAGGCCTATTATGCATTCAATTATTGATGTTGACAAATAATTAATCTGATATAAGTTGGTATGGTACTATAATTATCAGTCATGCATGATAATATTATCTTTTTATTCCTACTTAATCATTCCAATTACTGACTGATACATTAATAAATGCATTGTTAGAACATCATTTCTGTTGTATCGATTGTATCGAACCCCAACCAATATTTAATATCGATAATGTCATATTCGATAGTTACGGTAATGTATCGATGAGATGTACATTCAAGATGGCTATCTGTTCGTTCTCCGGGTCAAGGCGACTCCAGTTTGTAATTCAATTTTGTATTTGATTTATTATTTAAATGGTGTTAAATAAATAGCCAGTGAGTTTGCAAACATCGTATTTATTTCAATTCCACTTTACAACAATTTCCATCATTGTGTAAGCTATCCAATTCCACTCAAACTATTCAAAACTAAACTATTCAATAAAGCTAGAATATTCTGTTATACCTATTATGTACGTGATAAATATCTTTTGTATTTTGACATGTGACTGATCCTTCATAGCTCTATAACAATGAGCTAATTGAAACACACTTTATAGTATTACAATCATTGAACACATTCTAATGTGGGCTAGTTATTCACTACTTTTCAGCTACAGCTGTTTATTTCCCTGTAGGTACTATTGTAGAGAATTTTAGATTATTCAATTAAATTTATTCCATCTTATTCTCAGTAGAATCTAATTTGAATTGACAATAGACAATTTTTTTGCACATATCCACTATGACCTTCCTAGGCTGAAAGATCAGTTAAATGTAGCCTTGAGTGATTTTACCACTGTAGGCTACTATTATAATTTTAATTCGATTGAATTTATTAATAAGAAGAAATTGTTATTTTTAAGTTGAGTTAACTAACTGTTATCTTACATTTATGATTTCAGGAAATACAGTTATCCTTGAGGTGAATGACAATGGTGAGCTTACAGTTGTTGCCAGTACCAGCTGTGACCCAACAGCTTCTGAGAAACAAGACACAGGATATGAACTTATGCCATTGGAGCTTCCAGGTAATAACTCATCCAGCACGTCAGTTGTGAATTACAATAGCCTTGAAGATACAGAAGCAAGCCACAATGAAGATGAACTGCATCCTCCAGATCCAGAGCACGAAGAAGTTGACACTGGTGTTGTATCCTTACCCAATGAAGACAATCAGCTACACAACCAAATTATAAGACAATCTTCAAATTATATTTCTTCACAAGATGCCAGTTTCAGCTATAGTGAAGCTCCAGATAAAGAGCTTGCCTCACAAGGTGTTGCCAGTACCAGCTCTGATCTTACAACAACCAACTTAATTGATTCACCAGATGCCATCAATGTACAAAATGTTTTATATCATGAACTGTCACTGGATGTTCCAGATGAAAGAACTAATCCAGATTGTACCTCATCGAGAATTCTAATTGAAAGTTCTAAGGGCTTCAAAGATACAGTTACAATTCACAAGGAAGATGATGAACTGCATTCTTCAGATCCAGAATTCATTCCAGATGACAATGATGCCATATCCTCATCTGATGAAGACTACGAGCTCCCCAACAGAATTCTACAGGATAAACCTCATGTTGCCACCGATGTCACCAGCCATCAACTAACTGGAACTGAGACTTACCCAGAAACAACAAAAAAGCCAAGGAAACGACTTCGAGAACCAGGAAATTGGGCAAGAAATCTACAAAAAGAAAAGCGAGCCAGAGGAGAGGGTTATGCGTCTTCTAGGAATAAAATTATTGAAGAAGTTAAAATGAAATGTCCTTGCCCTCCAACTTGCCATAAAGCATGCTCAAAAAAAAAAATGAGTGAAGAAGAAAGGAAGACAATTTTCAAGTCATATTATACACTTGCAAATTATAACAGGCAATGTGAGTTCATCCACAGCAACACAGACCTTCATAAAAAAAGTGCACAAAAACAGAAAATTCTAGGAGAGATGTTTCTATAATTTTTTTTTGCCAGTAGTGAATGAAAGAATTTTGGTATGCAAGACAATGTTTTTAAATACTCTGGGAATTAATAAAGGTGTGGTGGACATTGCAATGAAAAAAAGGACATCTGAGAATACAGGAATAGATGACAAGAGAGGTAAACACATCAAGAAAAAAACACCTTCAATTACATTTGAAAATGTTAAAAGACACATACAAAGTTTTCCAACAGTGCCATCACATTATTGCCGTTCAACAACTCAAAGACACTATTTGGATCAAAACTTGAACATTACATTAATGTACAGACTCTATAGTGAATTATGTGATTCAAAAGGTGAAGAAAAAGTCGAGCTTGCCATGTATAGAAAAATATTCAATGAGTGTTTCAACTTGGGGTTCCATCGTCCAAAAAAAGACCAATGCCGTTTGTGTGTCCATTATGACAATGCACCAGCAGAAGAAAAAGAGTTGTTGGAGAATGATCATAAAGCACATTTAGCCAACAAGGACAAAGCTCGTGCTGAGAAATTAAAGAGCAAAGAAGATGCTGAATAGTCTGATGGCTCTCACATTAGTGCAAATTTTGATTTGCAACAAGTTTTGTTAGTTCCCAGTGACCCAAAGAACAATGCACTGTTCTATAAACGTAGACTTGCTACTTATAATTTCACTATTCATAATGTAGTAAATAATCAAGGAGACTGCTTTATGTGGAATGAAGTTGAAGGAAGACGTGGTAGCTGTGAAATAGCCAGTGCACTTTTAATCTACATGAAATCATTGCCAACTGTGACAACTCGTGTCACATTTTTTAGTGACAGGTGTGGAGGACAGAACCTAAATCAATTCACAGCAGCTATATTTATGCATGCTGTACTGGAGATTCAAAACATCCAACAGATTGACATGAAGTTCCTAGTTTCAGGACTTAGTGAAATGGAGTGTGATTCTATGCATTCTGCAATAAATACAGAATTTAAAAGGGTGGGTAAAGTGTCATGGCCAGAAGATTGGAAGCAGATTGCTCGTGGTGCAAGAAGGAAAGGTGACAAGCCATACCTGGTTCATGATTTGTGCCAAGAAGACATCAAAAATTTTAAAATGATTGTGAAAACAAACATGACAATTAGAAAAAAGGATGAGAAAGCCAATGCTTTCAATTGGCAAAAAATATGCTGGATGAGGTTGAGAAAGGAAACTCCATTCATTTTGAACTTCAAAGAAACTTTTGATGGGGACTTCAAACGAGTAAACTTCAATAAGAGAATTTGACATTCAGTGCCAGCCCCGTTGCAGTGTCTGTATCAAAAGCAAATAGAAATTTCCCAACAGAAGTATGAAGATTTAATTTCATTGTTCAGCATGAAGCCTCCAGCATTGGCCAATGCGTATAAATCATTTTATCTCTCACTGCCTTTTCAGAATGGGAAAGACAGGAAACAAATTGATTCTGATGGCAGTGAGACAGAGGAGTTTTGAAACTGTTTCTGATTTAGTTTGATAAGTTGATAGTAGTTTTGATAAGATTGTAGTTTAGATAAGTTGAGTTTGTTTTATTCCAATTCCTATCTACTAACAAATTTCAACTTCCTACTTGAAAAGACTTATTTCAATATATTTTTTATTTTTTCTCATAGAATAATGTTTTTTTTTCATTTTAATATTCAAGTTTGTCAACTGTTATCAAAGTTTCAATGAAATATATAATTAATATTTGCCATAAAACGATTTTTATTTCAATAAGTTAAGTTACCTGGCCTTAGAACAACTCCAAAGTTGAGGAAAAAAATCATACTACAACTAGGTAACTCGGACTTTTCCTCATATTTCAATAGATATACAGAACTAATAATTTGTTCAGAAAAGAACCAACTATGCTTCAATATTTTGCAATTAACCTTAGTCTGATTGTTGAGAAAAACTTTGATTGTGCTTTTCTCAAAACAGGTGATTTTGAGTTACCTAGTTGTAGTATTGAGGTGACGAATTGTGAGTGCTATTAACTCACCTACCCAGCAACTTGAACGTTTCATAGTCAACCTCATTCAACCAGTCATAGAAGAATCACATTCATATATGTGAAAAACTCCTATGATTTTATCAAACAAATGAAAGACATAACCTTGTTTGTCAAAACTAACCCATGTCAACAATCCTTTCATGTTATACAATCTGGTAGTATTTCTCAGGATAATAAGTATCTGTTTTCATATCTCTCAAATAATAAACAATTTGTATGTATATCAACTGTAAACATTGTTTATATAAACACGGTTTTTAGGAGCATATTCATGCAGCAAAGCATTAATGATGTCATCATATCAAGAGATGCTTATTAAAGGAAAACTAAAAATGAGCTTTGTCCATCCCATGAAGAGCCTTTCTTACTGGTAGATGAAGTTTCAGAGTTTCTTCAATTGAATGACATGTACCTCAGAATCAAGCATGAAATGGTTGATTATGGAGTGTATGTTGATGGTGCCAGTGGATTGAAGACTGAACTTAAAAATGTATTTCTCCATGATAGTCAAAGTGGTTACATTTTTGTGGGACAGGGTAGGACTTTTTTATTGTGGTGAGATGATGATGATGATGATGATGATGATGATTTCTATATGTTTAATTCAGACAATGAGTCTGTTGATGGATGATAGAGTTGTGTATTGAAGTGTAGTAATCTAATGGCCGTTGCTCAGTTACTATTGAAATCTCCTCATATTTCACACGAACATGACTGGGGGCATGCTTCTTATAATAATATCGATAAGATATCACCTACAATTTTTTCACGAGAATCAGCTCATAAGGTCATTCTTCATAAGGTCATGGGGGTTGAAATTACTGAAGAAAATTCAAATGTTAAACAGCCAGTCCATCAAGAGGGAAAAAATATCATTGAATATTCCAAAATCATATCTGGACCTCAGAACCAGAGGACCTTAACTCCAAAAATGGCATTTTCAGGTTTTTGCATAAAACGACTTATTATTTAGGTTCCCTCTTTCAGTGCCAAAAAGCATAAACTCCAGAATTACTTCGTTTTCAAGATAACAAGGATTAGACAGTAGTAACTCCAATATTCTCCCAAAACCAAACAGTAGTAAGTCGTCCACCTTACTACTGTCTAGCTCTAAAGAATTCCAATGCCAAGAATAGTAATTCCAGATACTATTCTTTGGCTCTAAACAGATTATGAGGCTATTTCACGTAAGTCCCACTCCCAGCGCTAGTGTATCCAAGTGCTTCCATATCAGCGTATCTTAGCTATCGAAAAGAAAGTTTAATAGACTGGCTAAAACAGCTGGGAGATAGATCATGCTCAGCGCACTCTGGTGATCAATGTCTTAGGTTTGTTTTATTTATTAATGAAATTTATTCAATCTATTATTGAAATACTTTGCCAGAGATATCTATTATTTGTGAAATATTGAGGATTGTCTTCAATTATAATCTATAAGAAACCAGAAAACCGGTAACATCAAATGAGCTGATTGGCCTCTCTATGAATGGTACTCTAGTTTCAATATTCTCTACTCGATGACGTGGACAGAAGCGTTGCATTCTGCATGCTTTTTTCGTCTGTTGAATGCTTGAACACGTGTATGGTGTATCTAATGGCTCAATCGAAGAAAGGCGTAAAAGATTGTCGTTTTTATTCAAGTAGAGGCGAACAAATATTGAATTCTGTTTTGGATTATTATCCTTCAATATTTGATCGTGGTGAAGATGCAAGTGAGATTATAAGCTGTTCACAAAAACCTCTGTCATGTTAGAAAAACATTCAGAAGCTGCATCTTCATCTCTAAATAATAAATATATTGACCAATTACAATGATTCATAACTCTTTGGATGCCACAAAAACTCAGTTTCAATTGATAATGTATGTAATGAAGTGATTCCTGATGTCATACCTGGTAGACCTGCTATAGATAAGGGAGGATGACTTAAAACATATCATCTTCCTACAGAACTGAGACATGATGGACTTCTAGGTCAGTATTCTGGGGAGAAGCTGTAATTAATTGAACCTTTCTATTTCAAAAATATATCTTTACAATCTGATAATTGTTCCAGATGTACCTACTGACTATTTGAAGAAGAAACTGGAAGAAACAGAAATGTTATTATAAAAAAATGGTGTTGCTCAAATGTTTTAACACTCATTAAATTGCCCCTATTAACAAATAATTTTTTATGAAAATGTTGATTTTTAAAAACTCCTGTTGAATATAATGACTTTTTTGCTTTTGCCTCCAAAACACTGAATATACAGGGGATGAGATCTGGTTCACAGTTCCTGACAATTAAAGGTGAAATTTATCACAATGTCTAAGCATATGACAAAAGACTCATAAGTACCAGTAATATTCTCTATGATAACAGTGATGGAAATTATTTGAATGCAGATGCAGTACTAGAAAAACTTAAATTTATACAGAAGAGGATTCCTTCTCTTTATGTATTTCTCCTTATAACTTTAATGAGTTCAGTACCTATACCTATGATTAACTGGATGCTAGCAGAATGATTTTCAATAAATTGCAATATTGTGGGCTAGCCTACTTTGAACTTCGAACAGTTTAGCCTCCTTCTACATAAATGTTCTATTATCTAGCAATGAAGTTATACCGTACACTACCATAACCAATTCCAAATTCAATTTGTATAGGCCTAGTTTAAGCTATTATCGATTACCTTATTGTTCAAGATAGATAGATTTTAGAGACTTATCTAGGCCTAAATACAAAAGTTCCATGCTGGAGAAGTTTCTATGAGTTAGTACAGAATTCAGTAGGCTATAGCCTACATTGTAATGAATAACCAGGTAGGACTATCTAATTTCATATTATTATTAGTGTACGGTATGGTACCATATTTTAATACCTAATGTGGGTAGCTATTATAACCATCTTTGTGTTATTAAAACTTTGTGTTATTCCTATTGTTTCAGGAGATTGAAAATGCTGAGACATTTGAAGATGGATGTGAAGAGAATGTTGAGAAATTATAAATTAAAGACCATGGATATGATGTCACAAAGCAATCAATTCATGCACTTGAGATCCAGGTTAGTTTTAATGAGTGAATTCTATTTCAATACCTACTGTGGGTAGCTAATATAATCATTTTTGTATTATTGAAACTAACAAGAATGGCATTATAAAAATGCCATCATATGGTAATAGAATCAAACATTATCACTTTGTCTTACATATTTCTGCTTTGTTATATTACTTTTTATTTCCACTTCCACCTTATCATTTTATTTTGTGTTCTATTATTCTTATACATATTATTTGGCAATGTTTTATTATTCATGTATGTTTGTGCTTGTTGCTCTTGAATTGCAGTGTTTTCTGTTATCTTGTTTTCAATGCAACCACTATTGCTTTTCGCTGTTTAAATTTGTGCTGTTATCTTATAAGTTGGTGCATGTACTTCATTGATTTTTTGCTGATTATATTGCATGCATTTTATTGTATATTTTTATTATGGTTTTGTTATCTTTGTATTCTTCCACATTACTATTATTCTTGATTTAAAAATTGGTGTAGCTGTTGAAATTTAAATAAATTAATAAGTCAACTATGTTTTATTGAAACTAAAAAATGGCATTTCTTATTGTTTCAGGAGATTGAAGACAACAGATGTGAAGAGGATGCAGAGGAATCAATTGAAGACCACAGATGTGATGAGGATTCAGAGAAATCAATTGAAGACCACAGATGTGATGAGGATTCAGAGAAATCAATTGAAGACCACAGATGTGATGAGGATTCAGAGAAATCATTAGAAGACAATTATGGATGTGACAAGCTTGCTGAGACAGTATTCGAAGATAATGGATATGATATAAATATTGTTTCAGGAGATTGAAGACAACAGATGTGAAGAGGATGCAGAGGAATCAATTGAAGACCACAGATGTGATGAGGATTCAGAGAAATCAATTGAAGACCACAGATGTGATGAGGATTCAGAGAAATCAATTGAAGACCACAGATGTGAAGAGGATTCAGAGAAATCAATTGAAGACCACAGATGTGATGAGGATTCAGAGAAATCAATTGAAGACCACAGATGTGAAGAGGATTCAGAGAAATCAATTGAAGACCACAGATGTGATGAGGATTCAGAGAAATCAATTGAAGACCACAGATGTGAAGAGGATGCAGAGGAATCAATTGAAGACCACAGATGTGATGAGGATTCAGAGAAATCAATTGAAGACCACAGATGTGATGAGGATTCAGAGAAATCATTAGAAGACAATTATGGATGTGACAAGCTTGCTGAGACAGTATTCGAAGATAATGGATATGACATAAATTTGGGAATTGATGTGTCATCACTGTCAGTAGGAGTCTCTTATGAAATTGAGATAGGAGAAGAAGTGGAGGTAGAAAATAGAAAAAGAAGAAGAAGAAGTGAACCAAAAGATTGGAAAAGAAACAAGTCAAAAAGTCTGAGGATGGAAGGGAAATCTTATGTTGGAAGGAAGGTGGGATCAGATGGTAAAATGGTGGATAAAGTGTTTGAAGAAAGAAAGATGAAACCTCGTTATGATTCTGTAGTTTGTAAAAATTCGAAAAAGCGTTTCTGTCATGAGATAAGTGATGAATGCCGAATGGAAATGTTCAATGAATTTTGGAAAAAATTCTCATGGGATCAGAGGAAAGTGTACATTTCTTCACTAGTGGACTGTGTGAAACCTGCACAAAAACGCAGAGCTGAATCGGGAGATAGAAGAGGATCAACATTCCATTATCATTTGAAAATTGGTAACAAGAGAACTGAAGTGTGTCGAGAAATGTTCTGCAACACTTTCAGCATTGGTGTGTGGAGTGCTAGAAAGTGGGCCAAAATTGAATGTGATGAAATAGCAGCTACAGCTGATGAGGAAAGAGTAGTAACAAACAAAAACATGGAACAAGATGTGGAGATGATAATTCAAGATGAAGTGAATTCCAGTTTGAAAATCACAAAAGCTACAAAAGAATTTATCAAATCTCTACCAAAGGTAGAATCCCACTATTGTAGGAAGGACACTTCCAAAATGTATTTGGAGACAACATTTCAGTCGTTACAGGATCTATATAGACTCTATGTGAAGAAATCTGATGAAGCTGGTTATAAAGCACTCAGTAGGTTCATGTTCAATGAAAACCTGAAGGAGTTGATTGTGTCCCTATTTCAGCCAAAAAAGGACCAGTGTGATATCTGTTGTCAGTATAAACTAAAAATATTCCAGAGGAAGTCTATGTGAAGCATGTCAGAGCCAAAGAGAGAGCAAGAGAGGAAAAGTCTAAGGATAAAGAATTGATGGAAGGATTTGTATTATCAGTTGATGTGCAAGCAGTGAAATTGGCACCATTTGTTCAAGCCTCTGCATTGTACTTCAAGACCAAGTTATGTTGTCATAACTACACAATATTCAATTTGAAAACGCAGGAAGTTGACTGCTATTGGTGGACAGAGGTACAGGGAGAACTGAAAGCTTCCATTTTCACTTCACTTTTGTACAACCATATCAAGCAGGTAATCAACACCTGGCCCACTGACACCCTAAGGAAAATCATTATTTGGAGTTATGGATGTTCATACCAAAATAAAAATAAATTTCTAGGGAACGCTCTTCTTGAACTGGCTGTGAGATATAATTTCACTATTGAACAAAAATATCTACAAGTGGAGACACACAGATGGAAGTGGACTCTGTTCATGCTATGATTGAGAAGAAGTTGAAGAATTGTGATCTTCCATCAGATTATGTAACAGCTACAAAAGAAGTGAGAACAAAACCTTTTCCATACCATGCACATTGCATGACATTTGATTGCTTCCAAGATTTTTCAAACAAACTGTGGTACTCTTCGATTCGACCAGGAAACAAGGCTTTGGATGCAACTGTCAATGAAGTTTGTAACTATATTTACCAGCCTGATGGTAAAATAAAATTCAAACTGGGATTTGATGAGCAGGCAGAAGAGCTCCCACGCCGCAGCAAAGTGATTTCCGAAGAAATTATCTACCCAGCACTTTATTCAGGTCAGTTGAAGATTAAAGCATCGAAATTCCAAGACCTTCAGGCACTTAAAAGCGTTATTCATAAAGATGCTCATCCTTTTTATGATACATTGCCACATCATTAAGACATTGCAATATTAAGATGAGAGCTATTTTTGCAATCTTTGATACTCCTATTATTCTAATTTGTGTTTTATGATAGCCTATTATAATTTTATATTCTGTTCTGTTTTTGTACAAAATTTTCAACTGAGTTGCTGCATGATAATTACAAGTAAATCTCATAATATCAATCATTAGTGGAAGATACATTGTGATGCTGAGTATAATCATCATGAAACTAGATAAGTTTGAAATATCCACTACCTATTATTATTACTATTGTTGGTATTCAAAGTTTTCATGCTACCCTACTTTCAGATGGGCCTAGTAATGTTTTTTCTCATTTTTTTACTGAGCTATGGCATTATTGAAGGCATAAATATATAATATTTTATTAATTCAAGAAACTTCGTGATGCTGAGTACAAGCATCAAGCTATGTAATTTGGAAATACACTTTTCATAATAATATGGAAGAAATTATTGTTATTAAACATAAGTGAAATGACTTTCATATCCTAATATTAAGGTAAGCTCGCCATATTTTGTCCACCGCCATTTCTCTGTTCTGCCGCTAGGCGCACCATCAGTGATATTTTTCAGTCATTGTGCTCATGGCCGTCAGTGAGTTGTGAAAGTTTCAAGTGGACAGATTTTCACGTTTTCATCTGAGAATTTTTATTTTAATTTGTCACAGGGTGAGTTCTCAACATAATATTTGTAAAGGGTATTTTCAAACTATCATAATGTGTTTATCTGACTGTATTTCACATATCTGTTTAGAGTAAGCTATAAACTAAATGATCTGAGCGTTTGGTTGAGTAGATGATGTGTAGCAGGCGGCCATATTGGCAAGTAAGTTTCGTCCAGTAGACAAAATTTAGAACTTTTTTTTCATTTTGTTTTAGATGCCGCCAAGGAAGAAGTGGGACAAAGAGGTGATGAAATCTGCAATAACAGCTGTCAGAAACAAGGAAATGGGGTATAAAGCTGCGAGTAAGACATTTAGTGTGCCTAGGGCAACTCTCAAGGATTACATAAAGAAAGAAGAAGGTAAAAGTGCTGAAGAGTTAATTGAAAAACGTATAGGTCAAAAACCAGTTTTTTCACAAGAGTTAGAGGCTGAATTAGTTTCCTACTGCAAAGAAATGGAAAAAAGCTATTATGGCCTCACACTCTATGATCTCTGAAGAATGGCCTTCCAGCTGGCTTTAAGAAACAATGTAGCTCACCCATTCTCATCTGACAATAAAGCAGCTGGATGGAAGTGGCTACGTCTGTTTCTGCAGAGGAACCCGACACTATCTGCACGGAAGCCACAAGCCATGTCCTTAGCTAGAGTGCAAGGTCTCAATGAGGAGAGTGTCAACCTTTTTTTCTCCATTTTGAAGCCGGAATTAGAAAAAATAAAGTTTAATCCACTCAAGGTGTTCAATGTGGATGAAACGGGCATCACAGTGGTGCAGCATAAAGTGAGGAAGATCGTCGCAATGAAAGGGAAGAAGTCGGTGCACAAACTGTCGGCAGAAAGAGGTGCACTCGTGACGGTTGTTATGTGCATGTCAGCATCAGGTTCATTTGTGCCTCCTCTTATGATTTTTCCGAGAAAGCTGATGAAGAACGAACTCATGGATGGAGCTCCACCAGGGGCAATAGGAGCAGCAAATGAGTCTGGGTGGATCACCAGTGATCTTTTTGAAAAGTGGTTTCAACATTTCATTTCAATTGTGAAGCCATCAAAGGAAGATCCTATTGTGCTGATATTGGATGGACACTATTCACATTCTTGCAATTTGAATCTCTTAAACCTTGCTTGTGATAATGGTGTTCCCATAGTCTGCTTGCCTCCTCACTCCACTTCAAAATTGCAGCCTCTTGATGTTTCATTCATGTTCCCTTTCAAAACATATTATGCACAGGCAATAGAAAATTGGCTGTCTAACTATCCTAACCGGGTTGTTTGTAACCTCCAGATTGCTCAGCTATTTAATGAAGCCTATGCAAAGGCAGAAGTTGTGAAAACTGCTGTCAATGGTTTTAAGAAAACTGGGATTCTGCCTTACAACCCGAATGTGTTTGGCCCAGAAGACTTTTTGGCAACACCACCTGCTGAAGCATCCTCAGCTCCTGAACCATCTGCAAAAAGTCAACCCTCAACAAGCACAGACATACGACCTGCCTCTCCATCCAATCAACCTTCATGCAGCACACAGATACCACAGTTAACAACAGTTAGCCCAAGAGATATTGTAGGAGTACCTGTTATTCATCCATCCACATCCAAGCGACGAGGCAATGCTGCTCTTCTTACCAGCTCACCTTACAAGAAGAAACTACAAGACAGTAAAGAGAAAATCGATCTTAAAGTGAGGAAACAGTTGAATCCAATTCCAAAGACATTGCCAGGAAAGGAAAAAAACAGTTGAAAAAGAAAGCAAAACTACAAATATCCAGTGACTCTGAAGATGACAATGATGTTCCATACAAAAGTTCAAGTGAAAGTGAGGATAATGAAGATGATGCAGAGTGCCCCATTTGCCAGAAAAAGTTTTCACAGGACAATAAGGGGGAAAAATGGGTGTGTTGCACTAAATGTTCTGTGTGGCAGCACGAAATGTGCTCAGGAGCAAAGAAAAAATAAAATTTATTTGTGACTCTTGTTTTGAAGGGTGAAGTGTTCTGTAACTCATAAGTTACATTTCTAATCAAAATTTTTACCATTTAAGTTAAACATTTCAAATCATTATTCTGCTAACAAAATTTTTCACCATTATTAAGTTGAACATTTTTAATCATTATTTTGCTACCACAAAAAAAAAATATTTTTTCGCCCCACTTGGATGTAATGAGCTGGTTTTCGTGCGTCATATGGAGGCCGAAAATGATTGTTTTCTGACCAGGCTGGTAAAAGTTTTACGGCCCTAGGGCTGTAAAATAACCTTGAAGTCAGCTGATTCTGATTTGATGTGAACATGTTTACAAAATGGTTTATGAAACGGAATCAGTTTATGCTTCTAGAATTGAATAAGTATTCTGCAATAAGATACCATCATTTTATTTGGATGAATAAAATACAGATAAGATATATATTATAAACTATTAAAATTCGATTTTCAGAGTAGGATAGAACTTCTAACCTAAACTTCCGAAGTCAATGACAACAAGCATTGTTGACGTTGACATTCAGATTGGCCAAATTTCAAGTGTGCTAAAACAGCTGATCAAAAAACTTCATTATTTGTGTTTATTATTCAAGAATCTAATCATTTATAATAATATCATTTTATTGTCATTTGGAAGAATAAAAAGTATAAACTCAACCTCTTACATAATTGAACATAATCTTTTAGGTTATTTAGACAAATCAGAATAAAAAATAAAAATACTTGGACAATTTCCTAATATTCAGATTACCTCAGATTTGCTAGAGCTATGACCTTCCTGTTTTGCTTTCGAAAGTGCCTAATAAACAATTATTCTCATATATTTATATTGTTTATTTTTCTGTGTGGCGAAAAATAATGTTCTCACCATGGGCAAAAATGTTTTTCTGGCTCTCAATCTTTTCTAGTCCTCGGCCTACGGCCTCGGACTTGAAAACCAATTTCGAGCTGGAAAAGTCTCATTTTCGGCCCTAGGTGTGAAATATACTATTGTGATCTGATAGTTATAAGTTATGAGTTAATATATAAATAAATATTGTAACATGTCTTTAGTATTATTATCTTCTCGTTCTTAAACTGTTGATATCTCTTTTACGAAACGAATCAGTAGGGGACGAAAATAGAACCACTTTTTCAAGTGGGGGGGCGAAAATAGGACAACTTTTTCAAAAATTTTAAAAGTGCATAGCTTTTGTTTTTTTTCTGTAAAGTTAACAAATAATTTATGATATATTTGAAGCTGAATACCATGTGTAGGTATATAGTTGGTGATGTTATATAATTTTTTTGGAAATATTTTATCAAAAAATATGATTTTTATAGAACAAAATTCGACTGGGGGACGAAATATGGGACAATTACCTTTTACAGTACAATAGGACTATAATTTTATCACTATTATAATGAAATAATAATGATTGTTATTTAGAATTTAGTAAATAAAACTTGTATAACATCAAAATCATGTCAATCAACTCGATTAACTTCCTCTCCTATGTCCAATTTTCTGCAAATAATAAGAGCACAAAACTCCTATGTCATTTTTTTCTCTCTGGGAATGAAAATTGGCATTAAATCAGTGAAAAATTGTTGTGAAATTGCATATTTATTCACAATAGGTCAATAAACGTGTCATTTTTTGTGTATGTGAATAATTAACAAGTTTTTCGTTCCTCCTGAAAAATTGTTCTCCAGATGACTCCAATGACATAGGAGGTTTGGCTTCTTCACCATCGTAGGTGAGGTTGTTGCTTACATAGATGCAGGTGACAATAATATTATAAGGCAGATTCCAGGCAGGTTACAGTTTGGCAGCATAGTGAAAAAAGCCATACCAATTGTACTCCTGTTCTCCATTTCTAGAGTCAATGACATACCCACTTCTGTATCCTCATGGCACCCCAGGATTGTTTCCAGAGCTGAAGAATAGGCATGTCAAGAAAATTTCGGTTTTAAAAAGTTTCAAGATGTCTATAGTTGTCTCATGATAGGTTGACTAAGTTGTATACTTAGTTGTACACTATAGGTAGATTATCAGAGACTATGTGAGGAAAGAGGATGATAGGCTAAATTTCATCTACAGAAGTCAAGTCCCTGGCTAAGGGAAAAGTTTACAAGCAGCTATAGCTGATGAAATTTCAGCAACAATAGGGGATGAGGAACATGCCAGGCAATTCAGGGAGAAGGAGGCATTTTACCTGGTCGGGTTTACTTACCACAAACATTCATGGAGAGCCCAAGATACATGGGGAAATCATACATGGATTCCATGGGAATTGTTTCACAGATGGGTGGCCCAACTTTTTTTACATTTACAGCTTTTGGAGGTTAGGATGAAATAAAACTTTTAAAACATAATACTCATAGTGACCATCCTGATGTAGTGAATAGGAGTAGATTAAAAAGGACAGCACAAGCTCAAAATCAGCTGTTTTTCCCCCCTCCCCTCCCCCAAGCGTCGTCCCCCACCAGCCCCCCGGCCTAGGCAGGGTCGGTGGGGTCACATGACAGTTGGTTAGTGACGTCATCAGCTGTTCAGTGACATCACTTGACCTTGAAATTTCCCTCCTTTTTTCCTAACCTCAAAGACAACATAACCTCAAAATCTTTTTTTCCCGCCATGCGCGCGCGCGCGTGCCCGCCCAGTGACCAAGTATTGATTTTGTAATTTCCCTCCTTTTTTCCTAACCTCAAAGACAACATAACCACAAAATCTTTTTTTCCTGCCATGAGCAGGGTGCGCGCACGCCCAGTGTCCATGATTTTGTAATTTCCCTCCTTTTTCCTAATCTCAAACTTCTAGATTAGACAACATAACCACAAAATCTTTTTTTCCCGCCATGAGCAGGGTGCGCGCACGCTCAGTGTCCAAGTATTGTTTTCACAGACACACACACTCAATTGTCGTAGTATGAAATAGGCTATTGAAATTAAATATTTAAGAAGTAGTACCATCAACACTATTGATTTCCTCCTTACAGGTGCTCACTTATTGCCTAGTCAAGCAGTCATCATATTGACTTTCCTTTTTTAGAAAGAGAAAAACAACTACGTTGTTCAGTTTAGTTGGTAATTGTCAGTGACTAGGTCATTGACCAAGGCTATTACTCTACAAACTTGCTATTGATTTTCTGCTAGAAAGAGGAACACCACAATATTTTCATAATATCATTTATTCATTTTCCTTGTCATACAATTACTGTAGTGTTTTCAGTTGGTGAGCAAGAGAAAGAGAGAAAGAGAAAGGGGGTAATAGCATAGCTCTGTCATTTTCCTTGTCATACAATTACTGTAGTGCTTTCAGTTGGTGAGCAAGAGAGACACTAGAAGGCATTGGTAGTTTGTGATTTGTGGCATTCTCGTAATCCTAACCAAGATTCTGAAGTAAATTTGATTCCAAGGTTGTTGAGAGTTGTTGTTATAGAAAATAATATAAAAATATTTTTTTCTATTTATAATATCTTTAACAAGTTTTGAAATGTCGGAGGAAGAAGGAGAATCATCCATATTTCTGTCAAGAGCGGATTTAATAAGAAATTTGGTATATCAAAACACAAACAGAGGGGTAAGCCAATTTCATACAAGCATCTTCTATCTTAATATTATTTTTAATCTTAGATGTAAATATCATTATAACTTCTGATGATAAATAAGAAACAATAGTTTTATTGTATCAAACCATGAGAAATGCATGAATTGAGAACTCAAATTCTTATTTGAATCTTGAAATTGCCATGTGTCTGGCAGAAATAGTTTCTCATCAATGTTCAAATGCAATTACTGTATGTTTTTATTCAATTATATACATTGAATGCTGTAAATTTTTGAATGTGAATGTATTAAGGATTTACAATAATAAGACCTAATTATCACTAGGCTGTGAAATTATGAATTTACGAACTACGGTAATTATTGTTGTTATGTGTGTAGGCCTACTACATACACAAAACTCAATTTTAATACTAATGGTATACCTTTAATCAATTAATATTTCTTTAGCTAGTTGTGATTGTAGAAAAATCTGACATTGTAATACTACCATTTAAGTTTAATAAATTATTCTTATTCCAGGTTTTAACAGAAACAGACATCATTGATAGGCCTATCATGGTTGATTCACAATTGGAAGTTTTTAATGAGGAAGTATTCCTGCTTGATGGAGAAAGATACAAAATCATGGATAATGTTGAAATACAGGTAATAACTTTGTAAAATTTATTAGCCTACTTTAATTTCCAGGCAAATATTTGACATAATTATTCAGCCTATAACACTTAGCCTATAATCTAGGCTATGCGTATCTGTTATCAACTGTACTATTGGATCGAGATCTAAGCTTGTTTCTATTGGATCTTTCCCATTAATTTACTATCACTACTTTCTCAACTATTTTCACATTTAATGCATTGTTTATCTACTAGCCTACATCTCACTATCAAGTTCTGGTTGTGAATAAACAGAATTTTAATAAAAAGTAATGGTTGTAGTGTTTTCAGTTGGTGAGCAAGAGAAAGATAGGGGGTGGTAGCTTAGCTCTGTTCAATTGTAATTGCAATGAAGCTATGAAGAAGTTGAAGAAGAAGAGCTATTGATTTTCTCCTTTTTGGCTAACAAGCTGGCAGGAATGAAGGCTTAATAATTGTTGTTGGGAATGAATAATTTGTTACTTTGCTTGTTGTGCTCTGTGGCCTACACAACTACTTTTTTTCTACCCCTTCCCCATTGGGGTAGGGCATGTAAAAAACTGTCACATTGCCACTATGGATTAAATTGCTCTGGTGGCCTTCTACTTGTTTTACCTACCCCTCTCCTCCCATTGGGGTAGGGCATGTAAAAACTGACACAAGACAAACTTGCTATATTGATTTTCCTCTAGAACAAGAACTGACACAGTTTGCGTTAGGAATAGAGAAGAAAGAAAGAGAGAGACACAGTGTGATTTAGTTATGCTTTTTTTTATTAACACATTATGGAATGAACACACAAAAAACTTTTTCGATTTTCTTTTGATAAACAAACAAGAATGAGTGTATTGTATAACAAACAAGAGGGTTAGTAACATATAATAATATTTAATAAGTGAAAGATTTCTTTTTATTATAAACATGTGAAACACTATAGAGTGTGTTAGTGACTTACAAGTTACAAATTTGATTTGACAAACACATACACATCCTTTTTTTTAAAGTACATAGTATTTATTGACAAACATATAATTAATCTTCAGTATTGAACAGAATATACAGCTGAAGAAGTCTTTCTCCTCGGCTATAATCATTGTTGGTGACATAACGCTCAACTGATGGCTTATTCCTTTCACGAACAATGCATGGTCCATCAATTTCATCATATCCCCCAGTAGATGGCAGTGGCATAGGTCTGCGTATAGCCTTGTAGATGCTAATCTCAAAAGCTGAAACACCAGATGTTCCATCCTCCAGCCTGATTCGTTTCACATGACCTGTACTCTCAATTTTTGTAAATCCTGCAAATTTAATCTCCTTTTGAGCCAGTCCCAGTAGACATTTAGATTGTTGTCCACATATAAAATCACACTTGTAGTATTGGTCTTGATTGAGAACACTCAACACAATCTTCACATCCTTATTTCTCCAGTTGGGTACCTTCTCAAGATTAACAATAGCAGCCATTCTACCCTTTTCCAACTTGAAGAAAGATTTTAGCAATATGCAAGTGTCATCAAACATGACAGTGAATTTCATTGCAAGTCCTGGTGGGCAATGACGCATTGCCCTCTTGTTTATATTATCCTTGATACTCTTCATAGTTTGCGTGAAAACTTTCAGCAGGAAACATTTCACATCGGTGGAGGTTACATGAGTATTTCTCAATGGGTTGTAAAGATCATCGCATACATAGAAAACGTTGCTATCCTTGACTGCATCAACAACAGCCTGTTGCTTCTGCCTGAGTTGTATGCATGCACAACTACGAGATTCACAATCTGCACAAAACTCTAAATGACCACTCTCCTTGAAAAAGTCACTCAATGTAATTATACCATGATAATTCAGTTCAGCTTCTAGCTCACTCACTGCATTAAGCAGATAACGTTCACGTTCACTGTCAGACAACATTGTAAGACTGAGTGCATTTTGTTGTCAGCATCATCTTTTATACTCTGAGAACACACATAGATACAAGAATTACACATTTATATAAGAGAGAGAAAAAAAATTATTACACATATAGTTAGATACAACTGCACTAGTGTCTTACATGGTGGTGACGGTGACCACTAGGTGACCACTGGGTGACCACTAGTGAGTGAACAGTGGGTGAGGGAGTGAGACAGTGAGTGAGAGAGAGAGTGAGTGAGAGTCACACAAAACTATCACTATACAATCCTCATACCAACTGCACTAGTGTCTTACATGGTGGCTTGGAGTCCACCTAACAATAATGCTTCCACTGTAGGGCTGATAGTGAGATAGTGAGTGATCAGTGAGTGAACAGTGAGTGGACAGTGGGTGAGAGAGTGAGAGAGAATGAGTGAGTCACACAAAACTTCTCACAATGCCAAATGTAGGCTGTCTGACATTTATAATTAAACTTGAATTTTCTAGTTATCTTTGCACATGTGCTGTATCCCTATAAATACTCCAGAATAATTGTCTTTCGCTCAGTTTAATAGTAGAAGCAGTGAACATGGCTTCTTCCAAAGTGTTCAGTGTTTCTCAGCTCTGTGGTAATAAAATAAAGAAGCCTACCATAAAGCGGTTTGGTTTGTGGCTGTTGACAGAAAATCTGTGCAATGACAACCTTATTGCAGACATTGGGAAAATTGATTACACTGCTGGAGAAGAACTGTTGGTGCAGGATGGATCAAACCTTGTGCCTATTACAGAACCCTTTTGTAACAACATTATGCTGGTAAAGGTTTGTGGTTTGGAGGAGGACTGCCAAGAACTACTGGATAAAAGACGTTTTATTCTAAAGAAGGAGATGAGTGAATCATTCAATTTGTACTTGAGAGGAAAATTCTCCAAAATGGTGTCAGCTAAGCATAAAGTTAAAGCAAAGTTGCCATACTTATTGGACAGTGGAAGTGATATGTCAAAGAAGATTCTACAACTGCTTGGGGAGGACAACTATAGAGAAGTGCAGCAGAAGTACTACAAACCAGTGGGGATACCGTACAAAGTAGAGCTTGCCGATGTCCCCATTGCTACATTAATGGATGAGTTACCAACAATATTGGAGCAGCTTAGGAAGAAACATTTCTATCTTCTGGACTTGGACATAACACAGGACTTTGCTGGAATATTTAACAAGGGTGGAATGTGTGATTTTCTAACTACAAATCATTGTTTTTGTTTCCAAGGAGAATATAAAGAAGACTATAATGTAATTGTGAATAATGATGGAACTGTTGGAATTGATTGCTTGACTTGGGTTAATAATAATGTGAGAGTAAAAATTTTTAATAAGTTTATTTGTCAAATGACAAGCCCTGGTGTAAATAAACAGCTAGGTAACCATATTGTAGACTTTATTGCCTGTCCAGATACAAGATTATGTGAGACCTTTACCTCTGACTTGGCTAAAATGCATGGTATTACTCGTTTGGAAGCAACAATTTATAACTACAGCATTAGCAATAACTATAGCAGCTCTAATCAATTTGACCCTATTCAAGATTGCTTGTCACTCTTAAATGACAGTAAGAATTATTTCCAAAATGCTCCTATATTTTCTGTATCCTTTGCTAAAATGTGGACTAAACTGACAAACAATTTAAAGAATAGCTGTTGTTTGGTTTTTAACAATCTCTTACAATATGTTTACTGGGGAAATAGCAATACCAAGAAATTGACTGGAGTACAATTAAATCTGCCTACCAATCCACAAAAACGAAATAAAATAATATCCTATATAATCTCTGCATTTAGCTTTAATCTACTACCCATTAATTATGTGGAAATTTACGAAAAGGATACAGACAACAAGGATAATATTAGTTTTATACAAAAGTATTATATTAAGAGTGGTGAGACTTATTTCTCCAAGTCAACCACAGCTTTCTCTACAATATCCAAAGAGTTTAACCTAGAGGAGCTAGGTCTTGTCGAAACGAGTAATGTAACACCACAAGTTTTGAGAAAAAGAACAAATGTCAACTCTAAGCTTGCTCCTTTTCCTGTTAAGGAGATACAACCTTTGTCTCCATTAAAAATACTATCTACCAGAAAGTGTATGCTAGAATTGGATGAGATTAATCTCAAACGTAGAAAGGTAGAGTTTTTAGAGGCTACAGAGAGCATAAAGAAGCAGCACAAACAACTTATAGAATTTGAGAAGGAGATTGAGAATTTAAGAGAGCAACTTGAACCATATTTTTATCCACATTGGTGGAATTTTGAGCCTAGTGGGGTTTATAATGTGACTGCATTTTCTGTAAATAGTAAGGGGAAATTTCCATATGTAGGTGTTTTAGGAGAAAAGGAAGGCTCGAAACATGTGTACATTGTAAAAGGGTATCACAAAAATGTTTTTCTAAATGCATACAAAGCAATAGAAGACCTTAAGAAAGTGGGTTATTTTGTAATCCCATACAATGATGACCAAAAAGAAATTATTTGTCTACCAAGGGGAGAAACTATTTGTGAAATTACCACCACCAATGGCATGACAAGCAGCTATAATGGTAACACATTACCAAAAATACAAAATCTAAAATTTTTGTCAGATGTATGGAAAAACTTTGAAGACACCCCATTCACACCACAGACAGATGTGGAGCAAATCAACAAAATTACTATGCTGGAAATTAAAGGGAAAATAAAAATAGGACAGTGCAAACGATTAGAAGACTTATCAGAAGGTACAGTGTTAGTCATTATTGCAATAAAAGAAGTGTACAATAGAAACAAGACACAGTATATTTTACAGTTTGAGAGCCTAGAAGAATTGTATGTGTCTAACTATTGGTTAGAGGAGGAATTTGAGAGCTCTAACATTGATTTGAATTATAAAATTAGAATTAAGCTAGATGTTCTAAAGCATAATCCCAGTAGACATAAGGAAAGAGTTGTATTTTGTATTTAATTTGTGGTATTGTAAATAGTGGAAAATGTAACATTATAATATTAATAAAGAAATTATTGTAACTTATTCGACTTTGATTATATATCCCAACAATCCTATCAACACCTAAGTTTGGGCACAGGGGGGGTGGAGTGGGTCGCTGAAATTGCATCGCTGAAAGTAAGGCGATTTTACCTATATGAGAATGATAAGTGATTATGGTACTTACATTTATTTGTAGCATCACAATACAACATAGAAATTGGTTAGCCGCCACCGTTTTTTATGAATATTGTTAGACATTGAAAGGAAACGAAAGTTGTCTCTCTCTCTCTTTTCGGTTATCTTGAGACAGTCTCTCTCTCTCTCTCTCACACACACACACACACACACACACACACACACACACACACACACACACACACACACACACACACACCACACACACACACACACACACAATAGAGTGAAAGACTTATTGATCTTTGCTGTTGTTGGTGAGTTGTAGTAGTAGTAGTTTTGTGTGTGTGTTGCACTTTGTTTTAATAGATTTCTACCAGAGTTTGTAAACCTTCTCTCTTTTCAAATTTAATCCAATAACGGTGTTTGTTGAAGTCTGCAATGTTGTCTGCATGTAAAACACACAAAAACGTATCCGGTAATAGAAGTTCAAACTCATTATCACCTTCTGAGTCAGGGTCCACTAATTTTAGCACAATCTTTAAACCGTGTTGACTGAGAATAGTTTTCGCTCTATAAATTCGAAATATCTCCTGTGGCCACCAATTCACTACTAGTGTTGGAGGAAGTGTAAAAATCTCTTGTTTAGCTTTCAAGTTGAAAGCTTCTAAACAGAAAGAAGAAGATGCTGTTCCTTGTGTATCCATTTTTTCCACCACCCTTCCTATTCTGCAACAATGTGTATACACACACACAGTATTTTTTGATAGAATATTGCCTAAGCTGAGGTGTGTGTTTGACTGTTTGTGTATTTTATATATAAAGTGAGATTATAATACACTGCTACTATAGTGTGGTCCACGTTTTAATGACAGTAGATAAAAGATAAAGAAGAATAGTGATGATGATGATTCTCTCTGTATTAATTATTTTTCTGCACTGTGAAAAACAAAATTGGCATCATTGTGAACCTAGAAAAGGATAGTATCACCAGCTGCTTTGTTGAATAATAGACAAGGGTAGCAAAACCAAAGTTGTTCAAATACTGTCATTTATAACAAAGGCAAATCAATAAGTCTCTTTATTCTGACGAGAGAGAGAGTGACTGGGTCAAAGAGTCATTCACCAGCAAAACAAAAAATCAATAAGTCTCTTTATTCTGACGAGAGAGAGAGTGACACTGGTCGTCTGAGTTTACTGATTACAATTCACACAAGAAAAAACGTGTGTACAAAGTATTTAACCCCATTTTTTTTATAGAATATTGTCTAAGCTGAGGGGGCGCGTGGTGGTGGTGGTGGTGGTGGGTGGTGGTGACACGTCACTCCTCCTTCCCTCCCTCCTCTGTGTGTGTCTGCGCTGGTGGTGCAAGGGGGGGGGTTGGTGGTGGTGGAGTTCTTGCATCAGCACACACAGAGAATAATGCAAGACGCAAAAACATCATTTGAATAATTTATTGAGACAATGACAAGAGTGCAAAACATCATTTGAATAATTTATTGAGACAATGACAAGAGTCTACTAGCCTGTGTATGTAATTATCGCTGCCTGCCTGCTGCTTCGTGCGAATCTCAACACGTAATTACACAAAACACGCAGCCCCCCAAGTCGTCATTCCTCTGCGCTGGTGGCAAAGGGGTGGAGTTCTTGCATCAGCAGCAGAGAGAGAATATGCAAGACACAAAAACATTTATAAATAATTGAGATGACTACAAGAGTGTCTACTAGCCTACCCTATCATTATCTCTCAACCCTCGCCATCCCACTTCTGTTGAGACTTATCTCCACCTGCACTTTCTCCTGTTTGTTAATCACATAAAACAGTTTCAATTTGACTGGAATGTTTTATTGCTGCCTGAAAACTCAAACGGAACACTTGTCTCTCTGTATAAGCAACTACCATTGATCACACACTTACCAGCCAGCCAGCAGCCTGTGTGTGCCATTATTATTTGATTGAGAGAGAAATAACAATTGTCGTGTATAAGCAACTACCATTGATCACACACTTACCAGCCAGCCAGCAGCCTGTGTGTGCCATTATTATTTGATTGAGAGAGAAATAACAATTGTCATCATTGTTAACAAAAACTTCTTCTTCTTCTTCTTCTTCTTCTTCAAAGGTATGTTTCACAACTATTTGTAACATCTTCTTCTTCTTCTTTTCTTCTTCTTCTTTAAAATTATTTCAAAGTAAAAAAAACCTCTATTGAGAGAGAGAGACACACACAAACATACAAACATATTTGTTTTTCTGTTTGCAGACGTTCTCCTCTAAGAGAAGACACATGGCAAACAGATTAAAAAAAGATATGGGTTTAAACGAGCTAAAATCACCACTTTCTTTACTAACTTTATCAAAAGAGGCCAGCATAAATGCAATTTTCTATGGAGCAGATTTGAGCAGCATACCCAAATCAATGCAAACTCAGATTTTAGAATATGGTGAAAATTGTGAATTACAACGTGCCTCTAGCAGCGGCAGACGCAATGGCATTCTTTCTAAATTGTATGCCATATGCAAGAGACTCGATATTAAAGACCTCATGAGTATGATTGCTGCTGAACACTTGACGTGTGAGGATGTAACAGCATTATATCTGCATAATCTTGACTTTGAAGAAGAAGAAGATGGTGCCGATTACATTTCGTTTGATAAACAACAGCGTATAGATTTAACCAAAGATTTTCATTTGCCATCATGTTTGGAGCACCAGTGTCTATGTCCCTTAAATACTCTAGTAACATACAAATGTCGTTGTCAGGATTTTTTCGACATTACATCGCATATGTTTAAATTTCAAAATAGGAGTAGATATATCGACCCATTCATTTTAAGAGAGATTAACCCGGAGAGATATCGTTCATTTGACAGAAACCCCAAAGAGTATACGTTTGATTTTATTATGAGAAACCTTATGTATTTTCACTACTATAGGTAGTGGAGACACACTAATAATGATAACACACACTAACGTGAAAAATACTAAAGTAAAAATATTATCATAGCATTTTTTTTTCTAGTGTAAAAAAATTAAAAAATGACACCAAATGAACAATGGACCTGTGTCGAATTATGAAAAGATATGGAAAGTTTATGTAATTTAGTTAGAGATATGAAAATAACCTACTCATCATACAGTTTAGCATTGAATAATGCTAGAAGGATTGCTAATAGTGGTTGGTATCTTCCATTCTGATTGTTGCACGTTGCTCCATGTTCTTACGAACATATTCTAGCCATGGATGGTGAAATCTGGTATTGCAATTGCATAAAATTAACTTTCCGATTATACCACTTAGACTCATATTTCACTCAAGAATACACACTAAATTCACCATCGTTTGTGAATTTTAATTGGTGGTCTGGTCTTTTTCCAAGAAGCACACCCACAACAACAAATGGAAGAACTTTAGGTGACAGCTATGAAAATTTAATTGCAGACATAGGTAAAATCTATTGTTTGAAGGAAGAACAAGTACAAGATCAAACATTATGATTGTGTAATAATCTATTTTGTACAGAATAAATACCATGACTTTCACAGATGTCAGCAGAAGAATTAGTCAGAGCGATTTCAGCAGAAAACGCTTCTCATAAATTTACGAGCTTACAAGAACTGATACCAGATCAAAATTATCCTATGATCAGTGCTGCACATTTGAAAACACAACATGGTGATAGAATTCTAGTGAAACTTGAAGTTGGTGGCCACAACAAGTCATACATTTTACCAGAACACTACTTCAATGAGAAAATGTTCAAATTTGACGAAAAAAAGAATAAAATCGACATGACTGGTTATTCGATGTCTGTTCAACCGTATGGTAGAACATTTAATATTGAAGTAAACCAGAGCAAGTGTACATCAACACAATAGAAAAACTAAAAAGGTAATAATCTTTTTTCATTGTTACTTTGAGTGTAAATATTGCTGCTGTATTATGTTTTTTCTATTTTTTTTCTACTGTAGGTAATTTGTAGTAGTAACTACAAATATGGCATCTATTAAACGGAAAAGATTGGCGCAAACTGCAGAAGAAGAAGAGCTGCAGACAACAAATGTTAGTGGAACGGGGAAAAAAGAAATAAAGGACAAAACAGCAGATAGATATAATCCATTTAGTTTATTAGAGAATGAATTTAGAGGGTGTTTGAAAACTTATTATTATAACAATTTTGCTCATAGTAAATCCGGTCACGAACCATTTATAGACTACAATCCAATGTTCAATGGTTTAGAAAATTATATTTACAATCTATTGGCTCATGAGTTTCATACAAGCGGTGCTTTAAAGTTCAATATTGTGGTGGAATCTACATACCAGAAAATAAATAAAGACAGTGAAGAAATTGTTGAGATAGCCGATGTGGCTTTTAAAACAACCAATTTTATTGTTACATCATTAGACAATCTAGAAAAACAGATTCGCGATTCATTTTTTAATTTACTTATAGAAGAGACAAATTATCAAGGTAAATCCAGTGGTTGGTCCTTACGAAATATTGACGGATTGATGCTGAGAATTAATAGATACAGACCATTGAAAGAACCAAATGGTTCTTCATATATTAAGCTACCCAACAGTATATTGTCTAAACATTGTATCATAAACCCGCAGAATCAAACAGATTCAAAATGTTTTATGTATGCGTTACTAGCGCGACACATTAAAGGTAAATGTAAATATCGTGTTGATAATCGTTATTTTCGTTTGTTAAACAAGAACAATCCAATATATAATTTCAATAACATTGATTTTCCAACCCCAATTTGTCAACTAGATAGATTCGAAAAGGATAACCCAACAGTTTCTGTTAATGTATACGGTATTGACGATAAAAATCTAATTTATCCGCGACGAATTAGCAAAACAACTAGACAAGACCACTTTGATTTATTACTGCTTATTGAAAAGGCGGACACCGATGATGATGATGATGAGGAGGAGGGCGGGATTGAAGAGGGGGATGAGGGAACAACTGATGTAGTTACATGTAAAGTAGAAACCAAATCACACTATTGTTTAATTGTTGATTTTGAAAAACTTATTAGGAAACAACTAACGAAACATGAAGGACGAATAGTAATCTGTCGTCGATGTTTCACTTATTATACCTGTAGTCGAGATGGAGAAAGACGAATGAAAGAACATGAAGAATATTGTTCACAGCAGAAAATAACAAGAGTTTCTATGCCTAAAATGCAAGAGGATGATTCACCGCCATTTTTAGAATTTAAAAACCCATTGAGAAAGTATAAACTACCCCTAACCTGTTATGCTGATTTCGAATGTCTTCTTGTTAAACCATCATCATCAACATTACCACCAGCAAACTCAGAGTCTGATAATGATGGTGATGATGATGATGGAGAAGCCGAGGGAACAGGTGATAGCACTGCACGGAGAAGGTCAAAGAGAACAACAACAAAAATTAAACACAACCATGTTGTCATGTCCTACTGTTTGTATTTTGTTAGGGATGAAACACAAATACCGGACAGTTCGCCACTAACACAGAAAATACCGTCGCGTCCTATACTTTATAGAGGAGAAAATGCTGCCATACATTTTCTAACCACATTAACTAAATATGCTACCCAGGTCATAGAGTCGTTAGATGAACATCATATTGGCATGTACCCATTAACCAGAGAACAAGAGCAAATGCATTCTGATATAAAATTTTGCGACGCATGTGAAAAGCCTTTTGAAAACGATAAAGTTTATGATCATTGTCATCTCACTGGTTACTACAGGACTGCTCTTTGCAATGCATGTAACTTACAAAGACAACGTCAAACATACATCACAGTATTTCTACACAATTCAGCATCTTATGACACCCACCTAATTGTCTCTGCACTTGGTTCCATTTGTAGTAATAAATTTGAAAAATTACATGTAATTCCTCAGACAAGTGAAAAGTATATATCATTTACTATACAATTGTCCAATCGACTCCATCTCAGATTTCTTGATTTGTTCAAATTTCTACCCAATAGTTTGGATTCGTTAACCTCTAACCTATTACAACCAGCTGGTCTTACACCATCTATTGAGCAAATAGCTGGTATTCTCAAACACACATCGAAACATTTCGAACATCAAAGTTTACCTCTTGTATCACGTAGAGGAGTTTTTCCATACAAATATTGTGATTCTTGGGCTAAAATGAACGAGGAAAGTTTACCACCTATAGAAGAATTTTACAGTTCTCTTTGTGATAGTACAATAAGTGCAGATGATTATCGGCATGCACAAAAGGTTTGGAAACACTTCAATTGTCGCACACTTGGTCAATACAGTGACTTATATTTGAAAACAGACGTACTACTCCTAGCTGACATAATGGAATCTTTTCGCAACATTAGTCTTGAGATTTTCAAACTTGACCCAGCACACTATTTTACACTGCCTGGCTTTTCTTTTGATGCTATGCTTAAATATACTAAAATTAAGTTGGAACTTTTGACAGATTACTCGATGTACACATTTTTCCATTCCTCTATCAGGGGCGGAATAGTTACGTGTGCTCACAGACATGCAGTTGCAAATAATCACTATACTGGGGCACCTTACAATACCCAAAAACCCAACAGTTTTCTAGCTTTTTTAGACATTAATAATTTGTACGGAAATGCTATGTCTGAATCTCTTCCCAGGGCAAATTTTGCTTGGATGAGTTGACACGAAATAGACAATGCTGTTGCCAACATGAAAAATTGGAGCAAGGACCAAACAGTAGGCTATGTTTTCAAAGTTGACATAGAATATCCAAAAGAATTACACAACATGCACAATGATTTTCCTTTTCTGGCAAGAAATCAAAAAGTTTACCCATCCAATCAGACTCGACTCATAACCTCACTTACAAATCACACAAATTATGTATGCCACTATTTACTGTTGAAACAAGCTATAGAACACGGATTGAAATTGACAAACATTCGTAGAGGCATTTCTTTTGAACAAAGCAAATTTCTAGAACCATACATAAGTTTGAACACACAGCTAAGACAACAGTCTAAAGCGCCCCATACACTGTCAGTTTAACTGAAGATAATCGTAAGGCCATAGATTGGGATTGCCCACACATTTGTCACTTGATCTGAAGATATTGGACTGCAGTTCACCAGGACTGAAAGTGTGTGGTCGCCGGGCAGGCGGCGATAGGATGAGAGATTCGCGACAGGCAGGAGCCTGTCAGATAATGATCTCATGTGCCCGCCACCACACACTATCAGTCAGCCTGCAGGCTCACAATCCTTTGTCACCGTTTCCATCAGTTTTGCGTGAGATCATTTTTGTGAAATCATACACCAGTCGAAATTGGACTGACAACGAAAGATGGACGGGAAGCCTCCTTTCATTTCAGCGTTTATTGAATTATATCGGGCATACCCGTGTTTGTGGAAAGTGAAGGACGATACCTATTCAAATAAACGATCGCGGGATGAGGCCTACGGAGAGTTATTAAAATTTTATAAAAAAACTGTGCCATCAGCCACCATTGACACTGTGAAAAAGAAAATTAATAACTTGAGATGTGCGTTCCGTAAAGAGCTAAAGAAAGTGAAACAGCCGAAGTCAGGCTCATCAGGAGATGACGCATACACCCCATCACTGTGGTATTTCGACTTGCTATTGTTTACAGCCGACCATGAAGAAACTAGAGCGACAATTGGGAGCGACGAATCACAACTCGTAAGTTATTTTTGTTCTATTCTTTAATTTATATCAAATACACACAACAGTACATTTCATCTGATTCATTCTGCAAGATTTTACACAAACGGTATAAATATTATGAAGAAGAGCCCTTCCTGTAAATTTTTTATATATTGAGACTTTATCAGTTCGCTTTTGATAATCAATTCACTGTTCAAAACTATTTTTTATTCATTATTATTTTTTATGTTTTTGAAATAAAACTAATTGTCTTTCATCGTACTTATTTATTGTAGCTCTACACTATCCTGATTTTTGATAATGATGATTCATGTGAAAAAATCTATTTTAGTCCTTTTTCATAGATTAACTCTCAAGATATATTATTTTTCTGTCATTTGGAGTGGGTTATGAGAAATTTGTATGTCTTAAAACCCTCAATAAAAATTAATCTTAAAAGTCTTGTTCATTTACAATGCAAAGAGTGTCTTATGTTTTCCAAACCCATCTAACATTTTTTTCCTAACTCCACTACGTCCATGGACGTAGAAACTACAAACGACGGAGGTTTCTCTGCCGCTACTTTGTATAGTTGGTGTTTGGAAAAACTGTTGCAAATTTATTAATATCTCATTTAAAATTCAATATATTCATATATTTTTATGTTTATTATCATTAGGAACGTAGTTGGAAATGGAAAAAAACTACTTCCTAGAATAATATGAATTGGAACAAAAAATCGTACTACTGAAAAATTGTGATTTTGGACATAGTGGTTTTTGGAAACGACCTCTTCAATTATTGGTGACAAATTTGTTTTGCCAGGAAACTGCACCTTCTCCAACAAAATATTTCTTGTAATTATCACGATTGTCTTTTGCATTTTCACACAAAACTTGTCTATTATATCCCTGCCGTAGACCCACCAGCTGATCTTCCACCCTATCCCCTCGAATAACTTCCCCACTATCAATATCTTCTACATCAAGTGAATTCGATGGCATGTACAACGCTTTTGCTTCCTTCCTCAGGAAATTATGAAGAGCACACGCTGCTAGCACAATGAAATCTATTTTTTCTGGATTCAAGTTGATTTCTGTGTGAAATATCCGGAAACGACTTGACAGAATGCCGAAAGCATTTTCTACTATTCTGCGAGCTCTGCTCAAACGGTAGTTGAATATGCGCTGGTCATAAGTCAATTGTCTTTGAGGATATGGTTTGAGAACGTTTTCATGCAAAGCAAAAGCATCATCAGCTACAAATACAAAATTGAGGTTTGCCTTGTTGGCACTGTTTGGTGGCAAATTGAGACTTTTGTTTAGTAACTTTGTATAAAAACCGGTACATTCAATTACACCTCCATCAGAGACTCTGCCGTTACAGCCAATGTTCACATATATGAACTGATAGTCTGCATTAACGATTGCCATCAAAACTATACTGCAGAACCCCTTGTAATTATAAAAATATGAGCCACTGTTTGGAGGTTTCTTGATTCTGATATGCTTCCCATCAATGGCCCCTCCACAATTAGGAAAGTTCCATCTGTTTTTGAAATCTTTCCCTGTCTGTTGCCATTCCTCTTCAGAGTTTGGTAACTGAAACAAATAATAAATATAAAACAAAGCTTATTATATCATATGTAATTATGTTTTATGTAATTTATGTGATATCATATGTTATATTTGACAACAATATCAAATTTGATACATTTTTTTATCATACAAAAAAGTAGAGTTTAAAGATTCAATTCATTCAAAATTATTATTTCCTACAAACAGATAGATTGTTGCTGTTATTAAAAAACAATATTATCTTTCATTTTATATATTTATAACGTTTCAAAGTTCCTCTTCAATTTATATGTTCCAGGAGAGTCAGGATGAAACCTCAAACCATGCATCATCACAACTGGTATCACCCCCTTCCTCAGTTTCTAACCTCAGTTGGACTGACAATATTTCATCAGGCCCATCAACTTCATCCGGAAATCCAAAAAAATCGGGCAATCATAAGAAAAGAAAAGATGCTATCGACGCAGCTGTGAAAGCTTTGAAGGAGGACGATGAGTTCAATGGCATTGGGCTCAATGTAGCATGCAAATTACGCCGTATGGATGAAGATCAAAAACTGTATGCCGAAATGTTAATCAACAAAGTGTTGATGTATGGTGTGAAGGGAAAGCTTCAAGAGGAAACTGATGTCCGGGGTCTCAAGTTCGTACAGCCACAAACACCAGTTCGTCGAGTAGAAAAAAATATTTCCTACTCCTTTGGTCAAGATCAAAACCTCCAGACTACTAACAACTTCAGTCCGATAACTGGAGAGGGAAGTACAGGAATACCGGAAGTAAAGGAATACTTTGAATCTGCTCACGCTGACTCTGATAACCAGTTGTCTGAATTTATATTGTTGCACTAGATTAAATAGTTTTCGTGAAAAGTGCATTAGCTTTTTGTTAAATTCATTTAAAATAAATATCTGATTTTTTTCAATACACAATAAACTATAAACTATCTGCTTACATAACTTTTCAATGTAATTAAGCAAAATAAAATATAATAAGATGAATTAAGTTTTTTTTTAAATTTAATCTTACCTTCAAATAAGAATCCTTTAGCACCAGGTAAAGTTGTCTGCAGGTCTCGGGTATGATTTTCCCAAGTGCTTGAGGTGAAATTTGCGTGGGAAACTTCAGATCTTCAAAACTTTGACCCATTGCCAAAAATCTCAGAGTTGCAGTCAACCTTTTTTCGGCAGTGATAGCCTGGCGTAAATGAGTGTCCATTTTTGTGATTCTGATTTCAACCAAATTTAAAAGTTTTTGGAAATTTTCCTCACTCATCCTTAGATAATTAGTTAGATCCTCATGGTGAGACAGCCTTAGTTCACGAAGCAACGAAATATGAGAGCTAGCCTCTCTATCTCGCAGCCAACTTTTTACCCAGACCCTTTTTTCTTGGGGTTCTCCTAGAACTGACAAAATAAACATAGCGCAACGTTTCCGACGGAGCATGGTGATAAACTGATGATAAAACTGATGAGAAACTGGGGATCTCCTACAGTCCTGTTCCAGTTGACCGACAGTCCGCCTACAGGTACTGGACTGTAGTGTGGGCTACCTTCAGGCTGTCATCTGCAGTTCAGTACGGCCGCCTGCAGACAATTGACTGCTAGTGTATGGAACTCGGCGATATTGGTCTTACAATCGCCTGTTGAGGCGGCAGCCTGCAGGCAATCGCATAGTGTATGGGGCCCCTTAAGAATAAATTTCAAAAAGATTTCCACAAATTACTCAACAATGTAATTTTCAGTAAATCTTGTGGAATTTATGGAAACAAATGGATTTAAAGTTGGTTAATAACGAGAAATCGCTATTGAAATATATAGCTCGTCCCTCATTCAAAGATCGTTTGATTTTTGGGAAGAACATATGTGGTATAACTCTACACAAAGAAAATATTTTGCTAAACAACCCTATTTACATTGGTTTTTCGATTTTAGATTTGAGTAAAACAGTAATGTATTCATTCCATTATGATGTAATTAGAAAGATATATGGTCCCTGTGCCAAACTCCTGTATCAAGACACAGATAGTCTGATGTACCTGATTAAAACCGCGGACTTCTATTGTGACATAAGGACAAATGAAGATTTAAAAAATTGGCTAGACACGTCAAATTATCCTGTAGATCACCCAGCTTATTCTACACATAACCATATGGTTGTTGGTAAGATGAAAGATGAATTTGCTTCTAAAGCTCCTTATCAGTTTCTGGGTTTACGGTCAAAACTATGGGCATGCAGATTGTATAATGAAATTAATGGTCAACAGCAACAGCAGCAACATTTTGATAAAGGAACAGAAGATAGATTAGAAATTGAATGTAAAGTGGGACTAATTAAAAAGGCTAAAGGGGTAAAACGATGTATATTGTCACGCGAATTAACAGCACAACATCCAAAGTCTAATCAATACATTTCATTTCAAGACTATTTTAATTGCCTATTCAAAGGTAGAGAGGTGTACAGAAGCCAGAATTTAATTAGATCAAAAAACCATAAAGTAATCACAATTTCACAAAATAGGAAGGCGCTTAGTTGTCAGGATGAGAAAAGGTATATCTCTAGTGATAAAATTAGTACATTAGCTTTAGGACACTATAAAATTCCACTATTAACAGATGAGGATTTGCCTGTTGTGTCTTCTAGTAGCAAATAATTTTATTTGATGTGTTACAGATGATATCAAAAATTATTAGGTTGAATGTTGATGCCATTGAAATAAGTTACAATATTGATCAACAGTGCATGAGAATAAGACATGCAGATTCCGCGATTGTATCAGCTTGTGTTCAACAAGAAAATTGTGGAACTTATTGTGTTAAATTCATATTCAAAATGAATATAAACAGATTATGGTTTGAAATTGAACTGACAGTGCAAAAAGCTGATTTTACATGTGTTGAAACAATTGTAAAGTCAAACAGTGCGTCATTTTACTTCTCGTCATTTCTTTTGAAAGGTACATAATTATTAAATAGTGAAATACTCAACAACTTCAACCTTATAAAGACTCTATAGTGTGTGTTTATTCATGTTTTTATATATAAATCTTTTCACTTATTGTTGTATGTTACTAACAACACTGACACTATTTGTTTGTTAAAGGATGTGTATGTGTTTTTGTCAAATCAAATTTGTGACTTGTATGTCACTAACACACTCTAGTGTTTCACATGTTTTATAATAAAAGAATTCTTTCACATATAAATATTAAAATTATTAATATAGGTTACTAACACTCTTGTTTGTTATACAATACACTCACTCTTGTTTGTTATTCAAAAGAGAATCGAAAAAGTTTTTGTGTGTTCATTCCATAATGTGTTAATAAAAAAGCATAACTGAATCACACTGTGTCTCTCTCTTTCTTTCTTCTCTATTCCTAACTCAAACTACACTAAACACACAACTGAAAACTGTGTCAGTTCTAGAGGAAAATCAATATAGCAAGCTTGTCTTGTGACAGTTTTTTACATGCCCTACCCCAATGGGGAAGGGGTAGAAAAACAAAGTAGTTGTGTAGGCTACAAAGCACTACAAGCAAAGTAACAAATTATTCATTCCAACAACAATTATTCAGCTTCCATTCCTGCCAGCTTGTTAGCCAAAAAAAAGGAGAAAATCAATAGCTACAAAGGTAAGTGCAGAGGTAAGAAAATGCGGGGTTAACTTATGCAACCCGCAGTACACCAAATCAATACTCTCTGGGTCTGGTGTCTATGCACTTCACAAACCTTACTGGGTAAGGTGGAAATCAATAAAGTGCTAATATTAATATTTAATTTCAATAGCCTATTAGATACACAACAGTATTGTGTGTGTCTGTGAAATCAATACTTGCTCACTGAGCGCTGTGCGCGCGCTTAGCAGTCTGTGCAATAGACGTCTGGTACTACTTCTAAATATTTAATTTCAATAGCCTATTTCATACTACACCAAAACAGTTGAGTGTGTGTCTGTGAAATCAATACTCTTGCATGCGCGCGCACCCCTGGCGGGGAAAAAAAAAAGATTTGGTGGTTATGTTGTCTAATCTTCTAGTAGTTTGAGGTTAGGCAAAAAGGAGGGAAATTTTGAGGTCAAGTGACGTCACTGAACAGCTGATGACGTCACTAACCAACTGTCATGTGACCCCACCGACCCTGCCTAGGCCAGGGGGCTGGTGGGGGATGACGCTGGGGGGAGGGGAGGGGGGAAAAACAGCTGATTTTGAGCTTGTGCTGTCCTTTTTAATCTACTAATAGGGTATTTCATATCAAATTTGGAGACCTATTGAGGAATACACATGTAATATTTGGTAAGTCTGTCTAAATTGTATATACAATTGAGTTGCAAATGAGGGGTCTCCCTCATGCACATATCTGTTTCAGAGTGGAAGGGGGGCCAGCCAACACAGGGGACTGAAACATCCTGATGAGGCAAACAAGGAATTAGATAAGCTTGTTTTGGAGTTCATGTCTCATGGACCATGTGGCCTTAGCCACAGGACTGATCTGCATTGCTGAGATGAGAAGAAACAGAAATGCTTCAAGTTCTTTCCTAAACCACATGTAGAGACAACATATTTTGATAGCAAAGGCTTTGTGCAATATGAGAAAGAGATATTAATAATAAGGGACAGTTACCAAACTGGATATAATAATAAATTGATTGTATGGTATGAAAGATTTCCATTCCCTACATAGGCCAAGTATCTGACAAAATAGGCAAACTCATCAAAAGGAAAGGTTTGAATGTAGCCTACAAGACCTCATCATTTCTTAACTGCATTTTAAATAACAAAGACCCCATCAAAATGAAAAATGAAAGTGTAGTCTATAGTCTTTATTGTGGGGACTACAATGCCAGCTATATTGGACAAACAGGGAGAAAATTCAAAACTAGATTACAGGAACACATATCAGTCTTTAAAAAGAAAATAATAGATACTTCCAAGTTTGTAGAACATCTTATCAACTCTGGGCACAATTTCAACCCTGCCAGTAACATCCAAATATTGAACACAGGCCAAAATAGCAAACTACTTAATGTACTTGATACCATTTTTTTCATGTCCCTCCCAATCTTCAAAAGCATCAGAAGTTGCATTGACATATCAGCCGCCAGATGACAGTTATGGCGGTTCCTTGTTTTTAATATGCCTATGATTCCTGCCACTAGTGTCACATTTTCAGTTGTCTTCAGTCGGTCATTGAGTATCCTTTTGCATACTAAATGCTAAAATACTAAAAACAACGCACTATGTGTGTTGTTTATCTTCTAAACTATTCTTTTTCAAATTGAGGCGTTTTTGTTGATTCAATTCATAGTTAGTTGAGTGATTTTGAATTGTGGCATTTGAGGTGATTCATTTGAGGAATAGGACTGTTTCTTATTTTGAATTGAGACACTTTTGATGAATAAGTGTAAAAAGTTCCCTGTTTTATCTGAAAATGAGTCACTTTTGATGTGATAGTTTGACAATGGAGGTTACAGGCCAGGGTGCTTTTATTGTTACAATTGCCATGGAAAAACTCAGACAGGAGGAACAATCATCTATTATTTCATCAAGTGAGAATGGAATGATTTGAATAAGGAAATTTCTGTTCAGCCTTCAGATTTACCTAGTATGAGTAGCCATTCAGCTGGATCAATTGAGCAAGTGAATTCACAGTTTCTCACTCACCTCGCTTCTGGTTCTCCAGGTACTTCTAGACCTGAAAAGAGAGTGGTGTTTCTTATGCAGCTTCATATGATACCAGCAATCCTACTGTTTTGCAACTGACCAAAGTGATAAACAAACATCCTGTTTTTCCCAGTGAAGGAAGTGATGAAGATGACACAGATGGTGTGAAATTTCACCTCATCTTTTGATTTTAGGTTATGTTGTTTGCATTGTTCTAATATGGATTTCAGGTCGATCAATCGATATACATTGCTGTTCTTGAGGTTCACTGTCATTCGATCTTTTTTAGACAATATATTATTTGGTTGTATTTTTTATCAGCTCATTTTCTTTAGGTATTTTCACATTTTTCTCATCAATTTATATTAGTGTCCTTTGTTGAGCTGATATCTCTTTTGGTTTACTCTTTGAAATCATTTTTATGAGCCTCAATTTGCTCTTTTAGCTTCTCTTTCTTCTGGTGTCCTACATTGTGATTTCTAGCCTTTTCTTGATTTCCGCTTCACTTGGAAGCATTACTCTTGTCTTGGATGTCATTGTCTACACATCAATTTGTCTTGTTACAACGTTCAATCTAAAAATTTTATCCATTGGTTTCTTTTCAATCTATTACTTGGTTTGGTAATTTATTCAATCCCTAATATTAGTGTTTTGAGCATTCTCAATTTGAATTTGGCTTCATCATTATTTTGATTTGTGTTTGGAAAAAACTAGTACATATCTGTTCAAACCACGTTTTCAAAATATTTCATTTTTGTAATCATCAGCTATTACAAGTGACTAGACTATATTATTCGGTGTTTCAAACATTTTACAATATTATTAAAAATTCGATTTATCATCAATTGGGACTTTTAAATCAAGTTTCTTTGAAATTTATAACTTTTGTCAGAACGTGCTGAAACCTGTAAGGTTATGTATTGATAATGAACTTTATCTTTTTCATCTATTTGATTTTTGTCTAAACATAAAAAAACTTTCATCTTTCATTACAATTTGTGGATTTTGAACATTTGGTTGTTTAATTCAATTCATAGTTGGTTTCTGGTTATTGGTTTCTATCCAACATATGCTTCATGTTTTCATTTTTATGAACATTTTTTAGTTTGTCAATTCAAGCACTCTTGAAATCAACTAGAACATTCACTTTTGCATTCTGAACTTGATTTGCATATTGTGTTTGTGAAGTGTATTACCTTTTGTAAACATTTTTCCCGGCTTCAATTTCATTGATATCAGACTACGTTCCCATATTCATCAAGTTATGACCTGATGAATGACCAGACAAATATTAGCTTCAACTTCCATTATAACTTGATACTTCCATACTTATTCTGAATTGGTCATTTGGCAACCATCAGCGCTAATACTTGATGCCAGTCACTCACATATAGATGATGGCAATCTGGGTCACCCAAGGTGATCCCTCATTGGTCTACCACTAGGCATTTTGCTACCTACAATCTCAAGTTGAGTAATTGTCTATTTATTGATTTGTCATTTTCTAGTCTTCAAATCTTTCTTCAGTTTATAAAATTAATTTTGTCAATTATTGTCAATTTTGATAATCTTCAAGATTGATTTGTAAAGTTTTGTAAAGTCATTTGATAAGCAATAACTGAATTAATTCTAGGCTTATCATTTTGTTCAAATTCGATTATTATTCCATAACTTCAATCTTTTAATTTTTTAATCATTTGACCTTTCTTCTATAATTTTCTATTCAATTAAAATTGCAATCCTTAACATCTTATTGATTCAATATCAATTATTGTTCAACATTTCAATTATTCCTGTAATTCTCCAATGTGTATTTTTTATTGTCAACTTCTGACATTAATCCTTTATAGTCAATTTCTAGTTTCAGGTCTTACATATTTCAATATTGTAATTTGCAAGGTTTAAGTGATCACTATTTGAATTTTTCAATTCGAGTTTTATCTTTGTTGGTTTACATAATTCATTCAATCTCCTTTGGAATTTTCAACCTTACTAAATTTTATTTGATTTGTTCATACTTACCCTGTTCTACTTGCAATTTTTATGCTTAAATTTTACTTCAATCATTATTGTTTTTTCATTCAATTTTTGAACTGAATCTTTTCAATCTTGATATCAATTTACATATAATTTGCTGCATGATTAATTCTTATCATTATTCTTTGTATTCTTGTTGTTCTTACATAGTGATTTTAGTGCAGTCAATTCTTATATGGATTTTTCTTTGAAATCTGTTCATTGGATTATTTCAATAAATCGATTAATTTGAATTTTTCTTGTTTCAATCTCTTCATTCAGCTACCTTCTCATTACAGTGGAAAATCAATTTGATTGCAATAAATTGATTCACCACTGTTTACCAGCATGCATGATAATCTCTTGGGCCACTTACATTCTAGTATTAAATATTTAATTCAATTTGCTCATATTTTTTCTATCGTATTTTATAGTATTTATTCTATCTAACAACATTTATACAGTCTACTTGCTTGGCTAAGATTACACAGATGGTGGCCCCAATTTCAGTGATGAGACAGATGGTGACCCAAATTTCAGTTATGACACAGATGGTGACCCCAATTTCAGTGATAATGAGAGTGAAAGTAGTAGCAGCTCAGAAGACGAAGGACTTGAAAATGTAGGTGATGAAGCAGGAAAGAAGAGAGTGCAAAATCCTGAAAATGGATGATTAAAAAAGCAAAATAGGATCTGAATTCAGGGAAAAGGTAAAATTCTTCATCAAAAACAAAAAAGAAAATTTGCTTAAGAAAATTAGGCAACCTTGTGGAGAAAAATGCTAACTACGCTATAACACCAAAATTGATGAAACAGCTCATAATGAGATTTTTGCCTACTGGAATCTTGGTTGTTTACAAAGGCAAAGAGAATTTATTGTTGCTCATCAATCAAACCTAAATACAGATATTCTTGTACACAGAACCTTTGGGGCTTGAACATCGTTTATTACTTTGATGTGAATAAGCAACGTATCAGAGTTTGTAAAGCAATTTTATGTCTATGCTTGACCTCAATGATAGACCTATCCGCACAGCTTTAACAAAGAAGATGGAAACTGGATTTGTTTGATTCTGACAAGAGGGAAGCACGGAACTCAGCCAGTGGTTGATCCTGAAATAAAATAGTGATAGGTGAAATTGTTAAAGTGTTAGGACATTCATAAATGCCATACCCAGAGTCAAGTCACATTACTTGAGAGCTGAAACCAGTCGAGAGTATATTGAGAGCAACAAAAGTTTGGCTGATTTGTACCTTGACTACAGAGACAACCGTGAGAGACAGCATCCACCATTTGCACATTCCGTTATGTTCAATCATATAATTATTCAATAGGGAATTTAACATATCGTTTTTCATGCCTGAAAAAGATCTCTGTAATCTTTGCAAGTCCTACAAAAATGCAAACGGTGAAGAAAAGAATCAGCTGATGGAACGCTACAACACTCACCAAAGAACTATCTTGCAGAGAAAAGGACATTGACAAAAATAACACAAATAATGATGCATAAATGTTGCTGTCTACGACCTGCTACCAGTAATTCCAGAACCAAGAGGTTTAATTTTGTCATTCTCTTACAAAAGTAGAATGAGCTGTTACAATTTTACCATAAGTGATTTGAGTGCAAAGAATGTGGATTGTTATTTTTAGAACGAAACTGAGGGTAGGCGTGGTAAATCATTCAAAATGGAGAATTTTCACCTACTAGCAAAACTCAAGAAGCTTTTTCCCTCACTGGAAAAATTAGCTGCTAACTATGTACTAATTTGCTGATGTATACTTGGGTTTGAACAAAACATTTGAGAATATATCAGATGATTTTGTCAACAATAAGCAATCAGAAAATATTCTTCTAGATAAAATACTAGAGTTCATGAAAGTTGAACAAGCTTTTCAAGGAGTTAATCAAACTAACCTTGTAAGACCAGTATTACAAATTCCCACATTTTCAGACAACCAAAATTACTGAATTCAATGATGAACAAAAGTACTGTTCACTAGCTTTTTACTTGCAAACCGATCCTTTGTTACTTGTACAAAATTTTGTAAATGATGGGTACTGTAAGAATATAATTTTGGATATTTCTCAAAATCTTGACATGAAAGGAAATTGATAGGTCTCGAGCAAGCAGCTGTATCGTTATCACCAGATACGATGTCAACAAACACTAGATTAGATAACAACGGCTCTCAAGGCTATGGTTTTGAACAGCCAAATGAAAATGGAAGTATTATTGTTATTTATTTAATTTATTTAGTAATATTAAATATATAATATTTTGAGGTTAGGTTCTTTGGTATTTACTAGTTGGTGACCTAAGTAATCAGTCGAGCCATATAATTTGAGAATTAGCCAGACACCTTGTGGCAAATTTAGTTGCATATAAATAGCATTTGCTTAAACTATGATCAGAGGGTTAGTAAACAAGCATGCCATTTCAATGTAAAAGAAAAAGCATTTTAGAAAACACAAAAATATTTATTATATCAAATGAGCATGAACAAAATGTAAAAAACAAAAATAGAAAGGTGAAGGAAGTGGGATGTAACTTTATTCAGTGCATGGATACATTTGTAGTTTTTAGGATACACCAATCACAATGCAGTAATTGACTGGCGGCAAAAGCAAATTAATTCAAGAATAAACATATTTATTATATAAACAGTAAGAAATTGTAAACTATGTAGAACACAGATTCATGTAACAAATATAAAATAAGTATTTAAGACTAAAATATTCACTCATTGGGTGATAATATAACAGTTTCGTATAGACTATTTGACAACTTTAAATTATGTCATTGTGGAGTAGTTGAATCCACCAATGAGAGTGGATATTTAAATTTATGAAAATTGAAAAGACAGAAGTGTGGTTGTAAAAGAATAGAGTAGATCCAACCCCACTTGCTTGCCAGAGGTCACCGGGGAGAGCCACCAATTTAGAGAGCACAAGACTAGATCCCTTTTTAAAGTTTTAAAAATCTAAAGTTGTTTGAATATTTAAAAAATTTAATTTCATAAGACTCAGTGAAGTCATAATATGACATGAGTCATTGAATTTAAATAATCCCATTGGAGAAAATGACAGCAGCTCACCAGAAAGGCCTAGGACATCGAAACAAATCGAGATCGCCATCATAATTGTGAAAAATTGACATGTGAGTTCATTTGCAAAAGTTATTAAGGGGGCCCTCAGTGCTTCGAAATAATCATGATTAAATAAAGCTAGCTCGTCGAAGGGTTTTTTAAATATTATTAATACTTGCACAAGTCTTAAAACGTAAAGGGAATATTCTTAAGAAGCATTTATGAGATTAACTATTAAATATGCACAGATGGAATATTTATTAATATTTGATCTATTATAATTATATGCTCACTCTTATATCTTTCTTTTCTATAAGGCCGAACATCTTTGGACAACCTGGACAGAAAATGGACTACGAGGTGCCAGGTACAATCGAAGTAGATTGGCTGGATTGATTTAGGCATATTCAAAGATTGGTTTACAAGTCATCTGTTCCCCATTCTAAAAAAAAAACAAGATGGTAAGAAGCTGGTAATTGGTGACAACTTGACTTCTCATCTGAGTGTGAATGTTCTTAAACTTTGTCAAGACAATGATATAAAATTTGTTTGTTTGCCTCCAAATTCCATGCACATGACACAACCTTTAGATATCGCCTATTTCCGACCACTGAAGGCAAAGTGGAGGGAAATTCTTTCCAAGTAGAAGGAATCAGATGCTGGTAAGAAAGTGCCAGCACTTCCTAAAGATCAATTCTCCCTACTGCTGAAAACAGCATTGCAAGAGCTGGAACCAACAATGGTCAGCAATCTGCAAGCAGGGTTCAAAAAAGCTGGGATTTTCCCACTCAACCGGCAGGAAATTCTGGATCATCTACCAAAAGGAGAATCCAATTTGAACCTTGATTTAGTATCAGACACTTTTATTTCTCACCTTGAATGCAAATGTCAGGATTTTGTTAAAACTCATCCCACCAAAAAGAGGAAACTGCAAGTCCCAGCAGGACCACTCAATGGGCAGGAAATTCTGGATCGTCTACCAAAAGGAGAATCCAATTTGAACCTCAATTTAGTATCAGTCGCTTTTATTTCTCACCTTGAATGCAAATGTTAGGATTTTGTTAAAACTCGTCCCACCAAAAAGAGGAAACTGCAAGTCCCAGCTGGGAAAAGCATTAGTGCTACTGATGTCAGTGATTCAATTGAGGATGAAACATCCAATCAATCCAATAAAGGGAAAGGACCAGTAAAGAAATCTGATAATAAGAAGCTTAAATCAAACCACAAGAAAAAGCAAACAGAAAGAGTCTGGGAATCATCATCTGAAGATGCAGATAATTTTAGCCTCCATTCATCAGGAGAAAGTGATTTCAGTTTTTTGAACAGTGAATTTGATCCTTCAGAGCTTGTGGATTTGCTGACAACTAGTGGCATCAGTGAAGTTACAGCAAAGAATAAACTCTGCAATCAAGGTGAAAACATCATTGAAGATAAGGAAGATGAAAACTTTGTTGAATATGGACTTAAAGAAACATTAGTGGAAGGCAGTTTTGTCATCGTGCTGTGGGAGAAAAATTAATTCCCCGGCATCATCTCAAAAATTGATGAAAAAGGAGCGGTTGTTGAGTGCATGCAAAGCACTCTAAAAGGATGGAAATGGCCAGAGGTGAAAGATGTTCTACATTATAAGTGGAGTGACATTAAAAAAAAGATTGATCCTCCAAAATTGTTCAAAAAGGGGCTACTTTCTGTCCAGTCAATCAAATAAACTTAAACAATGTGTAATTTTTCATTTTTTGCAATAATAATGTTCTAAAAAATATATTTCTTCATTGATAGAATTGTATTTTTCAGATCCTATGTCCTACATGAACCCAACACAAGCTTATAGTGCTTTATTATATTGAGATCGAACGAGGGTGCAAGTAACCCAAAATGAAATAAATCCAATTTCAAGGTTAAATTCATGATTTACAGGTAGTCTTTATATATTATAAGTATCAAGTACAACAATCATTCCATATCTATTATTATAAATAAGAATTGGTCTGAGGTACTGCTAAAAGTGGGTCCAAGTAACCCGGACTTACTAATGTAATTATTTGATTGAAATATCTGATTTTGAGAATCTTTAGTTTGAAATAAGTTATTAATTGAAGGGTGTCAAACCATAATGTTGTAAGTGCTGAAATTTCAGATTTCAATGTCATAACATTGGAAGTGTCATTTCTCACGTTGTGTATCAACATGGAATTGAAATTCTAGAAACGCCACAATGTTTCAAGTCCAGTCACATTCTATTAGGCTATTGTTAACATCATAACGTTTCAAGTGCCATCTGCCTTGGATGTTTTTCTAGGTTATGTTGATCGCTTCTTACTTAGCTGCTATATTTGTTATTTTTTAAATGGAAAATCAGGGGAATCTAGTTAAAGGATGCAAAATGAATGAAAAGTCATGAAGAAAAAATGATCTGAAGAAGAAACTGAATTCACAATATTTGAACACAAGAAGGCAAAATGTGGTGGCCAAAAATCTGCCTCCAATGGTAAGTATTATATTATATTATTCATGTTTAACTTTTCTTGGTATGGCTTGAAATTCTTGATAAATTTTCATGAACTTTGGGATTGACAAATTCTAATTATTCTACTATCAAACTAACTACCAGTTATATCAAACTATAAAACGAATGTCATGCTATCACTTGAATCACTTCCACTTATATAATAACATTCAAATATTATAATATAAGAGGAGAAAGCAAAATTCTGAGCAGGCTGCTGTATGTGAATATGATTCCAACAAGACGGGGCAACAGCACATACGGCTCGCATTAGTATGGAATTCCTTCGGCGATCATTCCCTACAGAGTGATCTCGCATTTTGGTGATGTCACTTGGCCTTCTTGCTCACCGGATCTAACAATTCCAGATTTCTTTCTGTGGGGATTTTTGAAAACTAGAGTGTACATAAACAAACCACGAACAATACAGGAACTTAAAGAAGCTATTTGCCAGGAAATCAACAGCATTCCTAGAGACATGTTAGCAAAATCCGTAGCAAGTTTTAAAGAACGCCTTCAAAAATGTATCCAAGCAGCAGGCGACCACCTTAGAGATGTTATTTTCAAATAATAAATTGTAAGTAATTTTATTTTGAAATTGCATATTGTGTACACTGTATTTTCACTAATAAATGCATTTTTACTCTGATTTGCAACAGTTCTCGATATTTGAAAAACATGCATTTCCCGGTAATCACCCTGTATATAAATGTCGGAGAACATAATAGAAAAAAGGAACAAAAATAAAGCAATAAACCCAAGCATAAGCCCTCTCCTTTAAGACAAAGTATGTTCTAGAGAATGCAAAATTCCTGCAAACTAGGATGGAAAAGAATACTTTTTATGTAAAGACTGCAATATAAAAGACAAAACATCAAACATGAACCGCCTCTGCATTGTTTGAGAATGACAAATCCAAGCGAAGAAGTGCCACTTTCAAAAGGTTTTTCTTTGAAATGAACAACAGAAAATAAAATAAAGGAAGAATTTCGAAAATAGAGAGAAGTTTTTGAGGGGCATGTTTGAAACTCAATAATGAATCACCAATAACATGGGGGAATTTGTAACATACACACCACCATTGGCAGATCTTTCCTCCACCACTCTTCAAATGTAGGGTGGAAGTGCAACTAGGAGTCTATATAGGCCCAAATAGATTTGAAAATCTAGTTGAAGTGTATGAGTTGCACAAGTACAATTTGCAATCCACAGCTCTTGGTAACACAGTGTCTTTGAGAAGCGCAGCATAAGCTTCATCTCCAGCAGTTCAGCACAAAAGGCACCGGCAACAGTGGTTATAGAAGTGCGACTCTTCAATAAGGTAGGCCAAGCCTCTAACAAATTCATTCATCCAGTACATACATTGAAATGGTCACTGAATATCACATAATAATTATTTCTCTATAATTTGATTTGTAGAATAATGAAGAGCACTCCCTTCAATCCAGTTGCATCAACTTCATGCAATTCCAATCCCCAATTAAATAATAGTTCAGAGTAACCCTCCAAATCAGCTTTGGAACTAAATAAGCTGATAAATTTTATCATCATTAAATTAGATATACTGGTTGTTCTGTGAACAGTAGACCTCACGCAGTTTTCTCATCCACAAGTATCTGATGTCACCTGTTCTAGTTGATTCAGTTGAATCATAATTTACTCTTAAAAACTGTTCTCCAAAATCAAAAACTCACTTATGTTAATAAACTCAGTTCATGTTTGTTTTTCTATCCCATACTAGCAGGGCACCCATGCTTCGCTATGGGAATTAAAAGATAAAATTATTTTTGAGAAACATTTATAATCCAAATCCTACCAAAATTGTTATAATCGTTTTTGAGATTATGCCACAACTTGGCATGAAAATGATAAGAGTCAAATCATTCGAAAAATTAATTAATGTGTTGGAAGTGCTCTGTAGAAGAGTAGTCTAATTGCAGCGAATTTTTTAGAATATTGGGTGGGGCTTAAGAGTCAATCTCGACTTTATTCATTGGTAATTAATATTTCCCATTGACAGTTATCAAATTAGCAGTGATCATGTTATTTTTGTTTTTGCTTGATGCAATTGGAGAATAAATTCCAAATTAAGTTGATTCGGAATTTGATGACTCTGGTATACATGGATCTCTTGCTTATTCTGGAATTTTTGGCATAGTCTGTCGCTTACTTTTCGTTTCACTTATCACAAAGTGTGAAAGCAGCCAATCCACTGATTCTTTCTTACATGGAAGTCCATTCATACATAAGAGTCCATTCATAATAGTTAGTATAACATTTATTGTGGCGGATTTCTCATGTCCTAAACTTTACTATCATAAATATTAAAGTGGGATCAATTTAATGTGAATTTGCCTAAATCTGAATAGAGTTTATTCAATCACTTTGTTTATTAACTATCATTATAGACTATGATTTCTTTCTTTGATCTTAGCTTGAACCAAAAGATTAGGGAAGAAAATTTGGATGTAAACTAACATGTAACTCAATTTAATTTCTATCTAAATTGAAAACTTTATTTTTTACTTGTGTTCTATTATCAATAGATTTGTCTGTGTAATATAATGACATCATGAAAGGATATATGAGCAGCTGATGGAATATCATGTTTTTTTCGATTTAGTTTTCAGCTGATTTTCAAACACGAAAATATCAGGCCCATTAGCACAAAAGCCTGTTCAATTTCAATCAGGATTAAATTCCATGAGAATTAATCAGTGCAGCTGATGACAATTAATCAGTTGTTGACACTCAGTATAATTCACAAGAGTGGGTATACTACTTTGTGAAGAACAGAACATATTTTATCACTACTTTGCATACAGTACACTGTACAGTACTCAATTCCAAGTATGGAGATGATTCAAGTCGAGAAGAAGCCTAGTCATGATTGGAAATAGCCAAGAAGGTAGAAATTTTGTCTAAGAGGTAGAAATTTTGTTTCCTTTACACCTTTAATTCATACCTTACCCTGTTGTTATACAACCACTGGTTCACAAAGCATATTTTTTACAGGAATGGAAGGAATCACCAATACATAGAAGGAGACTCTGTAGAATGTGAAGAAAACAAGAATGAAGAGGACCTTGCCAATCATGCAGAAACATTCATCATGCAACAAGGAGTAGAAAATGAGGGAGAAGACACTACAATCATTTTTGATGACAAAGAACATCACCAAAACATAAAAGGAGACTCTGTTAAATATGAAGAGAACAATAATGAAGAGGACCTTGCCAATCATGCAGAAACGTTCATCATGCAACAAAGGGTAGAAAATGAGCGAGACGACACTGTGGCAATCATTAATGATGACAAAGAAGTTCACCAAAACATAGAAGGAAACACTGTCGAACGTGATGAAAGTACTGATGAGTCTACTACATCTGATGATTTCAATGAAGTAAATACAAGTGGACGGCCAAAGCAGGGAAGGAAGAGAAGGTTTGGTAATTTAACTAGAATAGAGCGTAAAAGAAGAAGGAATTCTAATATATCATATGTCAATGTTAAGAAGAATAAAGTTTCTGCCAAGGAATTTAGAGAATACATATGTAATTGCCCTAAGAAGTGCCAATCTATAAGTGTTGCTGAAAGAAAAGCATTATTTGAAAAATTCTGGGAACTTGGCTGCTACAATTCCCAAACTGCTATGCTAGGTAATCTAATAAAGGAGATTGAGGTCAACCGCCATAGAGTTCAAGGATCTTCAAAAAGAAATTTCAGCAGGATCTACATGATATGTAATAAAGAAGTTTGCAGACCATTTTTTTGCCAAACATTACACATATCAAGTAAACGAATTGACACTGCTCTGAAGAAATTAAGATCAGACTCGATAATAGATAAAAGAGGGATAGCAGGTGGCCACAATAAAATCACTGAAGAACAGAAAAAAAACATAATGGAACATATAAATAAGTTTCAAAGTATGTAAGTCATTATAGTAGGAATAATACAGAAGCTAAATATTTGCCTACTCATGTTACATTGAATGTGATGTATGATTTGTATAAGAAAGAATTCACAGATAATATTGTTTCATTATCAAAATACAAAGGAATTTTCTTGAAATGTTTCAACCTGAGACAGAAACAATTGAAAAAAGATACGTGTAACCAATGTGATACATTTCAAGCTTTGAAAGGTTCTTTGGAGAGTGGAGAGGAAAAAGAAGAGGTGATGAGAAAGCATACAGCTCATATAGATTTTGCTAAAGAAGCTCAAAGGATACTCAAAGAAGATTTGAATAAGGCAGCAGAAAATGAAAGCATTGAAACCTTAACTTTTGATCTGGAGAAAACATTGCCTCTACCTCGTTTGCCCACAAATATTATATTTTATAAGACAGTTATGGCTATACAACTGTGGCGTGCATTCTGGGAAGTCGAATAGAGGTTATTGTTATGTATGGTTGGAAGGAACAGCTGGTAGAGGGGCACAGGAAGTGGGTTCATGTTTGAGAAAACACCTCAGGAACTTGAACACACCGGTCAAGGAACTTATATAGTGGAGTGATTCATGTGGTGGACAAAACCACAATATAAAGATAGTCCTTTTTTGAAATCTATTCTGGATGAGCATGCTACCTTGAATAGAATAACATTGAAATACTTGATCTCAGGGCATAGTTTTCTTCCGAATGATTCTGAATTCAGTGATATTGAATCAGCACTAAAACTACAGCAGAGAATCTACACCCCTGATGACTACATCAACGTAATGAGGAATGCAAGACGGAAAAATTGTCTCACAGTGGAAATGATGGATAAGCAAGACTTCATAAGCACTGCAGGTATTGAAAAAGAAATCACCAATAGGAAGCAAGACGTGGATAAAAATAAAGTTAATTGGCTCAAGACTAAGCAAATTCGAATAATCAAGGATAAGCCTTTTTCATTATTCATGGATCAGACTTTTGATGACAAATTTGTGGAAGTGAATATAAAGAAAAATCTCCGAAGCAGGCAGCAGAATTCAGTTTCTTTCTTCACTGAAAAATTGGAAGGACTCTGGCCAAATGGGAAGCCAATAACGCAGGAAAAACTGAAAGATATCAGGAGCATTATTCACTTAATACCCAATGACTGCAAACATTTTTACAAAAATCTTCAATCAAGTGATGAAATAAGAGATGACATAGATGGTTTTGATGGACAGCCAGACTTTGATGTGGAGTCTGACTAGAATGTATTCTGTAGTTCATAAGTTTATTGAAAAGTAAAATTTCTTTTTTCTATTATCAAGTCTGATATATTATTTTCTGAAATTTTAATACAATCCATCTTCCTCATTCACAGTTCTTAGATTATGCAATACAGAACCAACTACCATTCTCATATCTTCAAACGAACCATCTGCCTCCTTTACATTTCTTCCATTAAGCAATACAGAACCAACTACCTTTTTAAAAAAACCATATTGTTATTAACATTTTTTAACAGTTGAGATTGCTCAGTTGGTGGATTGAATGATATATTAGTAAATTGAACAAATTTGGTTGAGTAATATTGCTTAAATAATGTTTTGCATATTCATATCTTGTGATGCCTCTACTGAAAAATTTACTTTTGGCACTTGGTACCTTATTGCATAACTACATCCAATTGTTGCACCCAAAATAAGAATAATGCATTATCCAGATTTTTGCTGGCTTTGACTGATTTAGAAAATTTCAAGAAAGTAGAGAGCTACTATCCAGTTCGTGGACACTCTTATCTACCTTGCGATCGTGATTTTAGTATGGTGAGAAGAGTTTTGAGGAAAATGATAGGTTTTATTCACTTGTTGACATAAGTAGAATGATTTTGAGCAGCTCAGGCAAAAACAAATTTCAAGTGAAGCAGGTTGAAGGTAGTGAAATCATCGATTTCAAGTCATGGTGGAGACCATTCCACAAAACGAAATGTATTTCTCTTGAAACAGCAGGAAGGAGGACTCCAAAAGGTAAGAAAGTGGCTTTCAATATCTCCAAGTTCAAGCACTTTTCTTACAACAGTGATAAGAAAGGATTAATTGTTGCACGTGAATACATCAATAGGCTTGTTTCTCAAACTTTCCCATTAAGAAATAACTCAACTCCAACACAACTTCCAGAGAAAAATGCTTACTCTAGAAAGAATCCAATTCATCAGGCAAAACTAAACGACATACGAAAATGCATGGCCTACATTCCAGCAGAGCACAAGGAATTCTACTCTGCAATCCTTGAATTACTTTTAAGGCATGTAGGGGATGAGAATAACACTGATGATGATGAATAATGTTTTTTTTTGTATTCTAATGGTCTATTCAAACTTGTTTTTTTTAATTTGCTCTAATGTTCTAATGTTTATGTTTTGAATTATTTTTTGAGTATGTTTTCTATTATTTTATGAACAAGTTTATCCACCCATACACATAATTATTTTTCTAAATATTAATTTCTTATGTGAAGGAATTTCAGCTATAATCATAATGAATAAATTGATATGATGACATGAATCGTGAATTTATTATTTATCATGTTCCACCTCATACTTGGAAAGTTTTTACTCACATTGCAACACTTTATTGCAGCAGAATAACATTGATAAGTGAAAATCGGGATAAACTTTTCTAAAAGGAGTTAAGTCAAGCCATTTTAATAGGAAATAATTAAAAAAGTAATATGAATATTTGAATTATTGTCATTCCTTGATGAAGAGAGAGCTTTTGTGATACTGCTACCCAAAATTCATTCACTTTTAAGGAGAATTAAAAAATCTGGAAGGTTTTTTGTGATTTTCTCAGAATTACCTAAAATTGACTGAGCTCATTTTAGCATTTTATGATTCATATTGTCTAATTTCACTAAAATTTTTTAGACATCACTACGTTCAGTCAACAAGAGCTAGTTCACATTACCATCTTTAACAATACAATTCAAAACAATTCGTATTAGATATTTTTGAAAAATATGTTTGTTAAAATAAGTATGTAATCTACAGAAAGCAGTAAGGTTTGAAAAGTATTTGCATTTTATACTGTCATCACATTGAGATTTCGTTTAATTATATGAGTTCATAAGATCATGTTCTATGAGATTCATTCGTTAGATGCACTTAATTTAGAGGAGAGGCATGCGTAAGGACACATCAAGGATAAAAATTCCAAACACTCATAACTTTTGATGCAATCATTGGATATCATCATCGTACTACAATCTACTAAAGTGAGATCCACATTATAAAGGCAGTGTACGATTGACAATACTGTTGCTGTCCTTTTCTATCATACAACAAAACAGATAACACTATCTCTCTCTTGCTTTGCAATGTTGTCTATTTGTTAGAATATTTTATATTTACTTTTGACAGTGACTGTACAAAACTGAACAAAAATTCTCAGCTGCCATTTTTTTTCTTCATTCTATCAAAATACTTGAGTACACAAGTCGTATAGGCTAATTGGTTTAAAATGTATTTTTGAAGCGATGAAATAATTTTTAAACATTAGGCTACCGTATGAGAAACACAAATTAAAATACCTGAAATAACATTTTCAAAGTTGATAACTAACCATCCTAGACTTCATCCATGCTTCAGTTAGTCTACCCGTATAGGTTAAACCTACTCGTACCGGTATAAATAATATTGAAAAGTTATTTCAGAATTAATCCATTGAAATTACTTATTTTTAAATAGGATTTCTATTTTTCTATTATTTTAAAAAGGAATTGGAATAGAATACCTACCAAATAACTCAATTTCTGTTGTTTTGAAATTCAGATCGTTGTATCACAGCTTTTTTAATTAGCCGCCATTTCAGGTTTGAATAAAAATCTGATCTCAGTGCTGGACGCATATTTTTGAATCAAATTATGAAAAAATATATTTTCTTGATTAATTTGACATTAAATTGATTAATTTATCAAGGAAATGATAATTATTATTGGATTAAATTTAATGGGATGAATTGAGTAACAGCTGTGTACAGTCAGTAACAAAATGAAGAGAATTGGCAACGTTTTTCTCCTATCTTTCTTCACTGCCATTATATGGTGGACCTCACTATAGGCTCGTTGAGGCGGTTAAAAATCATGCACCATTAGTCGAATTTGGTCAAATAATAGAAAATTCATCCTTGAGTGTAGGCTACTTCAACCAGTATTTCAATACATAGTAAATAACAAATTTCTATATTCAAAGGTATGTATCTCAGTAGCTCGTTATTATAACAAATATTATTTGATCTTGATGAATTGAAGAATAGGTTCTTCTCTTCCATTTGCCATTTCTAAACCATTCATGGAAAAATATGCTCGTGAAGTAAGATTGGAACCTTGAAAAAAAAATCGAGAAATTGAAGACACTTTCCTCAAAAAGTGGTGCCGGTCTCGGCAGTGCTATGATAGGAAGCAGTCATTCAAAAAGAATTTTGGGCAACTGAGCTCGTAGAGGGAAAGATATAGGCTAAACTTTGAAACTAATTACGAGTTTCTATGATTTAACTGAATTGTTTATGAGACTCAACAGTAAAATCGCTAAAAAATTAAAAAACAAAAATCGCCAGTTTTTTAAAACAGCTGTAACTTTCTGATGGCATTGAAATCAAAAGTATTGTTCATTAAAGTGAAGAAAGGAGATATCCTTACTGGATTGTGAAATGTTATCTGAAGTATTTTGCGAGATACATAGCTTTGAATATAGAAATTGGTCAGTTTTGGTTTTCAGAAATCCCCTTTTGTTCTAAGTACACATTTAATAAATACTGTTTTAAGTACAATTAAGGATGAATTTTCTATTTTACCAAATTTGTCTCATAATGCATGATTTTGAACAACCTCAACGAGCCTAAAAGAATGAGTTGTAGTACAATGAGAAGTTATAAGTGTTTGGAATGCCTATCCACTAAATTAAGTGCATCTAACGGATGATTCTTATAAAATATGATCTCATAAACTCATATCATTGTGTGGAATCTCAATGTGATGGCAATGGAGTTATATTATGGTTGAAGCTGACACATGAGTGTTTTTCAAAATAAAAGGAGTATCGATGTCAGGTCTACCTGGAAATCTTTATGAGATAGAGCTCTATACCTGGTCTCAGATTGTAGAGCACAAAATTGAGAGGGGTTTTAAATTATACATATGAATTGAAACAATAACATATAATTGAAGATACTGTTGATCAAAAATTAAAATTCATCAAAATTGATTTTTTATTGAAATTTCATTCATTTTTAAAAAATTGCAACTCAGTGTTCATTGAGAAAGAGAGCTCTGAATGATCTCATCCTATTGAGAACTTGGTTATCCCGGGTCGCACTTCATTGAACTATTTTTTCTTTTTTTCCGCCACTTCCTCTTCTTCTTACTCTCATTCTTCTTCTTTTTTTTCTTCATCTCATCTTCTTATTATTCTTCATATTCTTTCTCTTCTTATTTTTCCTCTTCATCTTATCTTCTTTTTATTCTTCATATTATTTTACTTCTTCATCATCTTTTTCTCCTTCTTCGACTCCTTCCTCCTCTTCTTCTTATTTTTCCTCTTCCCCTTCACTTATCCTCTCTTTTCATCATCTTCTTCTTCTTTCCCCTTAATTCTTCTCTCTTTCCTTATTCTTCTTCTTCCTTTTTTTCTCCTATTTATTCTTATTTTCCTTCTTCTTCATCATCTATTTCTTCATCTTCTTCCTTTTCTCTTTTTCTTCCTCCACTTCCTTTTCTTCTTTATCTCATCTTATTATTCTTCTTCTTCATATTCTTTTTCTTCCTATTTTCTTCTTCTTCCTATTTCTCTTCTTATTCATCTTCTCTTTCTCCTTCTTCAGTTCCTTCCTCCTCTTCTTCTTCTTCTTTGTATTTTTCCTCTACCACTTCTTCTCTATCTTCTTCTTTCTTCCCTTTTTCTTCTCCCTTCTCTTTTCTTTTCTCTCATCTTCTTTTTCCCCTATATTCTTCTCATTTTTCTTCTTCTTTGTTTTCTTCTTCTCTTTATTCTTATACTTCTTTCTCTCCTTCTTCATCTTTCTTTCTCCTTCTTCATCATCTTCTTCTTTTTCTTATTCTTCATCATCATCATCATCTCTTTTTTCTTCATCTTCTTCACATTACTTTCTATCTTCTTCTTCTTCTATCTGTTTCTCCTTTTTCATTGTCTCTCAGTATTTTTTCGCTTCCTGTATTCGTCTTTCCCTTTCTTCTTCTCTAATTCTTCCTCATACTTTCTCTTTCTTTTCTTGTTTTCCTCTCCTTCTCTCTCTCTCTCTTTCTTTCCTTTCTCTCTTTTTCTCTTTTTTCTGCCTTGCTCTTTCTGTAATTCTTTTTTTCTTTTTCTATCTCTTTTTTTGTATAACCTTCTCTTTCCCTTCCACTTTCTCTATATCTTTCTCCTTATCTTTCTCACATCATTCTCCTTGCTCTTTACGTGTAGCCGTCTAGTTGTCACCCTGACTATTTGACACCTGGTCATTTTGGCCATAGGCGACTACTTGTACCCTCGTAGAAATATGCCATTGCCGTCAAGTTGTCCCCCCGACTACTTGACACCTACTGGACCAAAAGGTGCTAACTAGTCATGACCGTAAACGACAACTTGACACATCGCACCCTCGCGTCAGGGTGTCCCCTCGACTAGTTGACACCTCCTTAGAAAGGAGACAAGTAGACAGGGATGGCTCACGTCTACATGACACCTTGCACGCTGGCGTCAAGTTGTCACCCAGACTACTTGTCACCTACAGAGCACCAGTTGGTACCACCCCCGCGTCGTAGGGAGGACGGATCAAGCAATTTTTATTACTGGTTGTGATGTGGAATTGAATTCTAAGCACTTTTGGTTCAGTAACATTTTCCCGTCAAATGCACGGTTCGGGAGATATTCACCGTCTTGGCGGTCTTTGCTATTTTTAGGACAAATTTTTTCGAGTTGGTTGAAAACAGAAAAAAATGAATAATAAGCCCTTTTGATGACTGAACCAGATGTAGAACACAATTCTAAACACATTTTGTTCAGTTATATTTTCCCATCAGATGCTAACGCTTCCCGTTAACGAGTAAATTGAGCCTAATGCTAGGACAGTCAAATTTTCATTCATCAATGAATGATATGGCAGATGAAGCTATCAGTCTGGTTATCAACTGAGGTATTACATGAAGTCTGGTAATTAATATGAGGATAAATAATTATTTATACACACTTGCGCTCAGATTGCAATCAACCATAAGAAGGCCAATGAGAATCTTCAAGTTGTGTCTGTGTCTTTTACACTCACAGACACTGTTCAAACAAATTTTATGATTATTAAGAAGAGTACCGGTAGCGTTTAAAGATGTTCCATATAAAAATGAAACTGGTTTAAAGTTTAAAGTGTACCCTCATAAAAATATGCCACTGCCGTCAGGTTGTCGTAAATGACAACTTGACACCTCGCACCCTTATGACAGGGTATCCCCCCCGACTAGTTATCACCTCCTCAGAAAGGATACAACTGGAAGGGTATGGCTCACGGATACTTGTTCCCTAAAAACCGGCTTTAAAAGGGGACTAGTCAGGGTGTCACCTAGTCGCATACCCCTCTTTACCTATCTCTCTCTTCCCCTTTCTTTATTTCTTTCTCTCCTGTCATTCCTTACCTTCCCATTACATTCCTTTCATTCTCTTTCTCTTCTCTTTATGATTCTATTTTTTTTGTTTTCCTCTCTTTTCTTTTTCTCTCTCTTTCTTGTTTTCTCTCTTCTTTTCCTGACAGTTTCTTCATTTTTCTCTCTCTCCCTCTCTCTTTTCCACTCTTTTTTTCTATCTTGTTTTTGCAAAGCACACATGACCTAGTTTTAAAACCCTAATGCTGCAATGATCCTATCATTTTGCCTTGCCAATGATCCAATGAGAATGCCAATTATTAATCCAATCAATGTTGATCATAATTTTAGTTTTTTCCAATAGTTTTTATCCAATCACTATATGCTGCCACTGGTTTACAGTTGAAATTGTCTTTAATTAAGTAAGCAGACTGGTCCACCAGAATTTTCTCTGAGTGGAAACCTTAACAATAGACCACGAAAATGTCGAAATTCAATAACAATAGATGACCACTGAAGGGTCACTATAGTGAGGTCCACGTTATAATGACAGTATTTGATCAACTTTGGTTTTGCTATCCTTGTCTATCATTGGACAAAGCCGGTGTTACTATCCTTTTATAGCTCCACAACGATGCCAATTATGTTTTTTACAGTTTAGAAATATAATTAATTAATGCAGAGAATCAGCATCACTATTCTTCTATCTTTATCCACTGCCATTATAACGTGGACCTCACTATAGAACATCTACCTGTCCATCCATTGTTTTCGGCGGCCCCCGTCTCGGTTCTTAAACCCCTTTTTTCAATTCATATTTCACAACTTTGTAAAACAGGGAATCATTGTAAGTCTCATAATAAGAAATACAAATACTGAACTATCTTACAGAGACCTGATTGAAAAGAATCCAGAGACCAGATTCCAGAGACCTGATTGCTCACCTGAACCTCCATGAGATCAAAACATGAACAGAATCACCTAATCCCCCATCACATCTCTAATGGGTTACAACACTGATTGGTGTTCACATCCGACAGCTGCAGAGTCCATAATAGAAGATGATTACCTACTCAAGTGCAAGGGAACTACATCAAAGGTATTCCAATGATATTCATTTGAACATATTATATCAACTATAAAAATCTGGGGAACGCGGAATTCGCTAACTGGAATTTGGCTAACTGTGGTTGTGGAAGTGACTGGCTAGGAACTCACTGATTCTGTCACAGACAGGATTGGCTAACTCTGGAACCCGCTGATTCTGGCCAGAGAATTGTGGAGAATTGGAAATGGCTAACTTTGGAAGTCGCTAACTGGCAACTCACTGATTATGACGTCATCGTTTTCACCTTTCTCCTTTCGTCATCGTCTCCTCATCATCCTCATCCACCTCCACCATCCCCTCTACAACCACAAGCTCCTTCTCCTACTCCTTCACCTCCTCCTCCTCCTCCTTGTCATCATTATCCTCCGGCCAAATTATCATTTCTTTATATAATATTCTAGAGGGTATTGAATTTATTGCCATGATTGAATTCTTATTATTGCTGGGGTTCCTGTTCTATTATATGAGTCGTCTATTCATTCTATTATTATTGTTTTGTCATAATAACAAATTATTCTGATTTTATAACTTTGGCATAGCTTTGTACTAATGATAATAACATTGTTGTTATTATTAGTACAAAAGTTATTATATTATTATTATTATTGTGACATTTAAAACAATAATAATAGAATTATTTTAATGAATTTGAATTCGAATTAATATTGTATAATATTACATCAATAGAATTAAATATGATAATAACATTGTTGTTACTATTATATATTCGTTTTAACTCTGTTCTGTAACTATTATTCAGATATTTTTAATTCAATTACATTTATTGAATGAGCGTTAGCGAGTTGACTTGAGCCGCGTTTGGACCGAAGTTATTGACAAAATTTTAACCTAATCTCTATACAGAGTGTCCACTGAATCAGGCTCAGGAAATTCCCGTACATTCCCCGTATATTTCACGTTCTTCCCGGTTTTCCTTGCTGGTTGAAACACATGTTTATTGGAAGAATATAATATTCTCAAATAACAATCTCAAAAGTGCAAAAGTATGTTATTCATCACAATGTAGCACCATTATACGATTATAACTATGTATTTTGAATAATACAAAAAAGGCAATTTAGAAGAAAAATCGAAACTCGCTAATCTATCCTTTACCCTTTAAAACATTATAGTCCAGTCACTACCGGTATATACATTGGTGTTTGCAATATATATATTTTAGTTTGATTTTTGAATAAATCGTTTGGATACATTAGAGAATTCTAGAGTCTAGAACCAATATTTCATGCAAAATTTTCAATATCCTCTAACTGTCACAATTTAAATGTACAATTCAAAATCCCTCTTGGCGTAATTTTGTGCTCTTCAACCTGAGACCGGAGAGCGCACAAAATCACGCCCAAAGGGATTTTGGATTATACATTTGAATTGTAGCAATCAGAAGATATTGTTGATTGAAAACTAAAATTCATTAAAATTGATTATTTTGTTGAAATTTTACTCGTTTTTGTGACTCAGAACACATTACATATAGATTGATCCCTCACATAGTATATTTTCTACTATTTGATTCTGTACATGAATTCGTAACAACTGGTTGAATCAGACTGACTCAAAACAAACCTTTCACATACCAGATTCTGCTAACCATGATAGTAACCTCACTGCAAGCTTTTCTCACTTGAAAACGTTTCATTACTCAGAAGCGAATAGTGTTATCAAATTAGCATCTCCACTCGACAGAAAAGTTCTCTTCCCAAGTTCCCTTGAAAGGCAAAATGTCAAGCTATGTGTTAAGGTATTTGATGAGAAAAATGTAGCAGCTTTAAAAGAATGCAACATTCAAAATGAAAATTTTGAAACCCATGGAGAAAATCCATGCTAATTGTGAGCTCATAGAGCATCAAATTCTCTTCAATTTGATGTATAATTCCACACTTTTACGCATTTCCCTACGACTTTTGCAGCAGCTTTATCTAGTGTTGAATATGAAATTTCCAGTTTTGCAACAATTGACCAATTGACAAATGAATTTTGAAGGAGAGTTTTGAACACAATTTTTGACTTTGCAGCGTTGTTGATACTAGTTAGGAGGAGAACATATCAGAAGTCCCCATCCCTACCCCATTTTTTGAAGTGATGAGGGTGATTTAAATGTTGCATTCTTTAGCTTTTTGCTTCCACGCTTATATCTTTGCAACAATGCGTTCAACCAAGATAACTGCTCTAAATTAAGTTTGATAGATTCTCTACAATTCCTGTTGAGTGGAGTTTTGTGATATTTCCAACAGTTTTCGAGAAATCCGGTCTTGAAAGTATGTAATTGTTGGAATAACAGGTTTTCATTATTCAAAGTATCGAAGGTACATAGAAAAAGTCGTGGAATGAATATTGTAGGAAATTATGTAAGCTTCAATGTTTTATTGTATAGTCATGTCCGTAAGATGTATAGTTTTCGAGTTATATGCAAAAAACCAAAAAATTGTACTTTTGAACCACCACCACCACCCCCTCAGCAAAGTGGGTAGAGATGGGGACTTTCGATATGTTCACCACCTTACTACCCTAAAGAGATCCGCGGGGTCAAAAATTGTCTTCCTAACTTTTCCTTCTATAAACTTTTTTGAGCATTCACTGCCTGGACTAGTACCCGCAATGCAAAACCGCATTCTTCGATGTGTTTATATTTTCATCAATAAATTGTAAATCTCTACGATATGTTTTATTCAATTTGTTCAACCTCTTCCACATTTAAGACATCAAGTCAAGTCACTGATAAACTGACTGACGCACTGTACAGTTGGCCGAAAACGCTGTGGAGTGTCGTGCAGAGTACAGTTCAGTACTGTTCTGAATGTTGCAAATCGATGGAAATAACACTCCCTTATTCCTTGATCAAAACTTTATTATTGACTAGCATGTAACCCGTGCTCGGCAAGGGTCTATTTTAAAACTTGACAAATTGAAAACTTGACGTAATGAAAATTTGAAGAATTTAAAACAGGCCTATAACCATCCTCGGTTAATTAAGTATCTATATGCAAAATTTCAAGTTGATCAGTCCAGTAGTTCAGACGTGCGTCAAACATAATTTTCCTATCCTGTACTAATATAAGCCAGCTCTTTACTTTATTATAGTATAGATTGGTGAGCCTGAGAAGATCCTATCCACCTGAGTACGTTTTTTTGGTTGCCAAAACATAGACTAAACCAGACACCTTTTGGGGGAAATTATTCAACTCTACCCACTTTTTCTTGAAATAACAATGATCAAGGTTCTTACCAACAAAAATCGATGGCAATTGGAAAATATTTATAGAGGTGTCACTTTTTGTGAGTTATTATATGCTGTAGTATTTATTAAAATATATAGGATATTGAAATTACAGAATCTATTCCAGTGAACTTAATTAGTTGGTGAAATAATTATTATTAGTTTAAACATAACAAAGTGATTATAATTTTAAAAGAAAATAATTATTGTCATGATACTTGGTTCTTGGTCAAAAATATTTTTATATTGAAATTTATCCAATCATTAATTTTTCAGAAATGATTATATTTGCATTAAAAATTATTTATCGATTCCTAATGTATTATTCATGACAATGAATTGTTCAAAATATAGATTATCAGAGGAGGCCTGTACTGTATTAATATTCGCGAAAGAATTCTCATGTTTTCCAATTGTGATGGATAGCCAAAATTGGACCGCTAGCTGCACGGCGAATTTTAATCGAGGGCTCTGATTGGCTGAAAAGTTCAGCGTTCGGCGAACGGCATGGAGAATGGTTAAGAGAGCGGCTAGAGGGACGTCGAACGGTTCGGAGAACTTCGCGGCTGTCGTTTAACAGCTGAGTTTAAAAACTATGAAACATAATATGGCTAATGTTCGCTGCAGGGCGGATTGTACGATTCGCTACGCTGTTCGAGCTTCGGTTCGGCATGTGTGGAAATACCTTTATATCCATTTGAGGTAGAGTTCAGTATCTGGTGTAGGTATTATCGATGTTGAAATTATTGATAGTGAATCAAATTACACATATGTTTTTCAGAACCTAAAATGTTATGTTTAATAATTAGTCCAATCAATATTATATAGACAAGCAATAATAGACATGACAAAGGGTATGTGCTTTCAATATAATAATCTAGTTCTGATTTTTCAATATATTGTTTGGATACATAAGAGAAGTCCAGAACCAATTTTTGCATGCAAAATCTCCTTTGCTAGATACAGAATGGCCCAAACACCTCGTATTTTCGGCTCACTTTCTAGTTTTCAGCTTATTTCCGCCAAATCCAGTCGTCGGACAGTTAAATTTGCTCTCGCCTTTTTTCAGATTATAAAATTCTGAATAAAATGAAATCACTTGGAGCTCTTTATATATTGACAAACTTAGATTTCAGAGCTCCTCTACATAACTTTTTGAACATTGACCTGTTAATACGATTGTTATCAGAAATTATACTCAAAACGTTGCATCCTGATTCAGTCAACAACTCTAAGATTTGTAGAGTGAGATCATGTAACTGATCTCCTGTTAAATTTTTACAAGGAGATAAGCCTACAACATAACAGAGAGGATACCATGAATGTTTGTATAGTTGTTGCTAAATTGCATGAATTTTCATTCGATTGAACAGCTAAACCTTCGAATTTTCGACCTTTATAATATGTTATTTCGGGCTTGACATAGATTTAGTCAATCCACAATATTACTTTTGTGTATAGCTGGAAGCCATATTTCAGCCCCATTTAAGTCCTTGGGGAACGAAAATACTGATACCTTAGATAATCTATCATAATTGCTTCTAAAGCCTGGTACACAGCATATATAAGGCATGATTAACTGCACTGCACATAATCACCGATGCATTACCCACATGAGCTAACGCTTGGAACTGAGCGAGTCGATGCTATTTTAGTTCATACGGAGCTCAAAAATTCAATTGGGGTAGTATCAATTATTAAATGGAGGTTTCAACGTATCTATTTCAGTGGGGGAATACGGGAATCCCCGGGATACAGTCCGACAAGTCTTGTGACGTACCATTACCCAAAGTGGTAGGGGAAGAGCACGGCCAGTTCATCTAGAGTGTCCTTGCTTGAATGGTTCTGATGGTGTGATGACAATTTTCACCTAACACGGTTCTCCCATTTATGCTAATGTGGAGGATAATCTAAGTAGTGTTTTTTGTAATTAGTATTGTATCCTAATTCAGTAGTGGAGGAAGTAGTGTGTTTAGTTCGGTTCAGAGGTCACATGTAATAATTATTTTCTATACAGTACCTAATGGCATTAAGGGAGATTCCCGGGGTACGTCGTGGTGCGACACTTTTCACTTGCAACGATGGTTTCTATTACCAGTATATTAGCATATCAAGGGTGAAAACACATTACCGTTGCTACTTAAACACGTGTAGAGCTAGGATTTGGGTTGAACATAGAAGTAAAAACATTACAAATAATGAAAATTTCCCTTGCCATAATCACAGCCCAGATCCTCTGCTAGAAGCTAAGCATGTGCTACGAGAAGCAATATTTCAGCGGGCCGAACGTGAATCAACACAGCTGAAAAGGATTTTTGACGAGGAGTGCAATAAGTAAGTTTATCAATAAAATTCAATACTTTAATTAACTATATATTTAATAATCAAACGGGACCTACAATGCAAATAATGTTTGCCTAAAGTTAATAAATCTATGAACGGAAATTTCAAAAATTGTATTGTTCCAAAGTATTTGAATCAATTACCACTCCATATTTAATCAGCGAATAGCCTGAATTTGTTTTCAATACAACTCAAAAATTGGATTTTCTCATTCCAGGATCTGAAATTATCAACTTGTGACTTATTATGATATGAATAAATTTGTAATTTCTTCTATTATTTTGTTTTGTTACATAGAGTCATGACTATTGTATTAGTTTCAGAATAATATTATTTCTAAAACTTGGATTTTACAGTTGGGTTCTGGGTACTCATAAGCGTTAAGTTAGTTTTCGGTTATGTTTGGCTTTCAACCTGTTTCTCATGGAATCTATTATTTTTTATTGAGTGTAATCAATGTGTTAATAGTTAATACTGTATTTCACTAGGTTATCCCGGGTCGCACGAACGTGCGACTTTATTAAAGTCTTCTTTTTCTTCCGCTTCTTCCTCTTTCTTCATTTTCTTTTCATTTTTATTCTTCTCTTTATTCTACTACTCCTTCCTCTTCTTCTTCTTCTTCTTCTTCTGTTTCTTCTTCTTATTTTTCTTTCTTCTTCTCCTTCTTCTCCTTCTTCTTCTTCTTCTTCTTTTTCTTCTTCTTCTTCTCCTTCTTCTTCTCCTTCTCCTTCTTCTTCTCCTTCCTCTTCTCCTTCTCCACACAATGGGTGTTTACATTTAAAATATTCGAGTTACAACCCTTGAGTCACCCCCTTATGAGGGGTTGAAATTCAGTTGTGCGTAAAAAGGTAGAGTATTTGACCAATAATTTATCTTGAAAGTTACAGTATTATATCTACAACTGTCTCCAACTTATTGGAGGGTTCCCATACATATGACTCATTCTGTATAATGTAAACATTAAGGAACGTTTATAGTTTAAAATCTATTCAATACAACTAAGAAACTCAAGGGTCCACCAACTCTACCATAAAATCTTTCAATTTCAGAGTTTCCAGTGAAGTAGCCCAAAGTTTGGCCTTTGGAACAATCGAATCATCGATGCGGAAATGTAGAAAATTGAATTTTCCGAGACTTCCAACTTCTGCCATAGATTTTGCTGATATGTTGAAGGCAGAGGAGTGGGCTAGATTCTCAGAAACCCTAGATGGGAAAAAATTTTTCATCGACAACATTGTAGTTGGAGGATGGAGCAACTTGGTATTTGTCTCCGAAAATACCAAACACCTCCTATCAACGGCTGAAGAACTTTTTTTTGATGGCACTTTTAAAACAGTGCCGTCAGTTCCAGGTCTTGCACAGCTGTTCATCGTAAATGCTGTAGCATTCGACCATGTAAGTACACGCTATCAAGACTTCAACTTTGGCCCGTTTTTAACCCTCATAGCGCCCTGGGAAAACTTAATAGGTGCGCCCCCCTCTCATTAAGTTTGGTTTCAGACCCTAGAAAGACAACAGGGGTCACGCGTATATTTACTGTTGTTACCTTGACTGCAGTAAACTTGTAGATCTGGGATTTCTTGTATTCTCTAACTAGCCCATCAACTTCCTACACACGTGATTTACAAGATTTAAGTCGGTCAGAAGTGGGTGAAAAAAAACCAACCCCTGTTGTCTTCAGTGTATAGTTGATTTATTTAAGCTTCGCTCAAAAATTTTGCTTATTTTCGAACATCATTGATGTAGACGATCCGAATTATAAATCCATAGTTATAAATATGCTCAAAGTCGATGATAATATTAGTAAAAATTGTTTAAAAGTATCATAACAACACATTATTCATCTATATTCACAATTAAACATGTTTTTTTCACAGACTGGATAAAAACCATCACAATCAAATAGAAAATTCTGGGTAATTTTGAGCTACTGCAAAAAGTATCAAATTCGGTGGCTCATTAGGTTATTTGTTATTATTTATATCCATCCCATTGATGAAATTTGAAAAATCACGTAAGAGACATCAAAAGTTGATACTTGAAAGGTTGATCATGGAAAACAGTGTAAAAAATGTATTTATTTATTAAAATGGATCTAGTAGTAATTTTTAGATATTTTATAGTTGGGGTTATACGTAACCCCATGTTTTATTCAAGCATTGCTTGTTTTGTGTTGTATTTCTAGGAATAAATTCAAAAAATAGATTAATTTCCAAAAAAATAATTGAAGTTACTGGTTTTACGCTTGAAATCTCAATATTATTATTTGATGATACTCTTAAAATTCAAGGATGATATATTCCAGTGTTACGCTGTATCATCAATAATTTAAAATGTGTAGCAACAATTCCTATTTAAATAATATAGAAGTCACCAAATACTCGAACCTCTCTATAACGAACCTCCACTTAACGAAATTCTGTACACAACGAATTGACCTGGTTCCATGACATTTTAGAGTTTTGGCCGCTTATTTACATCTGACGAATTTCGGACTTCTTAACAACAAAAGTTTCCTTTCATATTATCCTTATTTTTTAAAGTCTTTAATAATGAAGGGTACTACAAGATTTTTATATTGTTTTTATTAATTTGAACAATAGTAACCCATGTAAGTAAAGTGTTTCTACTGCAAATATTCTATATCCTTCGGCCGAAGTTCCTAAATAAATAAAAAAAATGATGATCACTTGAGACACCAGAACAGTATTCCTTATTCATTGTACTGCAACAATGAAATGAGACGAAAAAAACGAAATGAGACGAATAGTGGATTGGTTAGAAACAGTCAGGAGGGTGATAATAATACTGTAGAAACTGGTAAGTTCCCCCGGGCTAGAACTTGCTAATTTTAGGATATTGACAAGAGATAAGCTTCGTGCTTCGTTTAGATCTTCGTTTCATTGCAAACATTGGTCCACTCAAAACGATATTGTCCTTTTAATGTAAATATTGCATAGTTTGACCCTTGAATGTTCCATTCCAAAAAGTTAATAGCCTAAATTGAAAATTATATCTTCCTCTAAGTGCAAGAAAACTGTCTACAGCTTCAGATACAATCATTCTTCCCTCGAATAACGTTGTGTTAATCACTATTTACTTGCTAAAGACAATTCTGTTTAAATCAATGTTAATTCAGTAATGTAATAATAGAGTAATTTTATCCAATTAGCCTCATGTATTATTTCTAATTTCATCTGTGTGTTGTGTAGGCTACCTATTGTGTAATCACATAGTCAGCTATCTTTGAATAACATTTACATATCAAATGTGGAATAATAATTTGCCCTAATTGTATCTTCTATTAAAAAACCTTATCTTGTGTTGTGTGATTACATATTATCATTGGAGAACATGTAGGTATCAAATGTGGAGTACTTATTTGCCTTATTATCATTATTATTTTACTTTCCAGTGTACAACATTAAATTATTGTATTTATGAATAATTTAACAAGACGATTTCTACAAGAAAAATAAGCTTCTCACACTTTTTATAGCTTCGTGGTAATGACTTGTTTATTATTTTCATGTTTCCTATTGTCACATAGAAAGTAATTATTCTCGTATTTGTTGAGTTAACTAAAGATACCATGGTTGAAATATGAAAACTAGTTTCTATTCCAATGAACAGATAGTTGTCAGGGCAGCAAGACTTCTTAGGCCTATGTTTTGGGCTATGAATACAGCGACCACTTATACAACTTATAATACAATAATACAATTTGTACTATGTGGTTGCTGTATGAATAGGCCTTTGACCGATTCAATAGGAAATCTAATTATAAATCACATGATATTTTATGATTACTCCAAATTGAACAAACGCATTTTCCCAGTTGCACAAGAGCCTGTTGAATTTTAATCATGATCAAATGCCAAAAGAAGCAATTAGGGAAGTCTTTTTTGAAAATAATGCTTCTCTTCACATAGCATTCAATCATGGTTAAAGTTTGACATGCTTTTGTGCAACCGACCCAATCCTGGATGGCACACTACCTGCTGGCTGTTGTTTCTCCATCTCTTTCTATTCAATACCATTTCCTATCTTCTTCCTTGTCTCTCAGTTTCATGGCAACTACGTCTTCGAAACAATGACTTTTGTATAATTCATGAGAGAAGAGTTGAAATAAATTCAGAATTATCTAACGTTTTATTGGATAATTCTATCGAAAGAAAAGGTTTCAACCAAAAATGAATTATAAACCAGAAAAACATTTTCAGTGGTGCCGGGGGCGAAGCCCCCTGGTGAGTGCAAAGTGCGAGTTATAAATACTAGGCACAGGATCATTCCTTAGAACTGAATCTTAGATCTCGAAGAAGGGTGGTGGCTTTAAACAGGTACAAAATTATATGACTGATTATATATAGTAATTGTTAGAGATCTTTAGGGTATAGTTTTCAAAAACACAGTGAAAATATCTTTAAGGATGAAGGTTTATATATAGTTGCCGATTTTTGAAATTGAAATCAACTTCCTAGATTATAATTATAAGAAGGTGAATTTTGATATAACTTTTGGTTAGACTAATCATCATACTATGTAACCTTTCTCTATTGTCTGAAGCTTATAAATTATGTAACTTTAAACTGTTGTGACGTTGGCCATTCATTTTAAAATGTTTTATGTCAATAAATGAATTTTTTATTATATTAAGTTCAGCATGTAAAATAAAGAAATCCGCATCTTTTCATCCTCCAGTATACTTTCGTCAACAGAGGTGGTCAAGTCTTATCAAATTGGAAAGAACAAATTCTCTTTAATTTGATGGTTTATTTAATCATTTTATGATTTCCATCAATTGTTATAGCAGCTTCAGTGTTGAGTGTCAAATTGTCAATACAGCATCAAGTGTCAACTTGTCGGTACTTCACCTTTAGCACATGGTTTAGGGATGAGGATTTTCAATATGTTCAGCTCCTAACTAGTCTTAATGTATCTGCAGAATCAAAAATTGTGTTCCAGATATTGTGTTCAAATTACATTGATAAATGATCAATTACTGCTGTATTGAGAATGTTGAAATAATACATCAAATTGAAGAGAATTGAATCCTCTACAACTCAACGTTCAGTACTCATTTTCTCAATGCATTTTTGTTAAGTCATAAGCCCTGAAAGTGCAAAAAGTTGTAAGAAAAACTGTAGTTTCAAGTATTTCACACTTTTAAAAGCGAATATCTAAAAAATTAAAGGAGATATCACAAAACTCCACTGTACTTAACTTGTACAGAATATATCTAGCTTAAATTTTGTTCAGTTAATCATGTCGCTGAAATGCATTATTCTCAAGATACATGCGTGTAAGCCAGGAATAAAAGAATCAAACTTTCAAACCACCCTCATCCCTTAAGCACAAGGGGTAGGGATGAGGACTTTTGATATATTCACCTTCTAATTAGTCAAAACAAAGCTGCGAAGTCAAAAATTGTGTTCCAAACATTCCCTTCAAATTTCCCTGTCAATTGATCTATTGTTGTTGAACTGAAGTTTTTACACTCAACACTATAATGACTGCAACAATCGTGGGGAGATGCGTAAAATAATGAAAAGATTCATGAGATTGAAGAGAATAAGGTGCTCTATAGGCTCATGATTGGCACAGATTTTTTCATTCAATCGTGGAAAAGTTATAAGGCCAAAAAGATGAAAAAATCTGAGCCGGAAGGGTTTCTTCAAAAATGTGACTCCTTCAAGAGCTCAAATCTAGAAAACTATGAGATATATGGAAGAATGTTAAGGATGAAACTTTAATTTTGTATTTGACAAAAATTTCCGAAAGACGAATTTTTTTAAGATATATGCAAAAAAAACAGAATATGGAACTTTTAAATAACCCCCACCCACTTAACACAGGGGGTAGGAGTGAGGACTTTTGTAATGTTTACCTACTTACTATCCTTAAAAGTGTTGTGGGGTCAAAAATTGTATTCCAAACGTTTCCTTCTATAATCTTTCGTTGACTGGACTAGTATTGAATTACACAAATGTGTTATAGTTTGCATCGTCTGTTGTTTTATGATGTAACGAGTTTTTTTTTGTGGGGGGGAGTAGGCAGGGAATCGACCTTCACTAGATTAGTTTGTATTTTTGAATGCTGAAAACTCTGTTATATACAGATCATTTTCAAACAAATTTCCCCTTATGATTGCATAGGCTACATTCACTTTTCAGGTGTTGGATTGCATAAATGCATAGTGGAAAGTTCTATTCTTGTAGCAATTCATTTTCGGAAAATTATGCCATACTAAAAATTCTACTGTGAACGGATATGGGTATACTAGATACTCTTATGAGAGACTACATTGAGTCCATAAGCCATCTTGACTGAGACTCTGAGTCAGTAATGTTATATGACAATATTATATTTATTTGTTTGAAAATGTTTATTTTTTATTTTATAACAAAGTTATATAATTTTTTGTAACTTTTTTGATATAAAATTGTTTTATAACAGTTAAATAGTATAAACGAGGCTTAATCAAAACACTGATTCTTCAAAATTGATAGTATTTTTTTCTTTTTTGCCTCCTTTCAATCCTGATTCCTGAGGTATGGAAGTATTGCAGCATTTCAAACTATTATTGGGTGATTGAAAATGTTATATTCATTATTTAAGTTTCATCCAATACAAATACTTGGTTCAACAATCAAATAATCAAGTTGAACAACTCTTAACGGGAGAAAATAATGGTTTTTGGCATAATATTATGCCTGTTATTTCAATAACCATCAAAGTTACTAACCTTTTACTAGTTTTATTGGATTTATCAGAAAGTTTTACATAAGATCCAATCATTTATATACCGAAATAAGCTACCAAAAAATATACGAGCTTAGTGTGCCGCAATCTGTTATCCGTCCCAGTGTGAAAGAGTGAACAGGACCGAGTGCGAGGGAATGAGTAGCAGACGAAACAGAGGATGACGTAGTAATCAGTGGATCCTGAGTTAGCCAGTTCCGGACTTAGCCATTTCTGTCGACTGCTGTTGAAAAGAGGGAGAGTCAGTGAATTCTCAGTCAACGAATTCCGGTCGATGCATAAACAACCACTTCCACAGTTAGTCAATGCCGATCAGCGCAGTTAAGTTTCATATGGCAGATTTAACATTGAGTCAGCGAGTTCCGAGTTAGCCAATTGTAGCGACCCAAAATCTGTGGTGCCAAGCAATTATTGTTGAATTGTTCATTTTAATGTACATCTTGCAATGTTCAATCATTTTTCAGTTTAATGAGGGTTCATTATTATTAAATTTTAGAGGAAGATGTAATTAAATATAATGGTTATGACAAAATAATTGGTTAAATGGAATTTGTTTTTGAATTAAATTTTTTTTCAAATAGTTAAATAAGATCAGAATAGTGAATATTTACAAATTACTGTTCTAATATAAATTTTATAAATTAATTCTATATAATGCACACTTTACTTAGCATAGCAAAGAATATTGAAACCTCTCATCTTCAATTTATCTTTTTTAAATAGTCTGAAAACTGATCATTTTTCTTGCATTACTGAAGAATAGTATCATAGCAGTGAGAGATGTAATTGATAACATGTGGCTGGCAATAACAATCAATAGTTATAGAGAAAAGGTATACAAATAAAATTCCATGAATTTGCATCAGATAATACCGAACAATCTCTTGTTTCTATGGCAATATTCAAGTGAAACTATCCTTCATTACAAAAATGAGTGGTCATCCCTCCTCTTTCCCCATCAAACCAATTCAAGATGCTATTAGATGTCACAAAAATGAAATAATGAACCAGGATGGTTCATTGGTGAAGGATCCTCCGAAATCTGGAGAAAGTTGTCAAAAGAATTGGAAAATATCTATCCAATAACACCATTCAGCCTACATGTTTTGTTATCTACAAATAGATATGGACTCCAGGAGAACCTGTTAAGGAATCCACCAAATATTGAAGAAAGTGATCACCTTCGCAATTCATCATCCACTTCATCTTCTGTTAAGAGTATTGTCTCATCTGGCAGTTAAAGTTTTAGTGAAAACATCGACACTGACTCAAGCTCATCAACTAAAAAAATAATTCAAAGCTTCAAAATAACATTTTCAAGTGAGGAATGGAACAGGATTGCTCCAGAAGATGTTGTTTATCGGACATCGATATCAGGTGGAAAGAAGTTTGAGAGGTGATATACAATGCTTAGGAGAGGAGCATGGACGAACTTGGTTCATGAACATGTTGTTCTTCATACAAACTTGAAATGTTGTATGAGCTATTGTGGTGGAAAGATAGCAAAATTGAAAAAGCCCTATGTTAAAGTCAATGGCAAGTGTTCTTTTTGTAATACCATTTTGGAAGGGATAATTCCCTCACCACCAGATCAAAATACTCGGGTGATAATGAGTTGTACATTGAAAAGAGATATACAGATATGTTCTGGCAGAGCTAAGAGACAGTTGAAAGGGAGTTTGAGGAAAACTATTGTGGATAAAATGACAATAGATAAGAAGTCTCCAAGTTGTGTTCAAAAAGAGTTAGCAACAAAAATGATTGATTCAGCAATCACCCCTTCTTTGGAAGTATTGAGGAAGGCGAAGTCAAATGTCAACAGGGAAAAAAGATTCGACAGCGACCCATTGATGGCTGTGATTATGACTAAATAAGTTCCACCATACGGCAATTTCATAAAAGATATATGCTATGATAAATTGAATGTTCATTTTTGGAGTGTTCCTCAGATACATACAGAACAAGAATATTGTATGGAAAATGCATGCTCCAAAATAAGTATAGATGTGACTGGCCAAGTTGTAAAGAACGTTATCAGGCCGAATGGATAGAGATCTTCCCATATAATGCTTTATGAAATCGACATACATGACAAACAAAAAAAATCTTTCTTTCCTGTAGGTAGCATGCTCTCTGAAAAACAAGATACAGAGACTATAAGACATTGGCTGAATGTGTGGATGAGAGATGGTGCAATGATGCACTTAACTTTTGTGGTTGATTATTCAAGAATTCCCAAAAGGAGTTCTTCAACTAGTATTGAACTTTGACATTTTTTTGTGAAAAGTGTACTTGTTCAAGATTCATTCATGATCATGAATGATTCTATATAATGTTAAACAATGCATTCAGTCCATAATATCAGGAGAAATGCGATGCACTTGACTTTTGTGGTCAATTTTTCAAGAATTCCCATGAGGAGTCCTTTAACTAGTATTGAACTTTAAAATTTTTTCTCGTGAAAAGTGTGTGCTTGTACAAAATTCATTCATGATCAGGAATGATTCTATATATGTTAAAGAATGCATTCAGTCCATGATAACAGGAGAAATATAATTAATTATGCATGAGAATTTTCATGATAATATTATAATTTATAGTAATTTGACATTATTATGATTTAAGTTAAGGAGGCAGTTGTGGGTTTCGACCTGTTGTCTCTGAAAGAGATATTGTAAAATAAATAAAAAATAAATGTGATGCACTTGACTTTTGTGGTTGATTATTCAAGAATTCCCAAAAGGAGTTCATCAACTAGTATTGAACTTTGACATTTTTTCTTGTGAAAAGTGTGCTTGTATAAAATTCATTCATGATCAGGAATGATTCTATATATGTTAAACAATGTATTCAGTCCATGATAACAGGAGAAATGCGATGCACTTGACTTTTGTGGTCGATTTTTCAAGAATTCCCATGAGGAGTCCTTTAACTAGTATTGAACTTTGACATTTTTTCTTGTGAAAAGTGTGCATGTACAAAATTCATTCATGATCAGGAATATATAAGATGTTTTTGAAAATGCAAGAGAGATTTTTTATAAACATTATGATCTTGATATTTGTCATTTTTTTGAGTCTTGCACATTATTCATGGTTTTAATGTCAAATTAGAATTACTCACTGATATTGATCAACATTTATTTTTTGAGGATAACATAAGGGATGGGTTATCACTCATTGTGAAAAGATTTGCTAATCACTAATTACAAGTACATGTCACATCTTTATAATGATAAATTACCCTCTAAATTATCTTCTGAACATAGATTCCAACAATTTGTATGGTTGGGCAATGTGTCAAAACCTTCCTTTTAATGATTTTAATTTTTCAAGTGATGAGGAAATTGAAAATTTCGATGTTATTTATTTATTTAAAATTGACAAAACAACTTAATCATAAGATAATTGGAAATGAAAAAGCAGGCTATAGCCCATACTATTCCATTCCTGAATTTTGATTGCATATTAGTCCATAAGATGTTAGAGCAATATCTTATGATTTGGAATATGGGTATGCTATACAGTGTGATTTATCATATCCAGAGCATTTACATGATTCTGATGACTCTTATCCTCTAGCCTCAGTTAGATATGATGCCCCAATCAATTTATTTTCATGTTATCAGCAGAAAACAAAAGATTTTTAGATAAGTTACAAGCTTAGAGAAAACATGGAACACAGAGCTTTGTATCCAGCCTAGATAAGATAGAAGCTTCCTTTCCAGTATGTAGCAGTAAAGCTGGGGCAAGCATTGCTGCGGGAGCTTCCTTTCTAGCAGATAGTAATGAAACTGTTTGAAAAGGGGGAGAAAGAGGGGAATTAAATCAGGCAAACACTGATTCTGAAGTATTAACCCTTTCAGTGCCAACTTCCGTATATACGGACGTCGCCAATTTGTGCATTGAGTGCCAGCGTCCTTATATACGGATGTCGCCAGTTTGTACATAGAGTGCCAGCGTCCATATATGAGGACGTCTGATTTTCTCTCTTTTTCTTGCCTTGTCTTTCAACCAATCAGGGGCCTATTTCACAAAGGTACAAGTATTGTTACCAACCATGGTTACGAACAAGTACTTGTAGTTACAAGTTTACAAGTACTCACGTTTCACAAAAATTTATGATCTACAAGTTTACAATTTTACAAGTCTACAAGTACTTCAATAGTAAACATAACCTATTTTCATGATGATTTCCTTTTTTCATCCTTTATAAAGGTTACTTGTACTTTTCAATAATTACTTTGAAAATATTTGAAAGCAATTTAATGTTTTTTGTACAGTCTACTTCATTTATTGCTGAATTTGTAACCTACACACTATATGTACTCTGTATATATATATATAGTAGATGTACTATATATAATGTATACTATATATACTGTGTATAATATATACTATAGTACACATAACCTATGAGGTAACACATTAATAACTATTTTGGAAATTATTAAATTTGATTTCCAGATGCATATATTTCCAAAATAATCAATTTTAGAGGGATATAGGGCATTTTTGATTATTAGAAATATTTATTGAATATTTAAAATCATTTTAATGATCACTTGTAAATCCTTTACATAGCTTTCCACCTCGGTAGAAATTTCATAGTTACGAACAAGTAATTTTGACAAAAATTGTTGGCTACAATGAAAATCTTTGTGAAACACTTGTTCGTAACAAGCAAATCACTTGTAAACTTGTAGAAATTCATTGTAACTACAAGTTTACAATTCTGCTTTTGTGAAATGCTAGTAATCAGCTGTTCTCCAAAACCATGGTTGGCAACAAGACTTGTAACCTACTTGTACCTTTGTGAAACAGGCCCCAGGTTATGTTTATACTCGTTGGAAAGAGGAAGATCGGTTCTAAATCGAGAGATCGATTCTCTTCAATATATCGGTTGTAATATTGATGTATCGATTATTGTAAACATGGTGTTTTTGAGCAGCTGTTTTCGAGCACCTGTTTTGTGTGATACTTTGTGTAACCTAACAAACATTACGAGAGTTTCTTTTCATCATTTATCCTATTGTGTCTAACAATCCTATTGTTTCCTATTTGTTTGTTATTTTTATTAGTCTTTTATAAAATGAATAGAGGAAGATCACCAGTCAGTGAGGGGACGATAAGACAAGTTCTGGAAGATGAATATCTTAGTGACGATTTTGTGTCTGATCTTCAGAACATTGAAAGCGACGATGACATTTTTGATGATAGTGATCAAGACCCTGATTATGCCCCGGATAATGTGCCAGGTCCTTCTCGCTTAGCCACTAACTTCGCTCGGCCTGTGTTGTCATCAGAATCTAGTGATGAGGAGTCTGAATCTGATCCTCCTCCTTTGCAACCTAGACCTAGGGGAAGACCTAGAAAAAGGCTTAGAGACATAAGTGAATCTAGCTCTGAAAGTGAAAGTGAAAGTGAGGATGGTTCTGGGTGGGCAGATGTAGATGAAAACAATGATCCAGGGATTCAAAAACCTTTTTTTTTGGTGAGGTCGCAGGTATCAAACATGCACCCCCAAGAAACTCATCTCCCATTACATATTGGCAACTTTTTTCACAGTAGCATTGTTAGAGACTTTTGTCAAATTTACAAACCAATATGCAATAAATTTTCTTGCAAAAATCAACAGCAACTAACAGGCAATAGTCGTGCAAAACAATGGAAACCTGTCACCTTGTTGGAAATTCAGGCTTTCTTAGCTGTTTTGATAAACATGGGCCTAAAAAAAACAACCTACAATTTACAGCTACTGGTGGACAAGTTCTTCCCAATTTATTCCTTATTTCTCAAGAATGTTTTCAAGAAACAGATTTCAGGTCATTTCACAATTTTTTCATATGCTGGACACCACCAACCTCCCTAAACCTGGCCAACCAAATTATAACCCTTGTGCTCGATTTGAACCCTTAGTTGAACATGTAAACCGTCTATTCAAACACTACTTCACTCCAGATATAAATATATCTATAGATAAAAGTATCATTGCTTCTAAGGCTCACACTCAACTTAGACAATATTTTCCAAAAAAACACCACAGATGGGGCATAAAACTTTGGATGCTTTGCGACTCTGTGACCCACTATTGTTATAATTTCTTTGTTTACAAAGGATCAAAAGGAAGTGATAAAGAAATCATCAAAAAGCAAGGATTAGGTTTTTATGTTGTAGTGAAATTGATGGAGATGAGCAATCTTTTGAATAAGGGCTATCATATATTTATAGACAATTTTTTCACCTTACTGAAACTTGCAAAGCATTTATACACAAATTTTCAGCACTAACAGGAACAATTCGTGCCAATAGGAAAGGAATACCAAAAGATCTTCTGCCAAGATTCGAAGTAGGAAAGACAAAGTATATGAGGAAAGATTATATGCTGATGGTTGGCTTTAGGGAAAAGAAATCTCAGAGAAACCAAGTTCTTCTACTGACGACTGATGACAAAGCAGGAAAAACCATGAAAACTAAAAGACGTGGCACACAAATGATAATTAGCACCAAACCTAGCATAATCAGGAATTACAATGCATTTATGGGAGGTGTAGATGGCAATGACCAAATGTTATGTTCTTATATGGATGACAGAAAGACAATTAAGTACTGGAAAAAAGTTACCTTTAGCATCTTCAACCGTATTATTCTAAATGCTTATATTTTATACAAGATGAATACAGATAAACCATTGGACAGGATTCAATTCACTGTGAAATTAGTTGATGAATTGTCAAAAGATTGGCTTTTACAAAGGGAAGGGAGAAATTTCACACCTCCACAGACTCCAAGAAATGTCCAAGGTGGTGATGCTGTAGCAAACACGCTGACACCAGAGTCATTTTTTGAATAACTACCTGATAAAAGGGAAAAAAACTGTTGTGTATGCAGTAAAGCCAGTACACAAGCTGGTGGCAAAAGGAAAAAAAGCACCTTCATGTGCAAGAAATGTAAAAGAGGTGTACATCCTTTGTGCTATCCTTTGCACTCCTGCTAAATTTTGTAGTTTTGACACTTTTTTAATATAAATAAATCTAAAATATATATTATTCATTATTATTATTATTATTAAAAATACATTTTATAGTCATCAGAATATAATAAAATCACATTTTCATTTACCGGGAACAGTTGTGTATATGAAGTGACACAAAAATTGGGAAAACCATAAAACTTATAAAATGTAAACTTTTAAAAAAATATCCATATCTTCTATATTTACTGATCAAATTGAGTGATTTTTTTTCTAATTGTTCACATTTAGAAATAGAAATAAATAGACTTCAGGATAGAGTGGTGTTCAAGTGCTCATATATTTTTTTCTGTGACCAGTTCTTCAGATCAAACTTGGAAAATTTAGAAAAAATTAAGTTTCAGGGTAAGTTTTTTTCAAAAAATAATATTTTTTAGTTTTTATATTTGATTTTATGCTGTATTTAAAAAATCTATATACTTTTTTCAACAATATAAGCCTTATTTGGAGTGAATTGCTCAAAAAACAACTGAAATATACTTACTTACTTTTTCGTGTCCGGACTTCAAATTTTTCCAGCCCAATACCGGGCAAGGTCGGCAGCTAAATCATTTCCCTCCCAGAGGTCGTCAAATGTGCAGTGGGTTGGCAGTAGGGGGCATTGTAAAAGGTGTCGCATAGTCTGTGTATCTCCGCAGTCGCAAAAAATCTCCTCCGGTTGCTTGTATCCCCATTTAACCAGGTTTTCCTTCACCGGAGCCATGCCAGTTCTTATACGATTAAGGGTTCTCCATGTTAACCAGTTCAGATCCAAACCTGTTGCCACATTTTCGTCTGGAGGGTACCATTCTGGTGGTTCTGGTTTAGTACACTTCAAGAAACTACATCTAGACTTTAGTCGAAAGCTGGGCGGTTCTTCGGTCCCATATAACATGTGTCTATCGTCGAAAGTCTGCTTAAATCTTTCCAGATACTCATGGGTGGCTCTCCGGATGTTAGGGGTGACTACTCCTGCTGCTTTGTAGAGTTGGGTGATGGGAGTCGGCTTCATGCACCCAGTCATGATACGGCAGGTTTCGTTAAGTGCCACGTCTATCTTTTTGGAGTGTGTGGATCGACACCACACCGGGCATGCATATTCTCCAACTGAGAAACTGAGTGCTTTTCCAGATGTCAAGAGAACCCTTGGGCTTGCTCCCCACTTGCTGTTACGCAGTTTTTTGATTATGTTGTTTCTCGCGTTGACTTTTGAAGCAGTGTTTTGGCAGTGTGTTTTATATGTTAGTGATCTGTCGAGGGTGACGCCTAGGTATTTGGGTGAGTCTGTATGTTCTAATTGTTGGCCTTCCCATTGAACATTCAGTTCTCTTCTGGCCTCCTTTGATCGTATGTGGAAGGCACACAGTTGTGTTTTTAATGGATTTGGCTTTAAACTGTTTTGTCTGTAGTATACTGACATGGCAGATAGTATTGCAGTTAGTTTTCCTTCCACTGCTTCAAAAGTCCGACTTTGAACTGCGATGGCCAAGTCGTCAGCATAAAGGAAGTGACGTGCATCAGGAGCTATAGGCTGGTCGTTGGTATATATGTTAAAAAGAAGAGGTGAGAGCACGCTTCCTTGGGCCAGTCCATTAATCTGATTTCTCCATCTGCTTTTGTTCCCATTGAGACTCACATAGAAACGCCTGTTTTGAAGGAGAGACTGAATTGTTCTGACTAGGTGGAAGTCTTGAGTTAGGTTGTACAGTTTTGTCATAAGTAGGTTGTGGTTGACTGTATCATACGCAGCTGTAAGATCTATAAGGGCTACTCCTGTAACAGTACCTTCCTCATATCCAGTCTCAATGTGTTCAGTCAGGTTCAGTATTTGGCTGGTACAGCATTTCCCAGGGCGAAATCCTGCTTGTTGGGGGATCAGCTTTTCCTCAATAAAAGGCCCTATTCGTTGGAATATGATACGCTCATATATTTTATATAGATGACACAAGAGAGATATGGGTCTATAGCTAGTGGCAAGGTCTGGTGATTTTCCTGGCTTCAATAAGGCGATCACCTTTGACTTTCTCCAGATTTTCGGCAAGGCAAAGGTGTTTATGCATGTGTTGAAGAGTTCCAGTAGCCATGTTCTGGTTTTCATTCCAAAGTGATTAATTTGGTCTGTACAGATGTCATCTATGCCTGGGGCTTTTCCATTTTTCATTGTTTTTAGAGCGGAATCCAGTTCTTCCATCATGATGGGTTGTTCAAGTAATTTGTTTTCCGACTCTTCTTTGCGTATTATTTTCCTACGGAAATATGAAATATGATTATTCTACTAAAACGCTACAATTTTTGCGAAAAACCGCTGGCACTTTTAGCATACACATTTGAAAAAAGGCCTGGCACTCTATGCATTAAAAAAAAAAACCCTGGCACTGAAAGGGTTAAGATGTAAATATTATGAGCTTTTAGCTCATTTTTATGATCGTGAGAATTATGTTTTACATTATTGTAACTTAAAATTATACTTAGAACTTGGTATGAAGGTAGGAAGGATACATAAAATTATAAAATTCAGACAGAGAGCATTGCTAAAAGATTATATCAACTTTAACACAAAACTAAGACAAGAATCAACAAATAGTTTTGACTCATCACTGAATAAACTTAGGGCAATGAATAACCATCTTTTTGGGAAATTATTTCAAAATCAACATAAGCAATTGGAAATTCAATTAGTTACTGACAAAAAAAAATGGAAAAACTTTCATGTAAACCATTTTGTTGAGAGATGGATGATTTTTGATGATAATGTAATTGCAATTGAATCTAAAAAACAGAGTATAGTATTTAATAAACCTATTTATGCTGGTTTCACTGTTTTAGAATTAAGTAAGCTGAAAATGTATGATTTTCATTATTAATCAGAGCTTAAAATGTATAATTATGATGAAATATGATTACTAATGATGGATACTGACAGTTTTCTCTATCAAATTTTCACACCAGACATATATCCTTATATAAAGTTACACTCATATTTATTTGATACTTATGATTATCTTACTTCACATTTTGTTATTCTACTTGAAATAAGAAGCAGCCTGGTAAATTTGAGGATGAACTAAATTCACAAATTTTGATTTCTTTTGTAGGATTAAAGTCAAAATTATATAGTTTTGAATATATAGATAGCATAAATGAGGATGGAGAATTAAGTATGAAACAGAAATGCTTGGCTAAGGGAGTTTCCCGGATAACCAAAGCACAGAAATTAAATTTTGATATTTATTAGGATTGTTTGTTCAATAGAAAGATGCAATATGAAACTTCAAATAATATTAGATCGTTTAAGCATAATATTTATCAAATAAAACAGTCAAAAATCAGTTAAAGTCCTTTTGATGATAAAAAATTTATTATATCTTCAAATTTCATTGAAAGTAAATCCTAGGGTCATAAAGATATCAAGAAATTGTTGGATCAGTATGAATTAGATGGTTCAAGCATTGAGGTAGGTCTGGATACAGACAATTTGGACTAGTCTACTTTCAAAACAAGGAAACCAGTTAGTTACATAACCTTGCTAGAAGAAGGTACATGTATAGAAGTAAGAAGCAAAAGTGAGTTCGAAAACCTTAAAGATAAAGAGAACCTGATTTCAGTGTAGTCAACCTTAACTGAAATAAACATATTCGTAACCTTGTTAAAAATATAAAAGTGTAAGTTGGCTTATATTCAGCTTTGAAATTAGGTTGTAATGAGCTCACATATACGTAGTAAATTAGCTGATGAATTACATGGACTTGCACATCAAAATTTTCAGAGAAGAAGTTATTAAATAAAGAGTATTAATGATCTTATTCAGGCAGATATTGTAGAAATGATTGATTCCTTTACAGAAATTTAATGATAATTATAGATATTTTCTTTCTGCTGTGAATGCATTTACTAAATTTGCTTATGCAATAAAATTAAAAACAAAGAGTGCTGAAGAGGTTAGTAAAGCATTGGAATTAATTTTTTAAAAGAATCCTAAATTAAAAAAATTTCAGACAGATATGGAAAAGGAGTTTTTTAATGCTAAGGTTTCCAAACTTACCAAAAAATATAAAATTAATCACTATCATGTTTATTCTCATATAAAAGCTGCATTAGTAGAATGTTTAAATAGAACTATCAAGTCTAAATTATACAAAAATTTTACTATAACTGGATCATTAAGATGGATTGACTCAATAGATAAGATTGTTAAAGATTATAGATATAAAGATACAGTACATTCTGTCATAAAGTTGAAGCCCTCTCAGGTCAGAAAGAATCATGAACATCAAATTCTTAATGAGTTGAATAAACATAAATTAAAAGCTTTGAAGGGTAAGAAGATAATCAAACCTCACTTCAGAATTAATGATATAGTGAGAATAAGTAAACAAAGAGCAATATTTGATAAATCTTATACAATTAATTGGAGTCCGGAGCTTTATAATGTTATATCAGTTCATGCAAGCATCCCACCTACTTATGAATGGGAAGATTTGAATCATGAAAAAATCTTAGGCAAATTTTATGAGCAAGAATTAAAGAAATCAGAGTTATCTTTAGATGAAATGCAAGTTTATCTTGTAGAGAGAATATCAAAGAAAGTTGGTAAATGTTAACTCATAAAGTGGCTCAGTTCTAGTGAACAGTCTTGGAAGAGTCAATTACTTACTAAGTAAAATATTATTAGCATGACCTATTCCACCCTCTAGGTTTCCTAATAATTGCGAAGTATTGCTACAACGCAGACTAGCTACAGTCGGATATGGGTCGGGGTCAGTAGCCGTACTGACAGGTGGAGTTACCGGACCTACACTTCTCCCTCTATCCTGATTCTTTACCCTCTGCTTCTTTCGCGAGATTTTTACTTTCAGGGGAAGAGTGTTTGCCCGTGCCGTTGCTGGCCGATTCGGCCCTCGGCCTTTTGAATACAGGGTGGGTGTTAAGGGAGATTAAGATAACCCTATACAAGGAGACGGATCTGACTATCAGATCCCTACCAATAATTCTATTTATAAAGGTAGTACGCAATCTGAACCAACTGCGAATTGACGGCGAGCAAGCTGTACCTGCAAGCCCGGTGTCGTATGCGGAGATCGCCCACTATGTACAGAACGCCCATGAATGACGTCACGCGTAAATGACGTCATACCTATCCTATCGAAACTATGACGTCATTGAGGGGTATTTCTCTCCCCACAACTCCGCTCCCCCCGCTTGCTCAATACCCTTTTTCTCTCTCGACACCATGCTCAAACCTCACTCTCACTCATTCTCTCTCATAGAAGACTCTGCTCTGTCAAAGTTTCTTCCTCTCAATCATATACATTCCCTCTTTCTCACACACGTGCTCCTCTCCCACCGCTCGCTCAGTACAATCATTCTCTCTCGACATTCACTCTCCCTCGTTCTCTCTCATAGAACACCATACACAATAGTAATATTATAAGGAAAAAATAATAATTCCGCGCGCGCGCGCGCGTACCTGATGCTCTGTCAATGTATCTTTCAATCAATCCTATACATTCCTTCTTTCTCACACAAGCACACACGTCTATACAGTACTTCTCTCTCACACTCTTGTTCACCTACTCTCCCTTACTATTCACTTGACATAAATAAATAAATTTTTTTATAGAACAACTTTCATTATAGAACAAGAGCTTATATTTATTATGTGTTCCAACGCTGGTGAACAGTGAGTAAATACTGATTATACAGATATAATCGATTATATCTGGCTAATTAGGAATGTTATTGAATAATGACTATCATGTCGTTATTACATCTATATTGATAAACTGTATTGGAAATTGGAATTCCAGTACCTACATAAATCAAATTCTTTTTATTCTTCTCTCTACAAATCTACGCTTTGCGATTCTTCTAGAATAATAATTAAACAATATTATTTTTATATATTATTATACTATTTAATAATAAGTAAACAATATTATAAGCTACAACAGTTATTTTATTTACTCACTGTTCACCAGCGTTGGAATACATAATAAATATAATCCAAAATAATCTAAAATGATAGAATCTAAATTTTTGTCTTCGAATGGATTTCAGTTTTTTTGTGCCATATACAGAAGTCCAGTTTATTATCACCAATAAACCTTGAATAATTATGCTGCTTGAACTAGACTCATAGAATAATTATAATCATAAATATAAATAATACCAGCAGTTAAACCATACTCCGCAAGGGTATTTTTAAAGCACTGAATAGTGGTTCAGATTGAATTTAGGTTTTGATATTGAACATATTCAATTGTAAATATTGACAATCAATAATAAAACGATTCGATTGGCTCTTTCATCCTCTTTGTATCACAGAATTACTGTTTCTGTACAAATGCAGAAGATATAGAGCTGATGAAAAGCGAAATACGCGTGTTTGTGGCGCGTAAGTCTGTACGCACCTATAGAAAGAGGGGTTGTAGATTTCTGAAACCTGGTTAAAGTTATACACTTATCAATTTATAAACTTTATAAAAACACAAGATTTGAAACCTAACTTCTAGGCTGGTCACATATTGCGACGACACGCGACGTGACATGATGTAACCCCAGTCTGCTATAGGCCCTATGAGTTAACATCATAAAATTATAATGTTCATTTTTTTATAATGAAGCTTTGTCTCATATTTGATTTATAATGAACCTCTGTCTCATTGTGAAAATTACAATATTATGATCATAAAAATAATATTATCTCATCTAGCAGACTCGTGTCCCGCCGCGTCGCGTATCAATATTGGACTAGCCATATTGGCAATTGCAATCCAATATGTTTGGAGAATCCATTAATTTTTCTACAAATACAATTTATTACACTATGCTCACATTATGGCATCATGATATATTTGGAAGTATTGAAAAAAGAATTATTGCTTGTTTAAAGAAAGAGGTATGACACACAAAAAGAGTCGGCTCGCTTCACTCGCCTCCATTTACATTCCACATTCTCCCTTCAAATATTTAATATATTATAGAGACTTTCAAGTTCAACGCAATTACTGCTCAATTACATCAAAGTACCTTAGAGTTGCAAATATCTTTGTCTATTCTAATGAAGATTATTAAAAATATTAATTCCCATGTAGAGACATAGTACGTTATACGAAAACGTAACATATACATTATATGATACTTTAAAAGGATTTGTGTATTTCAGTCTAGTAAATTTGACATAGAAATAAATGATAAGTAGAGAAGTAGTTTCAAAACATTAATTCCATCCAACTTCTTTGAGTTCCAATGTACTTGAAAAATCTAGAAAAATGCAATGAAACACTGGGGAAAAAACCCTTCAATACAGCACTTAAGCTGAACCCGTGTATCGATTTTAAACTTTTTCAAGTTCAGTAGTTACTGAAAAACTAGGAAAAGCTCATTCCAAATGCATAATAGGCGTAATTAATAGGCAAATAGAAATAGGCGTATCATCAAGCAGCAGCTAAGAAAACACAGAAGAAGGCTGGAAAACCGCTGAAACCCTTATTTTCGGGAGTAGGCCTATCTCTAATGAAATTTCGAATCCTTTCAAAGACAACGTTGATCTGCCCTAACTGTACTTCTATATTAATTTTAAACATCTGTATTCTCGAAAACGCTGATAAAACGCAAATTCTGCTCAACATTTTTGAAGGATTCAAAACATCTTTATTTTTTGAAATTTAATGAAAATACAGTATGAATTTCGGGAGGTGGGTCCAGACCAAACCCCCCTCGCAACGTCCTTGCGAAGGGGGAGGATGGAGTGTGACAAAGTTGTAAAAGAATTTGAGGATACTTATCACATTTTAATGACTATCTTTATTTTAATGATATTTATAATAAATTGATTACTTTCAACTCGGTTTTCATTCTCTCGGAAAAGGTTACGCAAAACTTATATTCATTCAACTTTTTAAAGACTGTCGATTCTCTGATCACTTATTTTCTAGAGAATCCTAATGCAAAACAACAATAATTGTTTCTCAATAATCAGACAATCGATAATGTTGGCGCCACCTGTCACTCCCCTCCTTGTCCATCCATTGTGAATGGAGTGGGTATTCCTGGAGTGTCAATGATCTCAAACCAAAACAAATATACACAATATATTGTTCATTAGGCTCCATTTCATTCACCTCAGACATCAGTTGAGTCGTTGATCTGCTACCGCGAACATCTCGGCTTGGCTATACTCTGATTTCTGAATATTATTGTCGTTGCGCTCTGTCTTAGAGAAACAGCATTCGGCTGAATTTATTATTGTTTATTGATTAATTTTTTTCAATTTTCGCGTGTGAAGTGTTGAAAAATAATATTTTACCTGTACAAAGTAACACTTTCGTACAAAATAAAATTTGTACGAAATTGTGTCACTGTACAAGTGAAATATTGTTGTGCGCGTTTTGGCTTTTGTGTTTGTGTTTTTCAGGGTCTTTTCAGGTATTGAACTCTTTTTAAAATTGAATAAGTACGTGAAGAGGTGAGGAACTTTATTCTACATTAGTCTATGTGAAGTTGTGAAGAGATATTGATTTCAAATAATATTATTATTGCACATGAAGCTGTGAAGAACGTTTTTTTTTCAATAACGTGAAGTTGTGGAGATCAGTATCAGGACTGTAACTTACTGAATTTATTCAAGACTGAAGTGATGGCTGCCGTCGAAGAGCACTTAAAGGAAGGTGATATTCGCCAAAAGCTAGATTTTAATGAGGTATTCAAATATTTAAGCGAAAATGTAGCTCCTAATAGACTCAATGCTAAGGAAAGAATTCAATTTAAAAAGAAATGTAAGCCATTCCACGTGCTTGATGGTAAATTGTTTTACAGGAAAAAAGTAAAAAATGACATGAATATTTATGAACTGAAATCAGTTGAAGTTGTTAGAAATAGAAAAGAGCAGTTGCAAATTATAGAAATAGTGCATAGGGGAAATGATAATTCACTTGAGTCAAGTGCTCTGTCATCACATCACGGTATGACCACCACTACTGATTTAATCTCAAGAAGATTTCATTGGCATAATTTTACTTTAGATGTTAGGGATTATATAAAAGAATGTAAAAACTGTCAAAATGTCAATCCACAAAATATTAAAATGGTTCCCGAGTTGCAGCCCGTGCCTAGGCCAGCAAAGCCGATGAGTCAAATAGGGATAGACATAGTCCATATGCCTGAGTCAGGGGGGATGAAGTATATTGTAGTAGCTATAGACTATTTCACAAAATGGACGGAGGCAAAAGCCCTGCCAAGTAAAGATGCTAATGAAGTAGCCAAGTTTTTGTATGAAATAGTATGCCGACACGGCTGCCCGTTGATCCAAATTAATGATCAGGGTAGGGAATTTGTTAATATAGTTTCCGAAGAATTTCATAAACTCACGGGCACGGCTCAAAGAATAACTTCTGCCTATCACCCTCAGGCCAATGGCATGGTAGAGCGTGAAAATAGAACAATTAAAACATTTCTTTTGAAAACCTTGCAGGAAAAAATTGAACACTGGCCGCAGATATTAGAGGGGGTTCTTTTCGCACAAAGAACTGTAAAACATCGTAGTACAGGGTATTCTCCATTTTTTTTGTTATATGGTCGCGAGCCCGTTTTACCAGTAGATATTAGGATAGATAGAAACGTAGAAGTAGATTTCTCGAGAGAACAGAACTCCGTTTTAGATGTTAAGGCATTCGATGAATATTTAGAGAATGTAGTTGAATTGAAAAAAATTGTTGAGAATAGGGCTAAGAAAAACATTAAGAGAGAGCAAAAAAATCAAAAAGAATATTTCGATAGACGCCATCACACTTTTAGTAGTAAAATAAGCGAGGGAGTTCAGGTGCTACTTAGAAATATAAAAAGAGATGATAGAAAAGGTGGCTGGAAGGAGATGCCATGGAATGGACCCTATATAGTACATAAAGTAATAAATAATAGTTGTTGTATTTTACAAACATTGAAAGGAGAAATATTGAAAAAAAAACAAAACATGAAAAATTTGAAAATATATTATGAAAAAAAATGTGATGTAAATAAGAGTGAGGAAGAAACAAATGTGAATGACAGCTATAATAGTGATAGTGACGTTTGTTTTGTTAGTGAAACTGTTAGCTGTAATTTCTTTTTCCCAATTGACAGGCAGTGGCAGGAGACAAAATGCATAGAACTCAATATTAATTTCGAAAACCCTCTTACTTGTATGAATTTCCCCGTAAAAAGTTTATTAGCGGAACCTTTAGGTATCAAACCAATCGTAGGGGATGCAAATTGCTGGTTCCGTTCCATCTCTTACATTATTACAGGTAGTGAAGAGCACCACACCATAGTCAGAAAAAAATTAGTGCACTTCATGCGTTCCGAACCCATGTGTAAACGCATAAGAAATGCTTTTCCCCCTGATGACATTAAACATGATATGGATAGGAATGGTGTTTGGGCGACCGACATTGAAATATTCGCAACTGCAGAAATGCTGGACACAGATATATTTATTTACTCAAAAATTTCAAATGATAAGAAAATATGGCAAAAGTTTTCGAAGACATTTATTTCAAAAGAGGGAAATACTGAAGCAGATAATTTCAATAAATCTGTGTATATCACAAATGAAAGTGGAGTTCATTTTGAGGTTGTGCTCTCTGTGAAGAAATAATATTGATATGTAATTTAATAAACAAATATTATAGGTTCAGCTCAGGTTAAGATCAAGTGATCTTGTAGTGAAACATGAAATTACTTAGGATAGGTTAAGAATAGGTTAAGGATAGATTAAGGATAGCTTTAGACTAGTTCATTTTGGTGTGGTGCTCACTTTCAATATGCAAATGAGTCAATCATTTATTCAATTATTACTTTTAGTGAAACATGAAATTACTTAGGATAGGTTAAGGATAGCTTTAGAATAAATCATTTTGGTGTGGTGCTCACTTTAAATATTCAAATGAGTCAATCATTTATTCAATTATTACTTTTAGTGAAACATGAAATTACTTAGGATAGGTTAAGGATAGCTTTAGAATAAATCATTTTGGTGTGGTGCTCACTTTAAATATTCAATGAGTCAATCATTTATTCAATTATTACTTTTAGTGAAACATGAAATTACTTAGGATAGGTTAAGGATAGCTTTAGAATAAATCATTTTGGTGTGGTGCTCACTTTAAATATTCAAATGAGTCAATCATTTATTCAATTATTACTTTTAGTGAAACATGAAATTACTTAGGATAGGATAAGGATAGGTTAAAGCTTTAGACTAGTTCAAGTCAAGTTTATTTGATTTACTTAATATTCCGACTTGATCATGTTATATTGTAAATATGGACTTGATATTGGCATCACAGCCAAAACAAAACAAAGGTCTAGGTACTACTAGGTACTTTAATTTTGAATATTTTTATCTAATATGAATATGAATAAATGACTTTATTGAAAATATTTAAATGTTTAATTACAGGTATTGTAAAAAATTTCAACTTGATAATGGCATCATAGCCGAAACATAATTATTGTGAAATATGTAATATTTATCAAAACATAAAACAAAAAATGTTAGCCTACTAAATGATTCAATCGTTAATAAATTTTGGGTACCTAGCTCTATATTCGTGAAAAATGATATGTTACTTGTAAATATAGTGCAATTGTATGATACTCTTCATGAGGTGGAAAGGGTTGGCTACAAGGGGCGATGTGGAGGCCAATAAATAATAATTTATAATAAATCATTGTTCCAACTATTTGATCAACTTGTGTGGTGCCAGTTCTGAATTTTGAATTCTAATTTATTTGTTGTGAATAAATATTATTTATAATAAAAAAGTTTTTTACTAGCTACTGTTTTTTCTATTCTGTTATTGTTTGTCAATGTATGAATATTCATGATTATCAATATAATGAAGGAATCATATATCCAAGTAGGCTACAGGATAGGAAGTCCATGTATGAAATTACTGGACTAATTAGCATGAAATTTTACATTCACTTTTTCAATTCACTAAAAGGATGCTTATAGGCCTAATTTTAATTCTTCAAGATTTCAGTAGGTCAAGTTTTCAATTATACCCTTGTGGAGCATGGGCTACAAATATGGCCAACAAATATTAGCAGAGAAATCTGCAACAAATTTTGGAAATTTGTTGCCGACTTCTTAAAAATCACAGCAACATTCAACTTGTTTTCTACTTGGAATATTCACATCGTTTATGGAAGAAAACTGTTAGTGAACAACATTCTGTTGACAACTCTGGTGTAAACGTGGCTTGATATAAACATATTTTCAGCTATTGATACATGTGATACTTTTTTGATTTGAAAACACAATTTATCATTGTTCGATGGTCAGGATTATGTTCCTCTTATATCCAATTGTACTGTAATTGACTTGATTACTGACATAGATACAAACTTTTCTCTTCAAGGATATTAAAATGATCAAAACACAATGATAGTTAACAAGTTCCCTTTATTTTATCAAATCATAACTAGGTCCAACTCATTAGAGCCAATTTCAAGCGTAAATTGTCTTTAATGAGTTAAAACTAGTAGTGATTTGATAAAATAAAAAAGGGCACGTGATAACTAATTACAGTTTACAATATTTATTACTTACACTTGAACATTGGACAATTATTATTTATTACAGAAACTACAGAGCAATATGGTACACTGTTGATAAATGTTATCTGATAAGCACAGAGCAAGGTCTATAAATACTTTTTAATAGGCCTATATAATATTTTTATATAATTCTGAATACTTTTCAATACCGTACTTTTAATAGGTCTATAAATAGGTTTTTATAGACCTTGACACAGAGGAAGCTCATCCAATTAGCTCATCTATTTCCAATAAACTGCTAATCCTTATCAATCGCGGGATATAATTCTGCCATGATAGTATCATTGCAATTATAGATTACCGTGCCTACAATTTTAATATTATAACCTAATAATACAACTACTTGCAAACATTTCTTGTTTATGGAAAAATATTAATTCATTCTAGAAGTTTTTATTAAAGAGCATGAGTAAATGAGTGAATTCATATTATTACCTAAAATTTAATGTCTGCAAGTAGTTTGATTGAGATTGGTAGAATTAAATACATTACATTGATAGGATCATTGCAGCAAGAAATAGCCTATGAATGAAACAAATTTGGGAAGAAACATTATTCAATTCCAGTTTCGATGTAACTCACAGAATATTGTATCGGTGATGAAGTAGCTGTTCTCCTAGCCTGGGGTGCCACCCCCTCACAGTTATGTTAATCAACAATGATAAAACTAAAAGTAATAATAGACTATAATGGATAGAAAATGGACTAAATGTAATAGATGGAGCTGAAGCTAAGTTGACAACATGTGAAATTACTAGGCCAGTCAATTCAATTTAATTAATCAAAATACAGAAAACAGTACAAAGATGTGACAATCAGAAAAAAACTATAATTATTATTCTAAATATATATATATATATATATATATAATATATATATATATATATATATATATATATATATATATATATATATATATATATAGTATATCAACTATCTGTAAAATACGGCTGGAGGTGAAGGCCTAAATGAAACACTTTTTCGCCAGTGGGAGTAATATGGTAAGTATGCTATTTATTTATTATATTTTTACTCATTTCGACAACACAATCACAATATTGTTTGGAATAATTCATCTTTGCCAAACATCGCCTATTATTTTTTTTAAATACACCGCCTAATATTCAAATTTATTCCAAGTTTCAATCGATACCTATCGTACAGTATATGACAATGATAAATGATATGCACAAGAAAGTATACTGAACTTGAATTAAAACGTTGAATACTACAAACTGTTACTACATTCTATAATAAACATTCTCCAACAGCCTTATGACATAATAAGAAAACAAATATATTGTCAAATTTCACTAAAAAATTTATTAAAAACTTTAAAACAGAACCATGGTTTCACGTAGTTAACCAACGCATCATCAGCTGTACTGAGGCTACAGTACCTCAGTACAGCTGATGATGCGTTGGTTAACTACGTGAAACCATGGTTCTGTTTTAAAGTTTTTAATAAATTTTTTAGTGAAATTTGACAATATATTTGTTTTCTTATTATGGAGAGATTTCACAACATCACCATCAATTCTACTAATTTTATTAAAGGAGCCTTATGACAGTTCCTCATATAATATTTTATTCTAATTCAAATTACTATAATATTATTGAATTATACGGAATACGAATTGATTTGTACAAGAAGTATTCATCCAGTTAGGTGTATACTCAATGACAAAAATATACAAGAGTATACAGAATGAATGATAATTACTCAAGAACTGTATCATATAAGATTATATCATATAAGATATAATAATCTTTCATGTATCATATCAGATACCTGATTGTGTTAATAGGTATGAAGAAACTCGTCAAAAATATGAAATATGATCACAAGCTCAGAAAATCTAAAATATAACTTAATAATCTTTTTTTTTAACATAAATGAAATGAGAACTCAAAAATTAGTTAAATGTCCAGGTCGGAAAGTTGGTTATTATTCAATTTTGATTATAAACTAACAACAAATTGGAGAAGTTCTTATGACTTTGTTAGTTTTGAAAGATTGATTTGAAACTTCATGTGTGTGTTAATAGTATGAAGGGAATCGTTCATGATTTTTTGTAGAATTTTCCTACGTCCCATCCTCACTCCTAAACCGAAAACATATTATGGTAGTTCTGATGGTATATGAGAGAGGATTCAAAAGTCGCGCTTCTGAGTAGACCAATAGTGTTGTTCCGCGGGCGATTTAATCCAATCCTGTTCCTTGCCGCGAAGCAAAGAGGAAGCTCAGAATAGCGCGACTTTTGAATTTTCTCGCATGTAGCATCAGAACTACCATGTTTTTTTGGTTTGGGACGGAGAAGGGAACGTAGGGAAATTCTACAAAAAATCATGAACGTTTCCCTTCATACAATTAACACACCCATGGAGTTTCAAATCAATCTATTCAAAACTAACATAGTTATAAGAATTTCACCAATTTTATGTTAGATCATAATCAGAATTGAATAATATCCAACCTTCTGACCTGGACATTAAACTGATTTTCAAGTTTTCATTTTATTTTTCTTAAAAAATGATTATTCAATGATATTTTAGCTTTTCAGAACTTGGTACTGTATCATATTTTTGACGAGTTTCTTCATACCTTCATACCTAGTTTTACATTTTTTTGAAAAACACCTTCCCTGAAGGGGCGGCAAGTGACCTGGTTACCTACAACCCTTCCACCCCGCTGACGGCGTGATTATTGAGCCTAAAATTGAAAGTGGTATCACATGATAGCTGAAGTTTTGTTCCATCGATTTCTATTAAATTTTTCTGGAATACCCTTTCCCTGGGGGCGGCAAGTGACCTGGTTACCTACAACCTTCCCCACCGATCTGGTGTTATGCGCAAAAAAGCTCTCAGTTTGGTCGTGCTAGTGGGGGTATGTTACTAGGTATTAATAAAACCTCAGATTTCAGAGATAAGTTGAATTTTAAAAATATTGATAATATATGAAAGCGATTGTTATAAAATTAGATAATTCTGTTTTCCTAAATGTATTGCCTGTATATCAACTGTAATAACTGGGAAAGAGATTTTCAAGAGATGAACAATGTATTGCTGCAAAACTCAGATGAGGGATTTCTAGTGATAGGAGATAAAAACGTTCGAATCGGTAAAGAACAGAAAATGTCTAGTTATGTAGGTCGGACTGTGTATAGTGGGTTAAGTAGTGGAAGAAATTCAAAAGATACTATAGTTAACAGTAGGGGGCGTAGATACTTAGATATGTGTACAGAATTGGGATTTATTATATTAAATGGAAGAATGGAGGGCGATCTAGAAGGAGAAATGACGTTTGTTGGAGCAATGGGCAATTCTGTAAATGATATTGCAGCTATTAATTTAGATTATTTAAATTATGTAGCTGATTTTAAAGTAGTTCCTCAGGCTTTTTCTGACCATTTGCCTATCGAAGTTGTATTGAATGTAGGTAAGAAAACAGTTGATAAGTATCAATGTTTACCGTTACTGCCGAAATTGGCTTGGAATAAAGTTATCGGAGAAAAATATAAAGATAAGATAGCTAGTAGAGTTAATAATGTAGTATTAAGAGATGATGTCGATCAGGCAAGCCAAACTCTCACAGAATGTATTCGAGAAGTGGGTCTTGCTCTAGGAAACGGTCAAAGTTCAATTAGTTTTGAACGAAAGCAAGCTTGGTTTGATAATGAGTGTTGGAAAGCCAGAAGCAAGGTTTTACCTCTGTTAAATTTGTATCACCGTATCGATAATGATTGCACTAGAAAATTGTACTTATATGAGAGAAATAAATTTAAAAAAATATGTTACGAGAAACGTAAAAGCTATGAGAAGACTCTAATAAATTCAATTTCTGCCGCACAAAACTCTAGGGACTTTTGGCAAGCACTGAATAAATTTAAATTAAGGAATAATATTGTAAATAACGCCATAACTCCTCAAGACTGGGTAAACTATTTCCAACACATCTTGAATCCCGAAATGTTAGCTTTACCTCATTTCTATGCTGAACCTTACATAGTTGACAACAGATTAGATAGAGATTTTAGTAGGGAAGAGCTGAGTAGAGTTTTAAAATTAGTAAAAAATAATAAAGCGCCTGGTGAAGATCAGATCCCATTCGAGTATTATAAAAATGCACCTGATAACTTTCTAAACAAATTGCTGAATGTCTACAATTCTATATTTACATCAGGTAGAGTCCCACATAGCTTTAAGTCGTCAATATTTTTCCCCTTTTGAAGAAGGGTGAGTGCGATGTAGTAGCTAATTTCAGAGGCATTAGTTTTTATCAACATTTTTCAAAATATTTGCAGGGTTAATTCTTAATAGACTCAACTGCTGGGTGGAGGAAGATAAAATCTTGAACGAGTTTCAGGCTGGCTTTCGTAAGGGGTACTCGACCATTGATAATATATTCGCCCTAACATCCATCATTAGTCTGCGGCTGGCTGAAAAAAAGGGGTAGGACTATATTGCTTTTTTGTGGATTACTCTGCCGCGTTCGACTCAATTGATAGGAATGCACTATTTTATAAGCTTAGTCTCTTAGGTCTCTCAACAAGGACATTGAATATTTTGAGGGCATTGAATGAAGGCACAACTTCTAGTGTATGGTGTACTGCCAATGGGGGTCTCTCCCGTTTTGAAACGAAGTCAGGCTTGAGGCAAGGTTGTTTGTTGAGCCCGTTGCTTTTTTCCCTATTTATGAATGACTTACATGATGAATTAGGGGGAGGATAAATAATAGGTGGTAAGAGGATTAGGGTTTTATTGTATGCCGATGACATAGCTTTGATTTCGGACTCGCCAGTGGGACTCCAGTACATGATAAACAATTTAGAGCGTTACTGTGGAAGGTGGAATTTAAGAGCTAATTTAGATAAGTCAAAAGTAATGGTTTTCAGGAACGGGGGAAAAATGGCTAGGAGCGAGAAATGGACATATAAAAATGAGCAGATAGAGTGTGTCAACAGGTATAAATATCTGGGGGTAGTTCTAACTCCAACCTTGAATTTTGAAGCTCAAGTGAGTGATAAATTAGACAAGGCAAAATTAGCATTGAATGTGGCATGGAAAGGTATTTTAAATAGTAGTAGTGTAGATTTTTCAGCCAAATGTAAGTTGTTCAAAGCTTGTGCAAGGGCGATCTTGTGTTACGGAGCACAGGTGTGGGGTTTTAGACAATATGATAGTGTAGAAAAGTTGCAGCGCCTTTTCATCAAGAAGATTTTTGCACTTCCAATAAATACACCGAATTATATGTTGTTTATTGAAACTCAACTAACACCTCTATTCGAATATTGCCTTAGACTCCATTACAATTATATTCTAAGAGTTATGAAAATGAAAGATGAAAGGCTCCCTAAATTCCTGGCTCAACAAGTTATTCAAAAGAAATGTTTCTGGTTCAAAGAGTGGAAGAAATTAAGTAATCAAATTGGTATAAATTATGAGTACGAAGTTAATTGGGATGACTCATTTAAAAGAATAATCACAGGTTTGAACAAGATGCATAGGGAAATTTTTTTGCGGGATGCTCAAGATGGGCGTTTCCACACATGGTACAAAACTCTCAATTTGGAACTGGGTGACAAAAATTATAATTATGAAATGTGGGTCATGAGGTGGATACTTAAAGCAAGGGGTGAACTGATCCATTTAAACTACAAGCCATGGGTTGCTGATGGGAATTATGTTTGCTCCATGTGTAATCTGAAAGAAATTGAGGATATTTATCATTTCATAGCTCGATGTCCTTGTTTAAGAGAATGGAGAAGAAAATGGTTTGGAATTGGGGAGCTATCAAGGGATGATTTCGTTTCTTTTATGAATGGAAGAGATTGGGTAGGGTTGGCCTCCTAAAAACTGTAGAGATGCCTGGCGTTATAGGCGATTACTTACACAGGAGTTCAACTGGTAACTTAGTATAATAAATTGAAACTTATTTATTGAATCTGAGTTGGGTAGAAGTATCGTGTTATAATATAATACAATATAGGTTATTCGATTATTCTCAGGAGGACATCATAGGAAGACGAAATGAAAGGGAATATTAATTCTATGTTATGATTTCCCAACTGCTGACAGTTATTATCATAATATAAAAAGTATAGCTTTCTTTTTATGAAATTAATGGATTTTGTTTAGAATGTAGGTTACTATTAAAACTAATTTATGGAATATTCACTTTATTGAATTCAACATTACTGATTTATTTTGTTTCTAAGGTTGTTTTTTCTGTTTTTGTTTCACTATTTAAAAGAACATTCTGCATAGCTTTGATTTATGTAATAATAGTATTATTGGGTTTTACCGACTTTCCGGCTGACGATTGTTTAATCAAGCCGTATAAATGTGTGTTTTCTCATTCATTGTATGTTGCAAATTTGAAGATTAAAGCATTATTTCTATTCTATTCTATTCTAACTTGTGTGCTGAAAGAAAAAGATCTGGGAGGAATGAGAAAATGAGAACAATAATAATAAAAATTAGTTTTATGAAACGGTGGCTGTTGAGAGGGGAGGGTACATCACAAGATGTTTGTACTCATTTCAACTGGTCTTATTTCAGTAAAAATCAGCTGGAAGTTTCAAGTGAGAATGCTATAGTGAGGTCCACGTTATAATGGCAGTGTAGGAAGATAGGAGAAAAGGGTTGCCAGATCTCAGCCTTGCCACCCAAACAGCTGATACAGGTTTATCTGATGAATTTAACTGTTCATTATTGTTGAAAATAGTTAATCATATTTTATTTGTAATAAAGAAAGTGTTGATAGCAACACCATTGCAAATCACACACTGCCATTAAAACGTGGACCTCACTATAGTGCGTGAATGCTGATTGCATTTGTGAGAATGCGCGCGCAACAGTCTAGAATGAGAGAGATTTATGAGAAGAGAGTCGACTGTGCGTGTGACGTATGACACTGCGATGGTCCATCTCCGCATAGACTATCTCTCTCTTCACTAGCTGCACTGTGCTAACTCATGCTTTCGCCTATGGTACATCTGTACATAGCGCAAACTGGTTTTCTTTCAGTAAAAATCAGCTGGAAGTTTCAAGTGGGAATGCGAGTGCGTGAATGCTGATTGCATTTGTGAGAATGCGCGCGCAACAGTCTAGAATGAGAGAGATCGATGAGAAGGGAGTCGACTGTGCGTGTGACGTATGACACTGTGACGTCATCGATGGTCCATCTCCGCATAGACTATCTCTCTCTTCACTAGCTGCACTGTGCTAACTCATGCTTTCGCCTATGGTACATCTGTACATAGCGGGCGATCTGCGCATACTACACCGGGATGTGGTTTTTCTATGGGGTTTAAGGTGAGGGCTTTGGAGTAACGGTATGGCGGAACTATGGAGTTGTTAGTGGTATTTAAGATATCGTCAAATAGAGCACGATATAGGGTGTAAGTTATAGAGAATAGGGTGCAGGGTATGAGGTATACGGTACAGGGTATAGGGAAAAGAGAATCAATAATAAGATTATTATACTCTACAGCAAATAAATATCTGCTCAATAATCCGCAATCTGAGAATTGCGCTCTAGCTCTCAGCAAGCTGGACCTGCTAGCTAAATACAGTATATAAATTTCAATTATATGATTACTAAAGTTTGGAGGATGAGGTTTCGGGTGTCAGATTTCTGAATCGCGAGCCTGCAGCTGCGAAAGGATTTTCAGCAATTCTGAAACTGCTAAACAGGATTTCCGCGCTAATCTGATGACTGCGCGCCGGTTATTAAGGGCCAATCTGTGACTGCCCTTAAGGGTATGGGAATCACTCTCAATCGTCCGAAACGCTTTTAAATAATTAGTCAGTATGTCGACTATTATGAGAGGATAGAAAAGATTTTTAACAGACACAGTCTGTAGAATAATATCGGGAAGACAACAGTCTGTCATTGTCAGGGTAGGAAAGGATTCTTCCAGGATTTTCCACAAGGAAAATATCGAGTCAGAGACTCCTAATTCAGGAAAAGATTTCAATAGACTTTTCCAAGTAATTGCCAGTCTAAGGACTACCACAAGATCGATCTCTAATTTGCAACTGAGATCACGGGAAAATTCGTGAATTTTCCACAGGGAAAACCAGCAAATAATATTTGCTATTAAAGAAGACAGGTTTCTAAGAATTTTAGAAAGGATTCGCGGGTCTGAAAACCCGCGACTAGGACGATCTCGAATCTGGAACTGAGATCAGGAAGGATTTTAACACAGGAAGAATTAAGAGAAAGAAAGAGAAAGGATGCCGCAGTCTAGAAACTTCGGCGAGGAAGTCCTCAAGCTGTACCTGAGTTCTCAAGGAAATGATTGGAATTCCCCTACTTGGAATTACAGCAAGTCTGAAACTGCTAAGCGAATTTAAAATACAGGGCCACTCTATAGTATGAAAACTAAGCAAGGAAAATTTACCATAAATGATAATAATCTCTCTACAAGGATAAAAATTAATCGAGAAAACTTTTCTCAAAAGGAACAGGGATTTTCCCACAAGAATAAAAATTAATTGAGTAAAACTATTCTCAAAAAGGACAGCGATTTCCCTACAAGAATAAAAATTCAATGGAGAAAAATTACTCTTTAAACTGAAGACCACCTTACTACAGAGAAGGAAAAATATACGGACTACCAGTCCTGACATACAATTACCTGAATCGACGTGGATACTGATACGGAGAATAGCGAACCGATTCCCACTTCCCGTACTATAAGTTAAAAACGTCGTGAAGCGACAGAGTCGAGACTTAAGAATTAAGCCCTCAAAAATAATCCGCTTTAAGAGCCTAGCTAAATTCCCCACTCAACTATCTGTAGCACAAACTTGAGATCCCTTACAGGTTTCAAAACCAAGGATAACTCGTTCACCCCCAGTGATACGAATTTAGGAAAAATAACCAACAAGAAAGAAAATCCCCCAGGAAGTTCTATCTTCAAATACAGTCGGCAATTCGACATATAATATTCCATTCACTAAAATACAGAATAGAATATTAACCCTCTAGTACACCACTATTAGGAGCGCCGCTCGGAACGCAGCCGTACACGAACCCATTCACCGAACAACTGCCTCTCTCCCAGGTCTTCTTGAAGCTGCACCGGGTCGCTGAAAATTAGGAGGCCGGGGGAAAAGAGCTTCCTGACCAATGAGAGTCTGAAAAGACAATCACGCCACTGGTCATGTGACAGGGTTTGATTCAGCTGCTCCTGATGTTAAGGGTGCAGCAAATGATGACAATGATAGTAATTGCTATACTAAATCAGGCCGGTAAAAAATATTTCTATTCCAGAAATTTCATGAAGAGCAATACCAACCCGACTCGGTAGCCGCTTATCGTTTTGATGATACGGCTGCTGCTGATTCATAGGGATTGGCGACGATGGTGATAATGTGCATATACACAACTGCAAATCTAACAAAATATATCCGGCAGTCGATCCTATTCCTATTCTAAAACAGAATAAATTCGCTAATTTTACACTATTCGATGGCTCTCCATCCGTCACAAAAATTCACTTTGTGACAATATTTTACAATTGATTATATATGCTGATCATACCATACTGACTTATAGTTAAATATGTTTTCAGATATGACCTGCCAAATGGAATCATTTGATGAATATATAAACTCAGTAATATTACACAGACCTAAAAAAGAGGTTGTATAAATCATTTCAATGTGTTTTTTTTTGGTACCCAAGTTTTTTAAGCTGATTATTACTATGTTTGAGGCGCTGAATTCAAATAATATGAAACCCATTTTTTGCTATCAGCTATACTTTTTTAGATACCACATGATCACCCCATAACATTTTTCTATTATTTGCATTAAAATATTAATACCAGAAAATTAATTAATAGTTGGTTCCTTCATTGTTAGCATGTTCTCAATGTTTCTTTCAATAGAATTCTATACAACTTAAATAAAAAATACTCTTATTCATGTATTATCATGTATATTTCGGAATATTCTCATATCAACCAATTTTTTATTGTAACAGACAGCAGCGCAAAAAAAGTTCGTTCCTTCAGTAAGCTACCAGTTCATCTTACAATGTTGCTATATCAGATACTATATTATAGTTCATATACCAATGCTTACTGTAGTACAGCTGAGTTGTTAACCTAACCTAACCTAACTAGTGCTGCTATCTATGGGTGCTGCTTTCAGGTAACCTTTTAGCTTCAACTCTGATTGAGGTTAGTTGCAAAGTTCTGACTGTGAAGGCTTGTTGTTTATTTACTTTGTGTAGTATTCAAGTGCAGATTAAAGATTTCATTGAATAAACTTCATGTTTAAATTGTTGTGTGCTTTAAATTGATATATACTAAGACTGTTTGACTGTGTTGTCGTGGTTAAATATGAGTTCCAGTAGAAGAGGTTGTATAAATCATTTCAATGTGTTTTGCAACATATGTGGTGAGTATACATTTAAAGAGAACAGAAAAAGTGTCACAGACTTTATCAAGACTTTAACAGACTTTATTTGCATATCATGGATACTTTGGTGTCAGACTTGGTGACCAAGTAAAATCATGGGCACCTCATATTGTCTGCAAAACCTGTACAGAACATTTATGACAGTGGACTACAGGAAAAAGGAAGTCTTAAATTTGGCATACCTATGGTTTATAGGGAACCGAGTAATCACATTGATGACAATATCACTGGCATCAACAAAAACAACCACAAAAAATGGAATTATCTTGATTTAGCCTCAGCAAGATGACCAATCCCCCATTCAGATGAAGTTCCAGTTCCAACGTTTCACCAGCTACCAGAGCTAGTTCACCAGCAAAAGCTGAAAGCTGGTATCTTTGATGGTACACAAATAAGACAGCTTATAAAGGATCCTACCTTTGTCAATTCCATGAATGAATTAGAAAAAGAAGCATGGACATCATTCGTTGAGGACATAAGACATTTTCTAAGCAAGCACAAAGCTGAGAACTATGTCAATCTAGTGAACAATATGCTCACAAGCTTCAGAAAGCTTGGCTGTAACATGTTCATTACTTGAACAGTCATTCGGATCGGTTCCCTGGGAATTTGGGAGACACCAGTGAAGAACAAGGCGAAATATTCCACCAGGACATAAAAACTATGGAGGATCGCTATCAATGAAGATGGGATACTCATATGATGGCAGACTACTACTGGAGTATGAGAAGAGACTGCTCCAAGAAGCAGCATTCTAGAGTGTCACGGAAAAGAAGCTTCAGAAGTGTTGAGTGACTTCAATTGCAGAGATCAATCAATATTTTTCATTAAGATCTGATGAAGAGATGAGTGAGGTAAAGACAGGTGTTTTATTATTTCTACAATAATTATTTCTATAGTTTATTTTGTCCTTTATTGACCTACGAAATAAAAAAAATACCTATATAAAATCCTGTGTTTGCTTTATTTGTGTATGCTTCATTAAGGTCACTAATATTGCATTTAGGGCATATAGGAAAAGCATAAAAAACTTAAAAAAATAAAAAAGTAGAGCTGTTAGAAAAAACTTTATTCAAATCATATTTGAATTCAGCACATCAAATACATATATAATCAGCTCAAAATACTTCAAGCCCCTTATTTTCTAGCCCCAAAATCCATTGAAGAATTGCCGAATTGCTTGATCAAGATATTCAATTGATTGATGATAAAGTTCAATTATTGCACCTTGACATAGTGAATTTCGCACTCCCAGTAAAATACTGTTGTAAGTCAATTTTTATCATTTTTGAGTTATTGCCATCCTGACATTCAAAAATGATGTTAGTTTCTAGTATAAAACTGTCGTATGTCTTCTCTAGCTTGAAAACAAGATATTTGACATAATTCGTTATTTTATTTTCTGTAATTATAATCAGATGCCAGTAGAAGACTGTCGTAAGTATTTACTACAGTGTTGTACTGGAGATATCAACCAGAATGCATCAATTTGCCAGTAAAGTAGTTCGCAACTCAGTTACTACTACAGCTTTTGACTGGAATTTTGTATTGTTTTGTTGGCTACTCTGTAGCATTTCCTGTTGTCAGTTGAATTTGTTACTATTTTGAGGTTACAATTTCCATGCTTGAAAATTGTGTAATGTAGCCTACCTCTTGAATTAAATTGGAAAAAGTAATTCTAGTACGATTTAAGATTTTCATTTGCATAACTTTTTACTTTTGAATGTTTTTGCCAAGTCATGAGCAATTTCAGCCGTGGACATCAAATGCTGCTGAAACTGGGTATAAGGTAAGTCTTCAATAAATCAGTAGCCTATCATTTATTTATTGATTTATCAATGATGAATATAATCACTGAATGTCATTGAATGATTGGAAAGAAGAGATAGGCTTTGTAGCCCTTAATATTTCCTTTCAGATTTGTTTAAAATTTTTCAAAAAATAAGGTCTCATGCTGTTATTGCTTGCAAACATGGATATTTTGATACCAAATTGATAAACTAGGAATTTTGAATCCACAATGCTAATTCATGAAATATCATAAGACACATTTATAATTATGTTTGTAAAGAATGTATTATAATGAGTTACATAAATGGAATAATTATTATTCATTTTTCAGGTTAGATTGTGATGATGGCATAGGCCCACCAACTGATTGTGACAGCTTAAGAAGCATTGCCTTAGAAGAATGTGAAAGTGAATCTCTTGATAATCCAAAGGTTTCTTCTGTCCCAAACACTTTTTTATTCATGTTATCTCTCTGTTCTATGTATGTTATCTCTGTTCTATCTCACTATATCTCTCTGTTCTATCTCACTATTATTCTTCCCAAGTGATAGTAATCTGGCTCAAACATTTCAAAGTATGATTAGCCTATATTAAAATTTCATACCCTTCAAATTTCATCATTTGACAACAGTACAGATTTTACATGTTACAGATCACGAAGTATGCCAAGATGATAACTTGATTGATGACATCTCACCATTAGACTCCAGCAGTGTGTCATTCACAGCATTGTCAGAGTCAGAGCTAAATACTTGTATAGGTGAGTATTGAGCAAGAAAAGAAAAGAATATCAATCAGTAGGCCTACTTTCAAATAACAAAACAATTTCAATAATCAACATTGTGGCCTCATTTTTTGCAGCAAACTGATTTAAAATGAAAAACTAACTGGAAATTCAGTAGTTCTAAAAGTTTGAAGCCTATTCAAGCAGAAATTAATAGATGTTCATTTATCTATTCATTATAGGAATTAATTGAATTATATTCCATTCTCTTCAAAGTTCTACAAACCAACAGCTGTGATATAGAATGTATTTCTCTTTTTACAGATTTCATAGTTTGCCAAGATGAAAAATTGATTAATGATGCCACACCTCTAGGCTCCTGTTGTGTCATCTAAAGCTTTTTCAGAGTCAGAGCTGAATACTCCTAAAGGTGAGTAACGAAGTGGGCTAATATAATTTAGTTTACATAAAAAAAAGACAGCCATAATCAACAGTATCTTCTCATTGTTTACAGCAAGCTAAGTAAGTATCAGAAATGACAATAATGTCAGAAAACAGTTTTTTGTTAGTAACAATTTTATCTATTTATCCAAGGGCTCTTTAGAATGAATGGCTCATTATCATCCTATAAAATATATAAAAATCAAAGCACCCTTTAAATAATATATTCCATACGATTATTCAGCAGCCCTAATTGAGTATTTCAATTTCTCATTATCATCTTACAATCAAGCAACATTATAATAATGGAGTTGATTGAATTGAATAAGTATCAGAGAAGGAACTTTAATTGTTTAAAGTACAGTATGAAATGCATATAATTCATTGGATTATTCTTCATAGCGTACTCTTCAAAGCTTTACGAACCAATTATAATATAAAATTGATTTCTCTTGTTACAGATCATGAAGTATACCAAGTTGAGGACTTGGCAGATGACACTCCACCTCCAGGCGCCAGTGTGTCAGATGAAGATTGTGCTGATGACCCTGAAAAAGATCCTGATTACAACAACAACCTTGATGTATTATTCTCTTCAGACTCCTCAGGGACAAAAGAGGTGAGAGAAATTTCTGATTAAATCACAGTAATCATCTGCAAATGTTTTGTCAAGTTTGACTGGGTATTGCAATCTTATTTTCATATCGATTCTCATGATAACTATACTAATAAATTGTGTGGCATCATTGTTGTAGCAATAAATATGTAGGCCTGTAGATAATCAATATAGGAAAAATTTAGAGATTCTAAAGCTAAGATTCAAATTCATTGCTTGTCCTTTCATTCCAGATATCCGCGATTGATCCTACTACTGACACTCCATTTGCTGAAGATCTCTTGGACATGAACAAGATCTCTCGGGATGAACAAGCAATCAATGAAAGCAATATTGATAATGGAGAAGAATCACAATTTGTAGATACAAGCCATGAGGATCCCAGTATTAGCTTCAATAAAAATGCAACAGACTCGAGTGAAAGCTGCCAATTATTACCACAAACTTTTGAGGAACCAAGGGCTCAAGGAATTTCTGAGAACAAAGGTTGGTAGAAAAATAAAAATTAAGTTCTGATTTTAAGTTTACTAGTAAAGACAAGTATCTAGTATCAAGTAAAGACAATGATAAGCATTATCTGTAGGTATAACCGTGTAACTTGATAAGAGTGTGTATTATTGTGTTGGTGTATGCTAACTAAATTCAACTCTCAGCATTGATACCGGTACATTAAAACCATAGAATTCTCCCATACTTATTAGAAGCTCAAATGCCAATGTTTAAATATTATGATCTACAATGGTAGAAAAGGCACAAAGAGATTGTAAAGAGATTGAGGGAATAATTATACCAAGATGGCATTTCTTAGATCCAGGATAGAGCAGAGCGGATAGAGCAGATACCCACTAGAAGTGCAATAATCATTGATTTATTCACGAAATTAATTATAAATTCATTATTAACACAGAAACAAGAAGTCAAAAACGTCTTTTCTTCTTAATTCACAGATAGCCTGAAGGCTATGTTCACTCCTAAACTTGAATGATTCTAGTTTAGTAATTTAGTTTAGTTCAATTTTGTCCACTGAAGATGAAAAATGTTAAAAGATCAATTCAGATTTGAGAAGGTTGATATTGAATTGAAGATACAGACACCGAAAATAGGAGTTGAATCAATTGAAATAATTAATATTGCACTTTGAATTTTGAAACCAAAATCAAATGAAAATTCATGAAGCGACTACAGTTGGTAAAATTCACCATGTTTACTATTTTTCTTGATAGTATTTAAATTATTCCTGATTATTTTTTACAGATGAAAATGACGAGTTGAATCCAGGTAAAAATTGCAAGAAACGAGTTCGCAAACCAGACACATGGAAAGACAATTTGAAGAAGATGAAGAGGAACAGTGGACAGTCTTATACAACCAAAGGAGGTAAAATCATCAGTGCAAGAAAGATGAAGCCAGCCTGTAACAATTGTAGGATAAAATGTGCTAAGAATGTTCCAGAGGCTAGAAGAGTAACAATTTTTCACCACTTTTGGAAATTCGGTAATATCGATCGTCAAAGGGTCTTTATTGTAAAATGTATGTCACCTATATAGTCCAAATCAAAAAAGGAAGGTAGTATGCGGCAGAATAATTTCTCTTATCATTTCGAAGTTGACAATACCAAAGTCAAGGTATGTAAAAAGTACTTTCTGAATACTCTAGCTGTGTCAGAAAGGTACATCTACACAATCTGGCGTAAAAGGAATACTTCAGGTTTCGTAGAGGCAGATTCCAGGGGTAGACATGGCTCTCATCGAAAGATAGATGAAGAAATTAAAAATGACATGAGAGAGCACATTAGTTCATTTCCGGCAGTTCAATCTCATTATTTACGAGCGCAGACAAAGAGAAAAGTTATTGATGGAAATTTGTGTTTGTGAAATTTGAAAAAGTGTGAGGAGGAATGTCGAACAGCCGGTAAACAATATCTGTACGAGAATATATTCAATATAGGTTTTTTCAATCCCAAGAAAGACCAGTGCTCAGTGTGTGAGGGATTTAATAAAAGTGGCTTCACTCAGCATCTGTACTCTGTTGTAAGCAGTACAAAATGTAGTCACAGTATTTTGTTTTAATCATGGCTTTTATGCCAGCTTTAGGCTTGGTAGTATTTGGCTGTGGAACCATCTGTTCCAATAGGATGTTTTAGATTTTTTCCGCCTCAGTAAATGCTTTAATTGAGAAGAGAGGATATCAAATTTGTCACCTTACAATGGGAATTTTCCTCCTATAACCGCTACTAAAGGTATGTCATAGATTATAATATAGGTAATTAAGGAAATTATTATCGATGAAAACTTCATCAAAGTATTAAATTTATTGTGATAGATACATTTGAGTGTAAGTGTATTGTGATAGATTTATTAAGATAGTCCTTTTGATTTGAATTGAAGATGGTAATGGTAATTCAAACTGATAAATGTTGGAAGAAAACGAACGGTATATGTTTTGTAGAAATTTAGAGTACCTATTAGAAAGAATTGAGATTTTTTTGATTTTAAATTATTTTTGAAAAGGAAGATATTAACCTAAATTCAAATGACAGTATTTTGTGTAATAGATTTTATTTGTTTTGTTGATTCTAATGAAAAGCTTTCTGGATTCTTTAGGAAACACCTATCATGTAATTTATTTTTTCAACTACAATCTATATGTAATTTATGTAAGAGAGCAGACTGAAAAACTAACAACAATACTCGAAAGACCTTATTATGAAGTAATTCAATCAACTTGTGAATTATGTATTATAGAATACTATGTACTCATCTCTTTGTATAAAGGGCATGACCCTGATTACAAATAAATTCTTTTCTATTAAATCAAGTAGGTAATGTCTATTTGTGTTTTAAAGTAATAAGTATTGATTTGAGTTTTATATAAAAAAAACCTAAAGTAGGTTGACTTTATGATATAACTGAAGTTGAGTTAATTTGTATTATCCTAGTTTATTTTTTTATTCTAACAGCGGTCCAAGTATGGGTCCATCAATGTACGACTCCATCAATTTACAGGTCCATGAATGTCTCGTGAACATGTGAACATGAATGTGTGTCGATGCTGAGATGCCTCTGAATCGATGGCAGTCCTAGAAGCTTGGGGTATGCTGTCTCCTGTCCATCTGGACGTGTAGAGCTCAATCACCAAGCCTAGATTCAAATTGAAGAAACAGCTTTGAGGTAACTTTTTTTAAATTAAACAAATGTCCCAGGAACTCCGGATGTGGCAGAATGGGTTCTAGTGACTATAGACTTTCAAAAAGGGAAGGGGTGTAAAACATGAACCATTTAAATCAATTAAAACGTGCTGAATTGGACTCTTTTTGTTAAATCGTAACTTTGATTTGGGAATTAATAGATTACAAATTTTTATTTCATTTAAAAAGTAGATGTTCGGTTGTATCTTTACATTGAAATGTGAGGCCATATTTTCTCTGTAAGGATCCAGCTGGGAATTTCAGTTTTCTTTAAATTTTATTTTACTACATAAATTTATATTCTACTAAACTACTTACACTAAAAGTTGAATAAGTATATGAAATGTTTAAAGGTCCCTTATTGATAAATTAATGTTTTAAAATAATTTTGGTCTTAAAGTTGTAAAGGATCAAATGAAGTTTCAAGGACCCTAGCCTTTTGCTAAGTTTGTTTTGATATCACGCACATTTTTGAATAGTCTTCCTATGTAGAATTCTGTGATGTGATACTTTAGGAATATTTGTTTTTGCAGCTTTCAAAATATAATAATACAGAATAAATATTATCGGGGATTATTAATATTTGATAATATTTTGATAGTGTTTTAAAAGTTTCCAAGTGTGTTTTAAATGTGCTAAGAGTTTTCTGAATTTTATGTTGATCTTTTCTTAAAATATGTATTGTTATTTATGATTAACTTCTGAGAAATATCTATGATAATTTTCAATTCTTCTATCTGAAATTAGAGTCCTTCAAGCTTCTCATGATTCAATCTAAGATGTTTTCAATGTAAAGCAGACAGAGTAGGATACTATCAAATTAGCTATATCAGGGATAATTTTCTAAATTTAGTGATTCTATTTTCAGTTTTCATGATGTAACTTCATTTTGTTTTATTAACTGTTGAATTTAACTGTAAGAGGTGACAATATATTTTATATTTTCTCTCTATTTCGTTGTCTCTCTTGTCATTTCTGGATTCCCGTTCTCGAGCACTAGGTATGTTTATCAAGCATCCATTTTATTAAGTTATATTGTGTGTGCTTCTAAATTCTAAATTCCAAATTAAATTCATAGCACGGCCCAAAATATTGTTAAATAAATGCTAGTTTTCGAAATAGTAGTTAATTAGCTTCATGAAGGCACAACCTAGAACATTCTCAAGAGTAGAACCATCCTCATCCCTATGTTCAACACTATGTTGTACCTAGTCAATTCTGTCAGATTGCTGAAGTATGCGCTCATGCCAGCAACAAGAACCTAGGGGAAGCTGAAAGATTTTACTTTGTCAAGATTGGCAGAACCAATTTTTTGTGTCAAGATGCAACACAATCTATGAAATCCATGAAGATGAATTGTTTTTATCTCCAATTTCTGCATGAAACTTAGAATGACAGAAGACTCTACTGAACTTTCATGTTGATTTTAGCTCCTTTGATATACCTAGGGACTCAGTTTAATATTTGATTGTAAGTGCACTTCAAATTATTTGTCATAATTTCATTTTTTTAATGGAAGATTTCAATATTTTTTAAATAGAATTATTAAATATTGTTAAATAAATGCTAGTTGTCAAAATAGTGGTTAATTAACTTCATGAAGGTACAACCTAGAATATCCCGAAGTGGAACCATGCTCATCTCAAGGTACAACAACACTATGTTGTACCTAGTCAATTCTGTCAGATTGCTGAAGTACGCGCTCATGCCAGCAACAAGAACCTAGGGGAAGCTGAAAGATTTTACTTGCATCTGTCTGATATAGCAGACTATGAGCTGAGAGTGCAGGCTATGCTCTACAAAGAAGAGTTCCATGAACGATACAACATGTACCTTGGGATGATTGCAATGTTAGATTAATAATTTGATTATTCTCTGAATAGAAAAGATGACTTAAGCTCACATGTAATGTTTGTATAAGAAGATTGGAAATATAGCAGGCTTAGTCGTTTGATGAATAAAATCTAGTTTAGCTGATCCTAGTAAAAGTTAAACAACAAAGCAGAAGATCAATTTGGAATTGGTGAAAAAGAACAATGAAAAGGAACTACATCTACGAAAGAGTGAAGCATTCTACAAACGCCAAAGATTAGAAAAAATTAATTCCCAGAAAGACAATACTAAGGTTGCTATTGCAATGGATTTTCAAAAAAACTTGGATGTTCCAAATATCAGTACTAATGATGCCTACTACAGAAGAAAACTCTCTTTCTACATGTTTAACATTCATCAGTTGGCTGATTCTGAATATTTTTTTTTCACCTACCCTGAAACGTCAGGAAAAAAGGGTGCTGATGAAGTGTGTTCAATGTTATGGGACTACATTTTCAATCATTTAAATTCCAATGTTACAGAATTAACAATTTTCTGCGATTCATGTGGAGGACAAAACAAAAACTATACAGTTTTTAGAATGCTGCATTATATAGTGCATTTTGTAAAAAGATTTACTTCTATAAGTGTTGTTTTTCCTATTAGAGGACACTCATACCTAGAATGCGATAAAAATATAGGACTTATCAATCAAAAAAGCCTCATTGAGGTTCCACAACAGTGGAATGACATTGTGTGTAATTCACGAACAAGTCCAAAGCCATTGATTGTTGTCGAATGTTCAGATCAAACAATTTTCAAGGGCTGGACAACTTTTCTTTCTGACATTTATATTAAAAAATGTTCATTCAAGAGCAGACCTTTTCGTGAAATGAAAATTAATATTAATCATCCTCGCCTAATACTGCACCAAAGCTCTTACAATGGTGCCTTTGAACAATCAGTGGTAATTGCGGCCTAAGAGGAGACAGCTTTCTCTTCCAGAAGGCTAATTCAATTTGCCATCACTGTCATATTGTAGCCTTTTACCAATAAATAAAAATAAGTATAATGACCTGCAACATTTAAAAAATTTTGCTCTGAGACTGTGCAGAAATATTTTGACAAATTGCCCCATGTGTAGGAGTAACTTAATTATAAGGAGTTACTCACATCTCTCATCAACTTGTACTTTTTATTCACAAAATATTAACGAAAAATAATATATAAGTTACATTGAATGAACTCACCACTAGTGCTCAAATTTGTCTTTTTCTGGTCGTGCTACAAATAAATGAGCCCTTGATTGCAAAAGTGGTGTAAGTCAAATTTTGTCAATAATCTGGTTAATACCACCATTGAATAGCTTGTTATTCAAACTGTCTTGTGTAAAAGTGGTGTAAGTCTAGCATAACTTTATCGCCACTAGAGACCAGTACAAGTCCGCTGTAGCAAACTGTTTTCAAATAGACATTTGTCTAAAAGTCAAAAGTGGTGTAAGTCAGATTCAGAAAGCAGATTGTCATAATGTCATCAGAAAGCTCTATTTTGGACATGGATGACTCCGATTTTGATAAGAACTACGTACCAAATGATGATTCATCATCTTCAGACCCAGATGCAGGTAGATAAATATTCTAATTACTGTAATCAACACCGTTATGAGTAAAAAAATTTAATTAACAAAACTAACCTTACTTTTCAATAATACCTTTTGTGTATTTTATATGATAACAAAACATTACACTCAATGTGTGTGTCAAATATAGGCTATATTTATTATTGTAGATTAACTTCTATTCCAATAAGATTCTTCAATCATGAGCATGAATTAGAAATAACAGATAAAAAATTTAAATTAATAGGCTATGTTGTAGCTTCATCGACTTAATTACACCAGTTTTGCCCATAAAATTTCAAATGTTTTACTCTTATGCTAATTTCAAATTTTGAACTCTTATGCTTCCAGGGTCTGATGATAATACCAATGCAGAAACCAGCAGAGCCAGCAGAAGACCAGAGCCCAGCAGAAGCTGATAGCATTTCTGATGTTGATGTCAGTAGGCCTAAAAGAAGAAGAAATGAAACCAATTGGGTAAGAAATTTGAAGAAGACAAGAAGAAATTCGGGGATTGATGTTATATTTGAGGACATTCAGTGTTCATGTAGGAATAAATGCCACACAAAGATACCAGAAGAGGATCATTTTTGGACAATGGGAAATTTCTCTCAACAAAATACCTACATTTGTGGACTTGTTAAGAAAGTAGCTATTAAGCAAAGAAGACACCGTGATGGGAGTAAAGGGGACAAAAGTACGAATAAGTATTTTTTGAACATCAATAATGAGAGCATTCTTGTTTGCAAGCAGTATTTTTTGAACACATTTAAAATATCCGATGGGAGAATGTCCAGAGCATTGAAAAAAGAAAAAGAAGGACACGTAGGTCAGGATCTGAGAGGAAAAGAACAGAATGTAAATAAAACAAGTGCCATGAAAATAAAGCAAGTGAGAAAACATATTCTGAGCTTTCCATCATACACCAGTCATTATACCAGGCAGCATAACCCAAACTGACGATACTTGGATCCAGAACTAAATGTAAGGAAAATGTACAACCTCTACTTAGAAAATTGCAACACTATTACTTTAAATCCAGTGAGTGAGACAGTTTATAGAAAAAAATTCAATGAAGAGAACTTACATTTTCATGCACCTTGGAAGGATACCTGTCAACAGTGCGACAAGTTCAAATTTCAATTATTGGCCTCTGCTGAAGAGTCAGATAAAAACTCCATCAAGATACAACACGAGCTACATCTACGCAAGGCAGAAAAAGCGAGAGAGAGTATGAAAGATGATGTTTCAATAGCCGATCAAAACAAGGACTATGGTGTTATTTCATTTGATCTCCAAAAGGCCCTCCCATTTCCGACTTTAACAACGTCAGTTGCTTAGTATAAGAGGAACCTCTACTGCTACAATTTAGGAGTACACAATTTGAATACTGAAAAAGCTGAGATGTATGTTTGGGATGAGACCATTGCATCCCGGGGATCACAAGAAATAGCATCTTGCCTTAAAAAGTTTATAAATTTTGAAATAAGGGAAAGAAGTCATCTTATTGCCTACAGTGACAGCTGCACCGGGCAGAATCGTAATATAAAATTAGCTTTAACATGGATGAAAGTTGTATGGATAATGAGAATAATATTTCTGTCATTGACCATAAATTCCTAGTGTCTGGTCACTCTTTCATGAAAAAATGATTCCGACTTTGGAAATATTGAATCTGCAGCCAAAAATAAAACTCATTAAGTGCCATCTGACTGGATTGAAACCATTCAGAATTCTAGGAGAAAAAACAAGTTTAATGTTCATGTAATGAATCAAGATGAATTCAAGACTACAGTGCAGCTTGAAAAATCAATTATAAGAAAAAAGAAGAATGAAGAAGGCTTGCCAGTAAACTGGCTGAAAATTCAGTGGATGAGGTTCAGTAGTGACAGTCCATTAACCATGCTCTACAAAACCACCCTGGAAACTCAAAACACAGTTCAGTAAGATTGTATTTCCTGCAGCCAAAGACTTCAATAAGCAGCCTTTCTCAGCTATCAAGCAGAGGAGACTATTCAATGCTACCACACCAGTAACTGAGCTAAAGAAGAGAGACATGCTAGATCTTCTACCCTTTATCACCCCTGTTCATCACGAATTTTTCAAATCATTGAAAACGTCCAGGGAAACTGAAGACAACGGCCCACTTTTGGATTGTGAAGAGGAAGAACAGGAGGATGATGAAATTCGGTCATAAAATAATACATTGTAACGCTTAAAAACTTTCATTTTTCCAATTCCATAAATTTTTCAATTTTTTATTTCTCTATTCATATTGATTCATTTGTTTATACTCACCATATAATATCCTTAATGATATGTACCATTTATCTGAATAAAATGAAATTTTTATAGAAATCCAATATTTTTATTAATTTTCTACTGTCAGCATGGAAACCTATTACTATGATGATATTCGCGGGCAAAACTGGTGTAAGTCATCAATATAGAAGTAAGTCATTGAATTCTACTGATCATTCATAGCATTCATGGCAACATGGAAATATTGGAAGAACTTGAAACAGAAAATGTTTACATGAGTAGTCCTCCACCTTATTCTAGATATTACAATTCACTTAATTGGATAGAAACACAGACCAACGTCCAAAACGTCTCTTATTCCAAATTTTGTTGAAAAATAATGTCAAAATTAAGGTTATGTTCACCTCGTCCAATAAAACACAAATTTATGCTACTAAAAATAAAAGGAACAATGAATAATCAATTTAGAACTTAGAAGCTTTATATAAACATCGAAAAGCACTAAAAATATAAGTTAAAAAATATTTAAAAATATTGATACTATGTTTATTTTGTTTGTTTAAATTTCCAGAAGTGGGACATACATACTTGGACTCGGACAGAGATTTTGGGAGAATCGAAAAGTACTTGAGGAAGCATGAAAATGTCTATCTCCCTGATCACTACAGGGAGATAATCAAAGATTATAAATACAGTAATTGTATTTGTAATTGTATAAAATACAGTATACAGTAATACAGTATACAGTAATTGTATAAAAGAAAAATACAGTAATTGATATGAAAGAGCATTTCCGTTCGTTCGAGAATTTGTGCAAACAGCTCAACATCAGGGACGCAAAAAAAGATATATTGAATGAAAAGATTCATTTTCGTGATGGTGTAAAATGGATTCGAGTGGAAGAGGTTGGCTCTTATCTGTACAAAGAGAGCTATGATACACCTTTTAAAAAGGTAAACCTATTCTACAATAAAAGGAGAGAATTGGACAACTCAGCAATAAATATCCCAAGAAAGATATCTCAGGGCAACATATCAAGAGAGAAACTGGAAGATTTAAAAAAATATTAAAACACGTTCCAGAAAATTTCAAGTACTTTTATAACAGATTAATGACCGAATAATAATTCCTTTTCATTTCATTTTCGTTTTGTATAGAAATCTGATGATCTGAATGTATATAATAATAATAATAACAACTGAAATTAATATATTTTACGGATAATTAATGTTTACGGATTTGTTCTCCTTTCCACATCCTGACATTCTTCCATTCACTAGTAAGAAAAATCCAGCAACTTTTCTCATGGAAGAAGGTGTTAATACAATTTATTTGAAATATCTTATAAAATATTGAAATAATCTGGAAAAAAAATTTACTGGAGGAATTTTATGAATAATATATATTACTAATCCAAAAACCAAAAGAATCTGATGATTGAATAAAAAGTTCACACAAAAAAACTTTGAACGCTTATATCTCAGAAGTTTGATTTACTCAGAAGTACCTCATCCAACCGCTCATTTACTTGACAGGTGACTTCATCTATATGGGTTTCTAATTCTTTTATAACTGTTGATTGCATACCTATTTTAATGACAGGTGACTTCATCTATATGGGTTTCTAATTCTTTTATAACTGTTGATTGCATACCTATTTTAATGTCTATCATATTTTTCATTTCCTCCTTGAATTCAGAGAATTTTCCCTCAACCTTCTCTTCCATTTTTTCCACACTTCCTTGTACAGCTTTGACATCCTTTTGGATGGTTTTGGTATTTTCTGCCTCTTTATCCTGGCTTGCTTTCATCTCTTTCATCAACTCCGCCATGGCTTGGTTGAGCATGAGTTTAAATTCGCTCGAGGAATCGTTCATCATATAATTGGTAACATAACCGACTGAAGAGTCTAATGTAATATTGCGCTTTTCCAGGTTGGTGGTGGCGGATGACGGTTGGCTGGCCATATCGGGCGGCAATTGGGTGACGGAATTCCCTGTTCCCTTGGCGGTGCTTGGAGCGGTCTGCGGAGACGTCGGTAACGGGTTGGACGCCCTAACTCCTTCATCTCCCCCAGCTGGACTCTCATCGGTATTCATGGCATCGACGGCATTATAAATCCCAGTGGAGGACAATTGGGCCAGGTTTTGTGGGTTGAAATTGACGGAGCATACGCTGCCTCCTTCTCTCCCGTGGGGTCTCCGCTGTATTGTCCTGGGGTTGTTGATCAGCTGGTGTCATGCTTGTAGGGTTTTGGGGATGGTCACCAAAGTAGGAAATTTGTGAATTGGCTGGAGACTGGTTCATGGTGACGATATTATGTGGGATACTTCGAATAAGTCGCCAAGTGTATTACTAAATTTCAGGAATATTAAAATGAACGTATTGACAGTGCCTATTTCAGATAAAATTGTGTGGTGTTAAGAATTTCAAGTGTCATGTACATAAAATACAGATACATAGACCATCAATGTGACTCAGGTATGGCAGCAAACTTGGAGAAAATTTTTATTAATATAGCTCTTAAGATTCCATGTAGGTCTTATCTTCCTCAACATCAATAATAATCTCATATTAAAAATAGCCTATAACCCTGGTCAGCATACAATATTTAGATTTAAAAATCAAGATCAAAAATTTTGCAATAAATTTCAGGAAATTTCTATACAACTTTTCTCTATTATTGAGAATTATGTTATCAAACTCATGTGATACAGTTTGTCTGTATTTATGCAGCTTGAAAAATTTCAACTTGATGAGCAACTCAATTATGTTAGCCAGAAACTTGCAATAAATCATAAGGTATCCTTGTTGAATCAACTTCTGATTATGCTTCTTGCAGCTTTTAGTTTTATTAGTCATTTTATTCAGCATTGATAGTAGAGTTGAGTAGGTAAGCTTTTCATCATGCCTCAAGCTTGTGGTGCCATTCTTATGTGAAATGGTATATTGCCATCCATGTTGGGTGACATTCTTACAAGAAATAGTATATTGGATATATACTAGTGCAGCTGTTAATATCCCTATCTTGCAAATAAATTTGCAAAAAGTTGAGGCCGTCCGGCTCACTATACTGGGTTCAGACCACAGCTCTAGCTCAGTAGTAGATACATGAATACTCTCAATGTAATGAATCGCCATCGGTTTCAATAACTGATTATTTAAATAGTTGAGTGGAGATCTATAAATCAATTATATTTTTTTCCGTGTACAAAACGTGGGGCTAACAAAGTCCCCCCTTCCACCATTACAATGATGTCCAAAGTGTGGGCATTGATTATAAATACCTCCTACCATTACAACTTCAATACTTTTACCTGAAAATAGATTCGGCCTACCAGCTGCCAGTTTAGGCCGTATTAACAAGGTTTTACTGTAATAAGATTTAATAAGATTTGAAATGTTCAATTCATATGGTATGAAATTGTCCCATTACAATAAATTAATAAAAAACTTTTGTAATTGCTATTTATATATTACAGATCTGTGTACTGTCAAGATGTGGAGGAAACACACCAAAAGAAATTACCCAAACCATTTTAAAGAAAATGATGGCTGATGAGTTAGTTGAGCTTTAACACTTTAACGACCAAGTGTACCAGAATGGTACACAGCCAGTTTTTCCCATGGACCGTGTGTACCATACTGGTACACATGCAATAATTGTGTTCCAGTCTCTGTGGCTCATTCTGGTGCACAGTTATAATGCATTTCAATGAGCTAACTGTTAGAGTTGGTCCCAGGGTAGAGTATTATCACATTTTTTAGTCCAGTCAATATAGACATAAAAAGGGGGTGTGCGTGCAATTTATATTGTAGTTCTGATTTTTTAATCTATTATTTGGGTACATAAGAGAAGTCCAGAACCAATTTCTTCAAGCAAAATTTCCTTGTGCTAGATACAGAGTGGCCAAAAAACCTCATATTTTTGGCTCATTTTTCAGTTTTCAGCTATTTCTGCCAAATCTTGTAATCGGACAGAAAAATTTGTCCTTGCCTTTTTATCAGATTATGAGATACTGAATAAGATGAGATCATTCAGAACTGTGTATCTCCAATGAGTACTGAATTATGATTTTTCAAAAATGAGTGAAATTTGAAGGAAAATCAATTTTGATGGATTTTAGTTTTTGATCAACAATATCTTACGATTGCTACTATTTAGATGTATAATTCGAAATCCCTCTGGGCGTATTTTTGTGCTCTACAATCTGAGATCAGGTAGAGCGCTCTATCTCATATCGATTTCCAGGTACACCTGACCACAATGCTCCTTGTATTGTGAAAAACACCTAACATTGATATTTCGCTCGATGACATAAGTTCATGGGATTATGTTCTATGAGAATCACCCGTTAGATGCACTTCATTTTGGTATTTCCTAGTGGAGAGGCGCGCTCAAGGACTCCTCAAGGATCAAAATTTCAAACACTTATAACTTTAGACCCGATGCTCAGATTCAATTGTACTACACTTTATTCTTCTCGGCTTGTCAAGGCGGTTCAAAATCATGCATCATATGTCAAATTCGGTCGAAAAATGGAAAATTTATTGTTGAGTCTACTTAATAAGCCCATATTTCAATACACAAAAAATGGCCAATTTCTATATATAAAGCTATGTATCTCGGTAACCCCTTATTATAAAAATCATTACTTGATCTTCAAATGTACAATAGCATTTTCTCTTTCATCTGCTTTGAACCAACGAGCTAAAATATAGTAAACTATAGAGTGGCTGAGTGGCCGCTATTCCTGTTACGAATTGAACATTGCCAGCCATGACAGAGAGAGGCAAGTAGTAGCGGAAAATTTGAATGGCCCTATTGATATAATGGGAACTTGCATAAAATACAAGGCACAAATCAGTTATATTAATAAATACTACATTGAATTTTTATCGAGCATTTTAAATATATGAATTACAGTTGTTTTGCATCCATAAAATTAACTGTTTGAAATGCTTTACTTGAAGCCTTGGGGGAATTAATGTAGCCTAAGTTACAGTGTTAATACTGCTTAGCCGTACAAGTGCTCCAGTAAGTTGAAATGCCATACCGTAACTGCAAAATTATTATTTTAGAGATTGGATTATTTTTTATGTTATTTTGAGTAAGGAATTCAAAAAAACTGGGTTATGAAGACGTTTCTTTGATATCGGCTTACTGTACTTATCCACATAACTCCAAGTTCATAACAAGAAGGCAAAATATGATGTCAAAAAAATAACAAACTAAGGCGGGTATTAGATGGTAATATTTCTGTCATATGCAGATCATATGAAATAAGTTGTACGAAATCATATTTTTTCATATCATAGAACTATTACCGTCTAATAACGGCCTAACATAAAACAAAACCGGCCTAACATATTATTATATTATGATCATGTTAGGCCGGTTTTGTTTAATGTTAGGCCGGTAATAGTTCTATGATATGAAAAAATAATGATTTCGTACAACTTATTTCATATGATCTGCATAATATGACAGGAATATTACCGTCTAATACCGGCCTTAGTTTGTTATTTTTTTGATGTAATATAAGCTGATGTTCATAGTTCATTCCAGTCAAGTTTGCAATACCATCATCGTCATAAATATCATAATGACAATAATTAGTCATAGAAATCAATTTAATTCTCGAAAACACACCTATTCCTGCAGTGGCAGACTGGCTCTTCTTGCCTCTCTCTGTCATGGCTGCCCTTAGTTGGCCGTGTAACACATTGAGAGCGCTGTAAGCACACCAACAGCCGCTCTATGGTTTACTATATTTTAGCTCCATGCTTTGAACTCCATTTTTGTCATATAAATCTCTCGTTATTTTGTGGTTTATTTCTGGCATTTCCCAGCTCCTACATTTGTTTGCCACTTGGTATGTTTTATTGTAACTTGTCTTGTTGGAAATACTTCATCTAGCAGGCTGTGAATTCCGCCTCTTTGCTTTTCCGCCCGAGTCTTCGTCCGTTATCTTAAACTCTCTGAGTCATCATCCTATTTTGTGTTTTTTAAAATTCCTAAAATTTATAATAATTATATATTCTGTCAAGATGTAACCTGTAGCCTAATGACCCAATTTACGAGAACTTGATAATTTATTATACTTTTGTAACAGTTCTTTCTGGTTTTAATACCATCTTCAATTTATTGTGTTCATTTCTGGACATCTCATTCTTAATTTCCGTTCTGTTTTCTTACTGATTGCGATCTTTATAAGTCCAGTCAAGACTGTCTTGCCTGAACAAGAATTAATAAATTATTTGTATGTAGAATTGTCAAATTTTTATTAGTCCATACAGGCTTTTTGTTTCATTTTGAAATTGATTTGAAAATTTGTTGAGAAGCACATATACCTTACTACAATATAATGTAACTCAAGGATCACTGGATTAATGAACAAATAAACAAGTAAATAAATAAATTGATTAAACCGAACAAAGTATGTATTCCTACTTGATTTCGGTAAGCTGGACCATCAAATTTCTACATTTTCAACAATACTTAATAATCTTTACCAACATCGATAAATTCAGAATATTTCCAAAAACGTCGAGTGAAACATTCTATTATGGAGTAGCACTACTTCCAATAGGTCATGGACATTGAAATTAATCTGAACATAATTTTGTAATTCTGTAATTTATACCTATCATGGTTTCCATTTCAACTGCTATTTTTTTATTGTTCATGATGAATATATTATTTATTTTATTTGGCTCTGTTAAATCTCGACTTTTCTATTATGCAACCTAATTACATTCACTAATGTTGAGCTGTTGGCATGATCTGCCGCTTCTGGGGTTCATTGCGCACTTCCTTCAGTTTACAATGGTTTATTAAAAAACCAGATGTAACAGTACACTTATGTTGCCATAATACTAATAATAGCTATTTAGAATTAAGTAATACAGAGAAAATTTGTTGATTTTCTAGCTAATAAGTTAAACACAACAATTAGTCACCTAAACATTATGAAATTAAATTTAAGGTATATGAAGGCTCCAGAGACATGGAAGAGAAACTGCTTAGGCTGGAAAAAGAAGCTGCAGAAGCAGGTCTCTGTATTAATAAGAAAAAGATAAAGGGAATGAGATCAAATGCAGCAACAAATAGGCAGTTTGAAGTGGGTGCTACTCGCATCCAGACTGTAGACTCCTTTGTGTATTTGGTGAGTGCAGTGACGAAGACTGGGGGCACTGATGAAGATGTTGGAAGCCAAATTAGAAAAGCGAATGGTGCCTTCATTCAATTGAACAAGTTATGGAAAAACAGAAATATATCTAGGGCAACAAAAATTTGGATTTTCAATACCAACGTGAAATCAGTGCTTTTATATGGATGCAAAACATTAAACATGGAAGATCACTGGGCGAATTGTAGGGCAACTGCAGACCTTCATAAATCGATGTTTACGTCGCATCATGTGCATCTACTGGCCAGAGGTAATCACCAATGACAATCTCTGGCAGTTAACAAATCTATGTCCAATCCAAGAGGAACTGAAAAGGAGAAAATGGAGATGGATTGGGCACACATTGAGAAGAGAAGATGGTGCGATAGAGAAGGCTGCATTGAGCTGGAACCCCCAGGGATCACGCAGACAGGGATGCCCATGGATGACATGGAGAAGAACGGTCGAGGCAGAGTATAGGCAACAGGGAAAGACTTGAGCAGTGGTCAAGAGGCTCGCAGCCAATAGAGATGAGAAGAGAACATTTTCGGATGCCCTATGCTCCTCGAGGAGTCAAAGGAACTAAGTCAAGTAAGTCAAATGAAGGTTAACCTGCAAGCCTTGCTGTTTGCAGTTTCCTGTTTGCAGCTTGTGTCGTTGATAGCCTTTAAGTTCTTACAACTTTAAAAGTTCACATACTTATTGTTTTGTTATTCTTGAAGGTGGAATTAGATTAAGATATCACTGATCAAACTTCAGAAATAGATAGATTTGATGGAGTTCCAAATGCTGATGAAGTGCGTCCTCTACATGAGAATGGGGAACCAGCTCCCAATGTAGATGCAGGCCATGACGCAGATCAGCAGCCAGGGCCTGCTAACAGAAACCAGCCATTGCCATCAATTACCATGCCTGGTAGTAGGCCTGGATGTGTTGTATATGGCGATGGCAACGGTTATTACTACCATGTTGAAAGAGTACGTGGTAACCGAAGATTGTTGAGGTGCAAAGAAAAAGAAAAAAGAAAGAAATTGTATGGCCAGAGCCTCGATGGGACTAGAGGAAGGGTCTCCAATCCTGCCAACCTTCAACAGCCCGTTCCACAACCATCAACCTGACCACGTAGAAGGCAGGAGGCTGCAGATGATGGCGAGGTTGAAAGAGCGAGCACAGCAGGAGCTGGAGTCTTCCATTGGTAGAATCATAGACGAAGAAGCATTGAGAGATCCAGAGGCTTCCTACGAGATTTCCGTTACAGATGCCAGCAGGGCCATGAAAAGGGCGAGAGGAGCAACTCAGCCAGCCATTCCTCGCACCCTTGAGGACATGAGGGAGGAAATGAACCAAGTGGGTCGTGAGGAATTACGATCCACATTGGTTGGTTCACAATTCTCCCTCGATGAGCTGATAAGGGGTGCCGACGGGGAGACACTAGCCGATGGCTTCGTTAGCCAAAGGATGGTGGCCCACCTGCAGCGGCACCCAGCAGAGGCCTCCCAGCTACTCATGGACGCAACATTCAAAACACTACCAAGACGACCAGAGGGAGTGCACCAATTTTTTTCAGCGAATTGTAGGGCAACTGCAGACCTTCATAAATCGATGTTTACGTCGCATCATGTGCATCTACTGGCCAGAGGTAATCACCAATGACAATCTCTGGCAGTTAACAAATCTATGTCCAATCCAAGAGGAACTGAAAAGGAGAAAATGGAGATGGATTGGGCACACATTGAGAAGAGAAGATGGTGCGATAGAGAAGGCTGCATTGAGCTGGAACCCCCAGGGATCACGCAGACAGGGATGCCCATGGATGACATGGAGAAGAACGGTCGAGGCAGAGTATAGGCAACAGGGAAAGACTTGAGCAGTGGTCAAGAGGCTCGCAGCCAATAGAGATGAGAAGAGAACATTTTCGGATGCCCTATGCTCCTCGAGGAGTCAAAGGAACTAAGTCAAGTAAGTCAAATGAAGGTTAACCTGCAAGCCTTGCTGTTTGCAGTTTCCTGTTTGCAGCTTGTGTCGTTGATAGCCTTTAAGTTCTTACAACTTTAAAAGTTCACATACTTATTGTTTTGTTATTCTTGAAGGTGGAATTAGATTAAGATATCACTGATCAAACTTCAGAAATAGATAGATTTGATGGAGTTCCAAATGCTGATGAAGTGCGTCCTCTACATGAGAATGGGGAACCAGCTCCCAATGTAGATGCAGGCCATGACGCAGATCAGCAGCCAGGGCCTGCTAACAGAAACCAGCCATTGCCATCAATTACCATGCCTGGTAGTAGGCCTGGATGTGTTGTATATGGCGATGGCAACGGTTATTACTACCATGTTGAAAGAGTACGTGGTAACCGAAGATTGTTGAGGTGCAAAGAAAAAGAAAAAAGAAAGAAATTGTATGGCCAGAGCCTCGATGGGACTAGAGGAAGGGTCTCCAATCCTGCCAACCTTCAACAGCCCGTTCCACAACCATCAACCTGACCACGTAGAAGGCAGGAGGCTGCAGATGATGGCGAGGTTGAAAGAGCGAGCACAGCAGGAGCTGGAGTCTTCCATTGGTAGAATCATAGACGAAGAAGCATTGAGAGATCCAGAGGCTTCCTACGAGATTTCCGTTACAGATGCCAGCAGGGCCATGAAAAGGGCGAGAGGAGCAACTCAGCCAGCCATTCCTCGCACCCTTGAGGACATGAGGGAGGAAATGAACCAAGTGGGTCGTGAGGAATTACGATCCACATTGGTTGGTTCACAATTCTCCCTCGATGAGCTGATAAGGGGTGCCGACGGGGAGACACTAGCCGATGGCTTCGTTAGCCAAAGGATGGTGGCCCACCTGCAGCGGCACCCAGCAGAGGCCTCCCAGCTACTCATGGACGCAACATTCAAAACACTACCAAGACGACCAGAGGGAGTGCACCAATTTTTTTCAGCGAATTGTAGGGCAGCTGCAGACCTTCATAAATCGATGTTTACGTCGCATCATGTGCATCTACTGGCCAGAGGTAATCACCAATGACAATCTCTGGCAGTTAACAAATCTATGTCCAATCCAAGAGGAACTGAAAAGGAGAAAATGGAGATGGATTGGGCACACATTGAGAAGAGAAGATGGTGCGATTGAGAAGGCTGCATTGAGCTGGAACCCCCAGGGATCATGCAGACAGGGATGCCCATGGATGACATGGAGAAGAATGGTCGAGGCAGAGTATAGGCAACAGGGAAAGACTTGGGCAGTGGTCAAGAGGCTCGCAGCCAATAGAGATGAGAAGAGAACATTTTCGGATGCCCTATGCTCCTCAAGGAGTCAAAGGAACTAAGTCAAGTAAGTCAAATGAAGGTTAACCTGCAAGCCTTGCTGTTTGCAGCTTGTGTCATTGATAGCCTTTAAGTTCTTACAACTTTAAAAGTTCACATACTTATTGTTTCGTTATTCTTGAAGGTGGAATTAGATTGAGATATCACTGATCAAACTTCAGAAATGGATAGATTTGATGGAGTTCCAAATGCTGATGAAGTGCGTCCTTTACATGATAATGGGGAACCAGCTCCCAATGTAGATGCAGGTCATGACGCAGATCAGCAGCCAGGGCCTGCTAACAGAAACCAGCCATTGCCATCAATTACCATGCCTGGTAGTAGGCCTGGATGTGTTGTATATGGCGATGGCAACGGTTATTACTACCATGTTGAAAGAGTACATGGTAACCGAAGATTGTTGAGGTGCAAAGAAAAAGAAAAAAAAAAGAAATTGTATGGCCAGAGCCTCGATGGGACTAGAGGAAGGGTCTCCAATCCTGCCAACCTTCAACAGCCCGTTCCACAACCATCAACCTGACCACATAGAAGGCAGGAGGCTGCAGATGATGGCGAGGTTGAAAGAGCGAGCACAGCAGGAGCTGGAGTCTTCCATTGGTAGAATCATAGACGAAGAAGCATTGAGAGATCCAGAGGCTTCCTACGAGATTTCCGTTACAGATGCCAGCAGGGCCATGAAAAGGGCGAGAGGAGCAACTCAGCCAGCCATTCCTCGCACCCTTGAGGACATGAGGGAGGAAATGAACCAAGTGGGTCGTGAGGAATTACGATCCACATTGGTTGGTTCACAATTCTCCCTCGATGAGCTGATAAGGGGTGCCGACGGGGAGACACTAGCCGATGGCTTCGTTAGCCAGAGGATGGTGGCCCACCTGCAGCGGCACCCAGCAGAGGCCTCCCAGCTACTCATGGACGCAACATTCAAAACACTACCAAGACGACCAGAGGGAGTGCACCAATTTTTTTCAGTACACGTTTTGTACATGGATGTTGTGAGTAAAACGCTGATTATTTAAAACACAATTTTAAATACTTACATCTTCATCTAATTCAATAGAATACTGTCAGCCGAGGTTGATAAGCAGTAAGATAAACAGTTTGGTTCGAGGCATTATCAGAGAAAAGACTCATAAGATAAGGAGATCGATCTCGGTATCAAAAAATCTATATTTCCCCATAGAATTGATCCCCTCAATTGTTTGATGTTCAAATTGAAAAGTTTGTTTTGAAATTTATATAATTGGCAAAATTTCTTCCATATTAACATTTCAAGTGAACTCTCAATTATTTTCATTTAGTAATGGACAAGTTTTATTGAAAACTTGCTTGAATTCTGAAGCTGTTTTTAATAATTTCCTATATTGAAATCCTAATTTCCGGATTGAAAGCATTATTTTAATTTTTAAGGATTCTCCATTACATGGTATCGCCTGATAGAAATAAAGTTATTAGAGCTCAGGAGAGTCTTCATGATCTTCATGATTCTCTTCTATTTGATCAAGTTGGCATGTTGTTTACTACAGTATTCATTTTTCAGCTGGAGACATTTATAATAATTATGTTTATAACCGAAAAGTGAGTGTTTGAAGAAAGTGTTAGTTAGTGTCAGACAATCTTTATCATCAGTGTCAATATAAATATCATTTTATTTGTTAGTATTATTCCAGTCTATTAGTGAGAAAATGCCAAGATCCACTCGTATTTTTAAAAAGAGAAAAGGACCAGTTGGAATGCATAGGCCTAGAGAACAACAAACTTTCCAACAACCTCCCTGTAATCCAAAACAAATTATAAAAACTGGAAGGGAGCTTCTCATCTTATGAAGATCAAGTAAATGGACATTTTGAATATGATATTGTCAATTTAGATGTTTTGAATGAACTACTTTCTGAGATTGCTGTCTGCAAATCCCTAAAAATCTGCAGATCCCTATGCAATGTCTGCAGATCCCTAAAAAAGTGTTTGTGAGACTAGAAACATTGAAAATGGGTATGTATGAAGCTGTTGTTTCATACAATAAAGATTGTGTAACAAAATATTTAGTGTTGAAGAAACTTGGTCTGAAGCCTGGGTTGCAAGCCTGCATGGACACAATGAAGCTCCTAGATAAACAGCGGATCAATCGTAGACAAGGCTGTGTAAGAAATTGAAAAAAAAGTGTTGTCAAAAGAGCAGCTTGGCTAGAAAACAAAACATTCTTCATATGTATATGAAGAACATCAAGGTGCAGCAGGACCGTCATATGCTCCTGGAAACTTCTAGAAAACGAATGTGAGTTTTTTTTGCTATTTTGTCTTTTCAATCGATTTTCTCAAAAACACATTTTTTCAACTTTATGTACGGTACCTTTATCTCAAGAACCCTTCATGCCACAGTAGTGAAATTTCGCAGAGCCAACAATATCATTGAGATGGATATCTTGGTCCATGATTTTTGGAATATATTGTTTGGTTCACATTTTATGGCCATTTTTCTGTGAAAAATATTCACATCAAAAGATGTTAGGAAAAAAAATCATAACTTCATTATAAAATTATATAAATCAATGTAAATGGACCAAAGTCACAATAATATAACAATGAAACACTGTGCAAAAGCGCATGTGTGTAACTCAAATGGTTTCTGAGATAAAGGTACATATGTTAACATGGTGGAAGATAGGGAGGACTGCTCCCCTTAAAAACTTACATTTAAACGACTTCATTAACTACAATTAACTACATTTATCATTGAATGTAGTTAATGAAGTTGTTTAAAATATAAATATAGTTGTTTATATATATATATATATATATATATATATATATATATATATATATATATATATATAAAACAGGAGACACGATATAAATAGATTGAAAACACTTAAAAACTTACATTAGAAATGGGGGATATTTTCGGAGACTGAGTCTCCTTTCTCAACCGAGCACAGACTGCAGTTTTGAATCCAACGGTCGTGTGACCTCGGAGTACGCATGGAGACTCAATTGTAGCAGCAGAGACCACAGATTACGCGGTGCAGACGGATGGAGAGAAAAAGGTTACAGATTCAAGATTCAGGGGACATTATGGGGTATTTAGGGGGCGGTTACAAACAGGATATTTAAGAATTGAGTGAGTTATGAATAAGGAAAGGTGTAGCTTATGAATTGATAGAAAAGAGGAGATTTAAAATTAGAATATATATATATACACGAGGTGTGTTAGAAAAATAATGAGACTGATTTCATACTAACCAAAGTTTCTATTATTTTCCAACAACAATGTTATCCCCTTCAAAGTAGTTCCCTTGGGCAGCTATACATCGGCGGAGTCGTCGTTCCCACTGTTGGTAGCAGCGCTGGAAGTCTTCAATTGGTATGGCTTTTAACTGGTCGGTCACAGTCTTTTGAATGTTCTCCAGAGTTCCAAAATGACGTCCTTTTAGGACATGTTTCAATTTCGGGAAGAGGAAAAAGTCACAAGGACTTAAATCAGGTGAATAGGGGGGTTGAGGAACAACAGTAGTGCGTTTTGAGTTCAAAAATTCACGGATGGAAATGACCTTGTGACATGGAGAACCGTGTCCGATTCTCCATTTCTGTGACTCACAATGAAAACACAACTTTACTAATGGCGCTGTCAAAACTAATGTGTTAACTGTACGGAGTTGTAACTTGGACTGAGGAAGTGGAAGGGATAAACAAACAGGTTTAGCGTCGGCCGGTAGACACAACGTTGCCAGATCTCCCGCAGTGTTGCCAATCTCATTACTTTTCTCAGCCACCTCGTATATATATATATTATATATATATATTTCTGTACATTCACATTACACTAGACAAAAGGATGATATAACTAGACCTACAGTTAGATTGACTAAAACTCTGAAGAGTCATAAGTACCTACAAATTTTCATGTCTAATTTACTACTAGATAATGTTAAGCAGTTACCATTGAAAACGTTTTGTATTGCTGTTGATAAATGGCTCAAGTCTAAAGCTTTTTATTCTGTTAATGAGTACCTGGAATAACTCAATGTGTATGTGTAAATTTTATCGTTTTGATGTAGGCAAGGCCTGCATGGACACTAATCATGTGAACCCGGTTGCCAGGGTGATTGTTTTTGGTAACGAACTGTTGATGAGAAAATAACTAGTTGAGTTTTAAGTTGGATTTTGATGAGAGATGTTCAAATATGTTTTATTTTATTTTCATCTTGCTTAATATGTAAACTTTTAATAAATAAAGTGACAATTAAAAAGCACATCTACAACATTGGTGTCGGAAGTAAGATTGAATCCTTAAAAAAAGAATATTGTGCTAAAAATTACCAAAAGTTACCAAAGTTACCAATAAAAAAGAAAAGTTTTGCATGAAAACAAGAGCAAGATCAAAAATGGAAAAAGCATTCAACGAGATGGTAAATTCACTTAAGGTATGCTAGAATCTATATCTGATATGGGACAAAACTTGAAACAGGGATTTGAAAAAGGCATAGATTAGTAAGGAAAGATATGAATGCTGTGAGCAATAAAATAAAAGACTTGAGTAATAATTCAATTCAACAAAGGCAGCCAATTGAAAATGAATTAGAAGTTGTAAGGGAGATATGAATGTTTTAAATAATACAATTGAGGTCTTGTCTAATAATACAAATGAACAAATTGCTAAAATGAACAATACAGTCGAGGTCTTGTCTAATAAGACAAATGAACAAATTTCAACAATCAATGCAAAATTAGGTAGGTTGGTGAATTGAGATTAATGTTGATGGAAATATAATTATTTGTATGGTTGCTATATACGTAGAAATAATACAATTGAGAACCCAATGTATTCCGTCTTTCAAAGTCTACAAAAACTCAATGTATTCAGTCTTGGAAGGGACTGGGACATATGTGTCCCGTTAGCACCGAAAGGGTTATGGAAATATTGGATGTATCTGATATTCTGAATATTTTAAATGATTCAATACCATCACAAAATGAATCTTCTTTTATATACAGGTAAGTTGAACTTCATGTCAAGCCTAGGCTATTTGTTTCTTTAAAGCTATGCTTTCCTATGACTAGTTTAGCTACCCACAAATTTAGATACATAAATCGTTTTCCTTTCAACTTTTCTTTCTTTGAACTCAATCAATATATTTTTACAATAAACTGTAAGTTCCAATATTTAGTTCGACCTACCTCTGTCGTGAACATCTGTTCACAAAAGAACTTTCTATCTGTTCACTCCCGAGTACAAGAACTTTGAAGGAATTATTTACGTACTGTACCTGGACTAGTCTTGTTTTAAAATTCAATGCTGTCATTACATGACTCATTGAATAACATATATATAAATTAGCACCATGTCATAGTCTGATAAGTTTATGTGTATAATTCAAAAACTTTTATTCTATAGTCAGAGAGATATTACTTTTAACACGGCTCTTTCTCGATGACAGAGAGGGTGGATACTCCTTCCTTCACTAATCACTGCCACTACCTCACAGCATTCTCCCTACTCTTGTTTTAGCAGTGTGTCAGCATGCTTGCTCCTCTCCACTACTCTGTCCATGCTACAAACTGTGCAAGGAGAAATTGGTTTCCCCTCTTCATGTTAGAAGTAATATCTCTTTGACTATAGTAGGCCTACATTTTATAACTTGAGCAAAGTCTATTGTATAAAATATCAAGTACTGTTTTCAGATTAGAAAATCAGATACTGATTGGCAGTGATGACACATCACCACCACAACAGCCAGAGAATGATGAAGACTGCGGTGCCACTTCTAGGTCAGATAATCAGATACTAGAAAATACAGGCCTAAATATGAAGAAATACAATATGCTGCTGGAAGTAAGTTTGAGTATGTTTTACTATCAAAAGTCAACAATGTTACTATTGAGTACACTGATATGGAGGAACCTGAAAAAATACAGTAATTAATATTAAAATTCAGTATTTTCATAACCTGAAAAAAATTCAGTATTTTTTTCAGGTTCCTCCATATCAGTGTACTCACTGAACATATTGAGGAACCTGAAAAAAATTCAGTATTTTTTTCAGGTTCCTCCATATCAGTTTACTCACTGAACATATTGAGGAAATGGTAATACGAGTGAAGAAGCACAAGAAATAGTCAATGAGGAAGGTGACAGCTGTTGTAACATTGAAGCTTCACCTCAGCAAAAAAAAGAACCCGAAAAGATTGTTCAGGCCCGGAACCTGGAAAAGGAATATTAGAAAGAAACACCACCAGGCAGGGCTGGAATACATCAATGAAAAAGGTAGAACCGTTCCTAAGAAGGAGTTGATATCAGAAAAAGACTGTTTGAATAAATGTGAATATAAATGCAGTAAGAACATCACAGACAATGAAAGAACCTCTGTGTTTGTGGATTTTATAAATTGAAATTCAAAAATGAAGAACTGCTATTTATCACCAACAATACTGAAATGTATCCAAGAAAAGAAAAACAACGAAAAATGATGAAAAGCCTTCAAGGCGTAATTTTACATTTGAATATTGCTTTACTATCAAGGGTAAAAGGGTGCAGCAAGTTTGTCAGAACTTTTTTTCTGTGTACACTGCAGATATAAAAAAAAAATCTGTTTACAATGTCCATTTAAACAAAAATACAGATATTGGTGTACCAAAACCTTATGGGAGGGGTTTGAAAAAAACACTGGTGTACCATATTAAAAGCTTTCCAGTGGTGGAAAGCCACTATTGTAGAGCAGACACTAATAAGCTCTATCTAGAGAGCTCTCTGAATATAAGAAAAATTTTGACTAATTTAAAGAAAAATACCCAAACAGTAATGTGAAAGAAAGTATGTACCGAAATATTTTCAACTTAGATTTTCATGTGCCCAAAAAGGACAGATGCGATACATGTGAAGAGTATGCAGTTGCTATCAAGGAAAACATTGATTTTGACGAAAATAAATATCTGACTCACATAACATCCAAAATGTGCTATGGGAGGTGAGAGAAAGATTGACAAAGAAGGAAATGACCCAGTTCTCTGTTTTGATTTGCAAAATGTTATTTCATGCCCAAGAGCAGAAATAAGTTCATTTTTCTATTACAGTAAACTAAGTGTTTATAAATTGACCGCCCATATTAAGATTGGTGATGTAAAAAAGGTGTATTGTGCTATATGGCCAGAAACAATGAGTGGCAGGGGTGGGAATGATATAGCAAGTGCAGTGTTTAAAATTGTAAATATTTAACTTTAGGATAATCCGACAATAAAAACTCTGACCACCTGGAGTGACTCATGTGTTCCCCAGAACAGGAACCATATGATGTCTGGGGCAATGATTGAGGTATTGAAAAAGCATCCAACATTGCAATGCATTGTACATGTAATAAAATATTCAACTCCAGGTCATGGAACTGTTCAAGATATTGATAACATACACAGTCAGATAGAGAAGGCCTTCAATATGTCAAGAGTACTATTCTCCAATTTAGTATGGTAAGAATTCTCCTGAAAGTAAATAGGAATAATCCCTTCAGGATAATTCAAATGTCACCTCAGGATTTCTTGGATTTTGAAGAATCCAGCAAGGATTTAGAATTCAAACGTAGCCTATCCCCTTCTCAAAAGTAAGTTGTCTCATATTCAGTCAGGTGTTTGGTGAAGTTGGGTATACTTCAGTGCATGGTGGTGGAAAAATTACTTTTAATTTAATATCAAGCCAGAGTATCCAGTAGCTACACGAACTTTATTTGAGGCGGAAAAAAGGAGAAAAAAGATGTTCTAAAGACAGAGTGAACCAGGAATCAGGCTAAAAGACACCAAAAAGGGCTAAAAAATCACACAGACTCAGCTCTCTTAACCCATTAGTTCGATGAACAAATGGTTCGTTATTTCGGCCATCACTTCCTAAAACAATTCATTAGGGGTAAGCCAATAAGGTTTGGTTTCAAACAATGGGCACTATGTTGTGGTGAGACTGGCTACTTGTTTCACACAGAGCTTTATGAAGGGAGAAAAGCTGAGAATGAAGTAAGAGAGATGCCAACCCTAGGTGCTTCTGTTATAATGAAGAAAGTTCGTATGGTAGACAACCCCTGGAATCATTCTTTCTATTTTGATCATTTTTTCACATCGTATGCACTTATGGAGAAGCTCACTGAAATGAAAGTATGTGCTACAGGTACAGCTCAACTACGCATGATGAACAAGTGTCCAATGAAAAGTGATAACACTATGAAGAAGGAAGAAAGAAGGACATATGATTATGCTTTTGATAGCAAACGTAAGGTGTTGGCAGTTTCTTGGAAAGACAACAACAATGTCAAGGTGATGTCGAATAATGCAGGAATTCAGCCACTTCAGAAAGTGAATCGTTGGTCAAAGACTGAAAAAAAGCATGTAAAAGTAGATCAACCACATTGTATTGCCAATTACAATAAATCTATGGGTGGAGTTGATAAAATGGATTGGCTTGTGAACAAGTACCGAATAAAAATCAAAGGGAAAAAATGGTACTACCCTATTTTCACATATTTGGTGGACACTGCGATTGTGAATGCTCATATTTTGTATTGCATGACCAATAAGAAAATACCTCTCCTTGATTTTAGAAGAAGTGTCACAAGAACATATCTCTCAAAGTCATCTATTTCTGACCCTGGGAAAGCTGGAAGACCTTCTCTTCAGAAAAGTTCTAGAAAAGAGTAGAAGAAGCGGTCAGAACTGATCCAGTTGGCCACACTATCCAGAGAACAGACGAAGGAAAACAGAGGAAATGCGCTGTTTGCAAAAAAAAATGCCCGAAAACAATGTGGAAAGTGTAACGTTGGGCTCCACATGGACTGCTTTCAAGAGTGGCATAACAAGTAGTGATAAGGATCCATGATTATTATTTTTTTATTATGTCTCTTCCATTTTTTCAATCTATGACATTACTATTAACTATTATGCTCTAAAAATAAAACTGTGTGCCTAAAATGAACTTACATCTTTATTTGTATCCGTTCCCTAGTAATAACTTTTCAAGTGTCATGATCCCCATTTGGGACTTTTTTTTTTAATTACTTCAATTGACTTGAAATTGTAAATGAAGTTGAAAAAACATTTTTTACCTTCCAAGTAGACCATTTCCAACAAGAAAATCAGGAATTGAAGTAAAAACAAAATCTGACACTTAATGGGTTAAGATGAAGCACTTGGAAGAAATTTCAAGATTTGTGCCTTTAGTTGACCGAGAATACTATAAAGCAATTCTGCGATCAAATGAATAAACAATTTTCTGTCTAGAGCCTAAGTTATATGTATTTTCTATATTCCATATCATTATTATGTAATCTTCTTATATCATTTTGGTGCAACGTTATTGTTTTCCTTTACAGAGAATACTATATACCTACTCTAGAGCAATTCTGAAATCACATTGAATAAACATTTTTCCGTCTAAAGCTTAACTTATATGTATTTTCTATAATCCATATAATTATTATGTACCGTCAAATGGGGCTTCTTTGAATTGAACAAAAAGTAAAAAAATGCTTTAAATAGATGTAACACCCATCAAATGTGTCATATTCTCATCATAATACACATTTTATGAATCCTTGGTTCTTTTACTTCAAAAATAAATAATAAAATTGTGTGTAATGTTGTCTATAAAAAAGAAAAAAAATACTGACACTGTTTTTTAACAAAAAAAATACCCAGGCAAACTCTTATTTATAGACTATAAACAACAAAAGATTGGGTCCTCCAAGTATTTTTTTATGGTTCCTTCCTTGGGTTATTGGAATTATATTTCTGTCCTTTTACAAATCAAAAAGCTATAATTTTTTTATTTGAATTTTTTTGCACTTATTAGAATGAACATGGGGCTACTTTGAACATTGGGGCTACTTTAAACAAATTTGAAATATTGGAAGTTATCATGATTTTAATGCCTATTTTTTGTGTTCCAGGGTGTATTTGATTAGAAAAAGCATGTAACCAGCTCATTGAACTACGGTAGTGCTTTTTGACATAGTGTTTAGTGCTTTTAGTGTGAGCTATCTGCTTTTCATTTTGAGTAGTGTATCTAAACTTTATTTTAAAAAGAAAAACAATTGTTCGCACTTATAAGAGAAAAGTAGGGGCCAGACAATATAGAAATTTCTCTTCAGATGACTTATTAAAAGCATGTAGTGAAGTATTGACAAAAAAATTACATACAGGGAAGCAGTGAAAAAATATAAAATTTCTTTGGGCTGTTAAGCCAAAAATGTCAAACGTCTTCAAACACAAAACCTACAACTTCAAGATCCAGGTGATTGTGGTTCTTCCAATGATGAAACACCATCGGACATTGATGTTCCACTGTCATCAACTCAAGTTGTTACTCCTACTACCAGTACTTCCAATGCAGCTTCTGCTACAATTGAAGTTCAAAGACCAGGACATCCAACAGTGTTCACTGCTCATGAGGAGTCAATTTTAGTCGACTACTTAATCCTAATTTCAGAATGGGGGTTTCCTATAGAATCATTAGGCCTAAGAAAACTGGCGAAAAGTTATCTAGACTCCAATGGGAGGGTGGTACCAACATTCAAAAATAACACCCCCGGGCGTGATTGGGCCTTATCATTCTTGAAACGGCACAAGGGTATCCTATACCAAAGAATGTGCCAAAATATAAAGTATTCACGTGCTTGGACTACAACAGATGATTTGACCACATATTTTGACCACTTAAAAGCAAGTAATGTACTGTCAATACCACCAGGTAATATTCTGAACTATAATGAAACAAATATGGTTGATGACCCCAAAAGCAAGAAAATGATTTTTAAGCGCAGTGCAAAAAGATCAGAACGAGTAATGAATTTCACAAAGAGTGAAACATCTGTCATGTTTGCATGTACTGATGATGGTGAGCTTCTACCACCTTATGTCGTATTTAAGGCTGAAGGTATATGGTCCACTTGGACAATGGGAGGTCCACCAGGAACAAGATACAACAGAACTAAATCAGGATGGTTTGATGAATGTTGTTTTTTTGGACTGGTTTCACACTATTGTAGTCCCTTGGGCTAAAAACCGGATTGGACAAAAAATGCAGACAAGAGACAACCTATCCAGCCACTTTTCTGGAGACATAATAAAGAAATGCAATGAACTGAGCATTTCCTTCATTTGCTCACCACCCAACACAACACACCTCACTCAGCCATTGGATGTGGGTGTTTATGGACCTCTGAAGAAGGAGTGGCGGAAGTCATCAGAGTCTTGGAAACTTGGTCCTGGTCGAAAACGACCAACTCTTTCCAAAGATGAATTTCCAAGACTCCTTAATACGGTTTTAGACAATATGAAGGAGCGAATGGTCAAAAACATAAGATCAGGATTTTCATCAAGAGGGTCAAGAATTTTTAATTTGATTCTGACCTGAGCAAATACAACATCATTTAAATAATAGAAAAAATGAAAAACTGTAAATATTGTATACCGTAATCTTATTATATCATTTTTATGCAACATTATTGTTTTCTTTTACTTGACAGAGAATAGTATAGACCTAGAGCAATTCTGCGATCAAATGAATAAACATTTTCCTGTCTAAAGCCAAACTCATATGTATTTTCTATATTCCATATCATTATTACCGGTATGTAATCTTCTTATATCATTTTGGTGCAACGTCATTGTTTTCCTTTACTTGACAGAGAATACTATAGTACTAGAGCAATAATTCTGAAATCAATTGAATAAACATTTTTCTGTAAAAACAAATTTATGGTATATCTTGACTTATATGTATTTTCTATACCTCATATCATTATCATGTAACTCATTTTTTATATCATCTTATTGTACCATTTTTATGCACCATTGTTTACCTTTACTAGACAGAGAATACTATAGAGCAATTCTGCAATCAAAAGAATAAAAAATTCTGTTTCAAAGAATGTTATACAGTCTAATTTACATGTATTTTCTGGTACTATTATTATTATTCAATTATATCATTTTCATGCAACGTAATTGTTTTGTTTTTTTTATTCATAATCCTCTATCACACATGATTTTTTATTTTTCTACAAATTATTATTAATGCAATATGGTTGTAACTGTCAAATAGAACTATATTGTTTTGAATTAAAAACAAATTCAAGATCAGTAAGGTTCTACCTGGTAGTTGGAACTTGCTTGCATTATATAAATGAGGTTATAAGTGCAATACGGTTCTAACTAAATATTAATATGCATGTTATATTAAAATAAGAATTAACTGAGGTAAAAGTAGAATTGGAAAATTCTTCTACAATAAATTGCTATTGAGAGAAGGCATTCACAACATATAATTATTGTAAGTAAAAATAATAGTTATCAGTACGGTACATACAATTTCAGTCTCTTGTTTCCAAAAGTTAGGTTTGTGCTAGTTAGACCCTGTTGTACTGAGCCCACGCGATGGTTTAGTTTTTGGTTGTAAGGCTATCTAGAACCGTCATTCCCCATGCTTTTCATATGGGAGCATAATAATTGCCGTCTCTATACAGCAATGGTTATACGTATAGAGACGGCAATGGCATAATAAACAAAACCCAAGAGTCTAGGATTTGCACTTAACCTGGAAAATTATATATTCATTTTTTGTTTTGATAATAGCTTATGTGAAATGAGTAGTATGATATTTCAATTATTTTAAAAGTCTGGAATGTTGATGTTAATTTTTTTATCCTGTAGACATAAGATATACTAGCAGTTCAAAGTACAAACATTATGATCAAATCAGCATTATCAAGTCAGCACTCAACAGAACAAAAGATTCCTTTGAGGTTATGTTTATGCTTGTAAGTTGTAAAGTGTTTTAGTTTATCTGGTAGGCATTTTAAATAATCATTAAATTTTCAGCGATTTAATTCAACAAAATATGTTGCATTGGGAGGTTGCCAATTAGCACAAAGCAAGACACCAAAATTGTTTCTATTTGATATAACCTCCTAATTAGTTAATAGAATGTCCAAAATTTGAATGTACCTATTCTATGGCCCTGGTTTGTATACACATGCATTTCAGATTTTGAGGGTCAAATTGACCTTGGATGTAATCGAGGAATAGTATATATGAATGGAATAATGTAAGGGAATAATGACAAGGGAATAATGTAAGTATATTTATAACTTATCTCTAGTCACTAGAAGATGATGATATAGAAGAAGTAAAAAGATGCAACCCATTGGTTAGGGGAGCGTGAGGGTCACGGGTGTAAGATGAAATTTTACAAACTGTGCGATCAAATATTCTGTCATGCTTTGATTTACAGGTGTCGCTGTCCCTTGAGGTGAAGTATCCGTGTTTTTTACAAAAGAAAGCTCAATTGCTAAAACTTCACGATTTTCAGTATAAAAGAAAAACAGGGTCAGAGAATATAGCACCTAGGGGTGTCAACGGAATAGCAACATTCGTTTATTCATATTTGATGCCACAAATATGAGTTAGCTTCTACTTGGACAACTGTGCTGGGCCGAACAAAAACAAATCGATGGTTGCCCTGTATTGTTTTGCTGTAGCACATTTAGAAATTGAGAAGATAACACACAAGTTCCTTTTCGTTGGGCATACACAGATGAGGGTGACACGATGCATTCGGTAATAGAGAAGGAGAAAAAACGAATATTGAAATCTAGACACATCCAGCTCAGTGGTGTGGGGTGATCAAATCCGCGAAAAAATCGGGGAAACCGTTCATTGTTAATGAAACAGACACTAATGACATTAAAAATTTTAAAGATCTTTCTAAACAATGTGGAAGTAACTGGGGAACAAACAAAGAGGGAGAGAAGGTTTGTCGGAATGAGATTAGAATCATTCACGTTAGAACCTCTTTTGTTATAAGACCGAGTTCGATCAAGCAACTTACAAGGTCAATTTGAGAAGAAGGCAAAGCGGAAGACAAACACTGACACTTCGTCTGAAGAATGCTTATAATGAAGTTCCGAAAATAACATCAGAAAAGCATAAAGATCTGCTTGATCTATGTAAAAACCATGCAATTCCGTCTGTTCACCACAATTTTTTTGAACAGTGCTGTGCACCAACTGAAAATACAGACGAATTCATGAATAATGAAAACGATTATGAATATTAGATGTTAAACTGAGTAATAAATTTCATTCTATAAACAGTCGTTATAATTTATTCGCACCTATTCTCATGTTAAACAGACGTTTTGTTTTTCTCAGAGGATAAAGTCCACAAATCATGTGAGACTTATGCGTGATTAGATAAGGTTTCAAGTAATTTCCGATCCACTGGAAAATTATTATAGAGCAAATAACAGGGTTAAAGCTGCTAGCCAAACGTAGCAAAAATCTATCAATTTTCAATCTACAGATACACTAAGTAATGATGAAAAATATTTAATACATGATGAAAAATATTTTATAATAAGGATATAAACTTTCGATTTGCTCTCCTGAAAAATCAGATTTTCGAGATATGGCTCTACTATCAAGGTACAAAATGAATCTTCGTAATAATATAGAAAAACAATTAGCTGTTAATCATAAGTTAGTTGATTTCAAAACTGAAATGAAAATAGTAAAATCCAATAATATAAAAATTAGTCAATACTTCAATTCATTGTATAAAAAATCAAACAGAATCGAAGCGAATCAGCAATCCTCATTGTTATTTGACTCTCATGCTTTTAAATGATAAAATTTCAGATATTACAAAATTTCGAATTATAGCTTCATTTCAAGCGATGTCAGAGTAATATGGAAACTCAGCAAAGTCCATTGTGCAATGCTTAGACCAGATATCTGGTGATAAGTTTAGGGTTTTTCAGAAGTTTTTTTGTAGCACTCTGTGCATTTCAAATATCCCAATTTCAACAGCATTTGCTGGGAAAGATCAGTATGGGAATTTTTCACATCCAGATGAAAGAGGCCGTAAGGAACCAACCAATAAAACTCCAGAATAGGATATCAACATAGTTAAGAAGCACAGTTTCCCAACTTAGAGAGTCATTACACTCGGAAAAGTTCAAATAGAAAATACTTGGACTCGAAATTGAACATAAATGTTATGTATAGATTATACAAAGAAGTTTGTATTGCAGAGAAAGTGAATTCGGTCAGTCTTATTACTTATAAAAGAGTTTTTGGCAAGCATTACAATTTGTCTTTCTTCAATCCTAAAAAGGACCAATGCGAGACATGTACGATATATCAGAATGCACCCCCTGAAGTAAAGCTAACACTAGAAGAAAATTATCAGCAGCATCATTTGCGTAAAACAGAATCAATGGCTGCAAAAGATGCCGATTAACAGAGATCTGGTATTGATAAATCATACAAGTCTGTTACGTTTGATCTGCAGAAGGTTTTACAAATTCCATCTTTTGAAGTGAGCCTCATGTACTATTTGAGAAAACTGAATATGTATAATTTAACAATTTATGAATCTTCGCTGCCTAATGATGCATTCTGTTATGTGTGGACAGAAATAAATGGGAAAAGAGGCAGTTGTGAGATTGGATCTTGCTTATTCCAATATTTACAGCAACTTGGTCCTGAAATTACCGAAATTTCTTTGTATTCAGATATGTGCGGTGGACAAAATAGAAATGTTCAAATATCTGCACTTCTTCTGCATGCTGTACAAACAATGCATTTCGAGATAATTGAACATAAATTCCTTGAGAGTGGACACACATTCATGGAGGTTGATTCCATATGTTATGGAAAAATATGTTGTTTTTAGTGTACATAAGTGGATAAACGTCATGAAAAAAGCACGCATTTCAAAAAAGAATCCTTACACAGTGAGAGAGATGAATTTCACCAATTTTTCAGATCTGAAATTTTTATCGAAGAACCTAATCAAAACTCGTAAATCGATTGATGAAAATGGCGATACTGTGAATTGGCTTCAAGTAAAATGCTTCAAATATCAAAAATCATCTGAAAACACGATGTTTCATAGGTATGACCACACGAGCCCGTATAAGAAGATTAACACTCAATTGAAAAAGCGAAAAAACTAGTAGTAGGCTATAGCTATTGAAACTATTCCACGGCTGTACAACAGTAGGCTTCCCATATCAGTGGAGAAGAAAAAGGATCTTCTAATGATGTGCAAAAAGAACATCATTCCAATCGAGCTGCATGGATGGTATGAAAGCCTTCCTTCATCAACCAAGGTTCTAAACACCAATCCAGAGCCATCAATTCAAGACTATGATGAAGAATCCTAATTTTTTATTGATCCAGAGAATGATAATAATAATTTGGTTCCGGAGTACTGTACAAATTTCTCTTTTGATTTCTCTTTTTTTTATATTTCCAGAATATAAAATAAGCTGTAGAGCACAGATTCCTTCCTTCGAGTTCGTAAGGCACTCTATGATAGGATGGATTAGTTTCCTTTTCAATTGAAGTAATTGAGAATGACTTCTCCAAAGATTAGATTTGTTCAATGATAATTCAATTAAAATTATTCACCAATTACTCCAGGACGTGAGGCTAGAGGCTCTGTTGTGACAGATATTTATGAAATAGAATACAATCCATCTCGTATTATCCAGTATAAGTTGAAGTTTGATTATGTTTACAAGGATCTTTTAAGAAGACCGTCAAAAGTACAAATTAATGTTCAATTGGAGAATTTTGAGAGGTTACACGTTCAAAAATCGAAGTGAAATCACCTTCAACATGAAAAAAGTGCGAGTGTTATTGTAAAAAGCAAACTTGGGCTATTGTCCCAACAAGTCTAAATAAAACCCTACTCTAAAGATGTAGTAAATAACTTCTTGTTGAATGCAAGAAATTGCTGAATTATGTAATATGTAACCTTGTCGAAAATGGCATTATAGGTAACGACTTTTTCCTCATAGTCAATGCATGTTATTTGACGACAAATAAGGAACGAGTATTCACTATTGTCACTTCTAATCAAAAGATATTGACTTTTCAAATTACTGCCAGAAATATTTAACCTGAAGGTTACAGTTAGAGAATTATCGCGGCTATTTCTCTGTTAGAAGAGTGATAAATGCTATAAACAAGTTAAGGGAGAAAATTCTTTAGGAAAAGTTGGACAGAGCAAAATTTCTTGACCTTCCTAACACGAATTTGTGCACAGATCATGCACTCATCTACCTTGCTTTTATATGCTGAAGGAACATGGAACCGTGACCCAGCTAAAACAATATGATGGGTGGGAGACCAATACAGTACTAAATCAAGAAATCAAAGTAGAATAGAATAAAAACAGCGAATTCCATTTTGAACCACACAAGTACCTGGAGTAAATATACTTCAAGTGGAGAAATGCCAGTGTTACAATCCAATTCCAGGACAAGGAACTCTATTCGCTGGATATATGCCAGCAGTAGCTGCAACGCACCCATATTATCAGCACCAAACACTATTTTCTAGAATTCATTGTCATGAATGCACAATAACTGTTAATATAAGTTTTCAATTTTTTATTGAACAAATTATTAAGGTTTCCAAAACCTGGTGCTCAAGCATACGACTTGAAGAAAGTAACAAATCACATATAAATGTGATTTATTTGAGACACAATACAAGAAGGTGGTAGCTAATAACAGAGGATAGGAAGCAACCACCCTATTTTTTTCGTTTTTTTAACAAAAATCAAATATAAGAAAAATATATAAATACATTTTGATGTGTTTAGTTCTGGTGAAAGCTATGTGATAAGCATGCTGGGACGCACATACAATTTTCTGTTTAAATCGTCGTTACTTTGTTAAATACACTATAGACAAATACAAGTTAGATATCAGGCTACGTTGAAAATTTACGTTGGAAGAATTTACTTGCCAGTAACATTTTATTAACTTCGATTTTTGGGTTTACTTGTTTCTTGATGCTGATCTATAATTTAATTTTCATACTCGTCTTTATACACCCGGCCCATTATTACTATTGTAACTGTCGTTTTGTTATGTTGTCAGAGATCGTTGTTGCTAAGGATGATTGAGAGTTTTTTTAGAGACCTTTGTTTCTAAATCATAGAAGTCTGGACAAAATAAGTTATGAATAGTTTCTATATACCATAGTTCTCAATAAGTGTACAATAATGAAACCGCGGAAGAACTAATAATCATTTTTGTTGCAGTCACCTAAAAATACTAGCTGAGCATTCTTTCATCATCTAAGAAAATAATTGACTCACTCATTAGTCCTTTTTATCTTTTTATAACATTTGTGTTGAACTTAGGCTGAATTCTACATATCAGTATCAGTTTTCATGTCCGGTACAGTGAAAATATTATTGACCGAGCGAAGTGAGGTCTAAGATTCAAGTCGACGGTTTTGCATTTCTCTTAATGTTTATATGTTGCGCATTACAACGAAACGAGCAATAGATTTTCATGAAATTTGACAGGTATGTTCCTTTTTAAATTGCGCGTCGACGTATATTTAAGGTTTTTGAAAATGTCAAGGATAATATAAAAGGAAAAGGAGCCTCCTTCATACGCCAATATTAGAGTAAAAATTAGAATATAGAATTATTCATCATAAACCAGCTGTCGAGTGGATTATAAATCGCATGCAATTCAATATCTCAATGTAACTTAATTAAAACACAGCTGTTTGTGGACTATTAATTGCATGCAATTACTAATAACTTGGAGTAGCATAGTATTTTCTCCCGACTTTTCTCTGCTTTCAACTCGGTAAGCTTTTGATGATAGTAGCATATAGCTGTTTACATCAAATTATTAGCATTGTCGATACAACAACCCAAACAGCCATTAGTCGTTCATACAACGATATCTTGCCGACACGACAGGACAGGACTGAATTTACTCTGGTGGGCAGTATAAGAGGAGACTGTAGTTTATAACTGCGCGAGGTCTACTGTTTTAATGGGACTATCCCCACTCAGCCCGGCCGTGCCATTAGTGTGAATAGTACTATTAGAACTTATAGGAAACTTATTCTAACTGTACCGGACATTTTCATTGGTACTGTTACATAGATATGTGGATGGTATCTTCAAATTTGAATATCTACTTCCAATATTCATTCAAATATATTTGATTTCAGTATTTATTTCAATCAACTTTTTAATTTTATTTAATTTTGATCGGTATTTAAAAAAGTAATTGACCCTTCTGCACTTCCAATTGAGTGGAATGGTAAAGCACTCCTAACCCCAAATACACAAATAAATTTATTAACATGGATAATTAAACTATATAAAGGAGCTGCTAGCTAATTCGAAATACATTTGAAAGCTTTTTCACTTACGACGAACAATGGCTAGAGTAACAGTTACCTCAAATGTCAATATGGCACAATACTTCTTAATGATGTTGATATCTTCGATAGGATGGCCCTATTTTCGATGCTGCTGATGTTGTTCAAATCTGAGTCAATAATTTCCAGAAGATACAGATGTTGTTTCCATAAGATTGATTCCAGCTTTTCCGTTTCTAAATCCATCCACTGGTGAGATCCTTTGTATTTCTGAGGCATGTCTACAAATTGAAAAACATCGAGCTATTCAACTCTTGGTAAAAAAAAATATATTACCACAAGATACACTATACGTCCTAAACTTACATGATGAGAAATACGTAATGACTTAGAGTGGCCACTAGAACATAGACAGGACAGGACACACAAGTGTATTGAACATGTGTGAACACACATGCTCATCATTCATGTTGTGACATCAGAGAAAAGTTTTGAATGAGAAACAGTTGTTTGATAGGAGCTTCTAACATAAAAATAAATAAACAACTTGAAAATTACAAATTATAATGATACAAAAATAATTTAACCTCTGAGCAGCAAAGAAAAATTAAACAACAAAAAAAGAATATACAAAAACCTAACCCCAAAAAAGTTTGTTCGAAGCATTTCGCCAATTTGTAAGTCAAGCATGGGTGTTCACTCATGTTCAACACACTTGTCCTGTTGTTAGTGGCTACCGTTTTATATAATATAATAATATAATCTATAGGCTAAGGACAGAGAAATAAACTTTTTTTAATAACTTTGGTGTAAACGCAGCTTTAGGCTGGCAACTAACGGTAGGACATGCATGTTCATCATCATGGCATCTAACATAAAATAAACAACCAAAAACAATAAATAAATCACTGGTAAATTACAAATTATAATGATAGAAAGATAAACTACCCTCAAATAGAACAGTAAAGAAAAAATAAACACAAAAAATTGGAAATACAATAGCCTAACCTCAAGAAATGTTGCTGGAAGCCTTTCACTGCGATGACAAAACAATGTTACAAGTTAAAAGTAATGTAAACAATAAATTTATTTGATTTGATTTATGTATGATTTCATTTGTATCATACATGTCGTTAGTGACCAGCATTAGATAATTCAATTAGAAGCACTTAAACCATTTAAACCATACTGATGATTTATATTCATAATCATGAATACAAAATCGACAATAAGTTGATAGACATAAGATTGTAAACTGACAGATTGTTAGAGATGTAATAATATTACAGGGTGGTAACTTAGTAGAGTATATCAATGTAATCAGTATAATTCCATTATGTACAACCTAAAAATATACGAGTGTGCGATAAGTTTTGTTTACGGAGGAGTTTGTGTTAAAAATTAAATGGAAAGTTTGTTGGAAGAGATCCTCCAGTTCCATTCCTAGCTGCAGATGAATATAAGACGACCAAATTTAGGTTTTTGAACACACTTCAATAGATTACTTAAAAGTGATTACTAACAACTTTACTACCATTACTAACAACTTAAAAATAGACCATGTCATTATTAAAACAACTTAGTAATAGACCATCTCATTATTAAAAACTTAGAAATTGACCATAGCATTATTAAAAGAGAGTGCAATATATACCTGGAAATTTGCTGCAAGTAAAATTTGATAAATTGTCGGTGTCATCACTATTAATAGAAGAATTCTCGAAATGTAACTGGAGTTCTCTTTGTGAATCGTCACTGCTTGCATAGAGCATCTCATTCTGAAACATGGAATTCCGTGTTGAGATAAATTTGTCCATGTTCAAATGACTTGACCGAGCTTGTTGAAACCGGGCATGAAGGTTATAACGTTGTAACACTTCAAACCACTGGAACAACCTGACCAGCAAGATATAGATAGTATTTGTATAATCTATCTCTCCAGTAAAGAATTTTTAGTATGGATTAAGAAAACAAAATCAAGTAAGTTTCCCTTTTTCTTAAATTCAACAATTACAGATAATTGGAAGTATTAATGAGGAGTAATTGTAGTATAGAAATGAATTTATTATACTTGAGCAGTTTAGTGAAGAATGATATGAACAAATTGGCATTAGTGTAAAGTGTAAACATCAATTTAAGTTTTGTTCTTCGCACAAAATTTCATAAACAATTGGAAAAGGAGCAACAGGCTTGAATAGACATTTAAATCTCATACAAATATGTTTAGGTACTTGACAAGAAAATTGATTATTTATATTATTGAGCACTTTATGTGCTATTACTTTTAGAATCAGACTTTCAAGTAGCCTACTGCATTTCAAGTATAATTAACTACATGAACATGGTGGCCAGTTATTGTCAAAGTATATTTGAAAGAAGTCAGGAGCTATTTGTGGAATTTTTTTAGAATCACGATGCAAAATCAATGACTACTTGAAATTTATGACTGATTATTGTAACATAGTTTAAATTATCTTAAATTGTATTCATTTCAATCACACAAACTATGTTATGGAGTCTGTGTTATATCTAAAAAATTTAAAAAAATACCCATAGAAGTAGAATATAATTTCAATAAGGAAACATTAACTCTATACAGTCAATACATTGACACTCTGTCAAATGAAACCTTGAAAATTTAATAAATGTGACAACCGATCATGCTTTGGAGCAAACCCTCATTCGATCATCCAAAACTGAGTGAATGGAATAGCTAGTTCTTCAAAGGCTTTCCTAAAATGGCTGCTACTATGTAAATCTTCCATCAAAGATATTCTGTTCAAGTATGTTGACATCATTGTGGATATCACTGGAGATTGTGAAGAAAGTCATCGAATGAAGTAAAACAAGAATAATGAGAGATGAGAATGATTTTCAGAAGCATAACCTTCTCAAAAGAACATAACATTTTTCTTCAAGACTCTGATGGACAACAGAATCTGCATAATGCTATCAATGGTCTGGAAGCAAGTGAAGAAGTGTGTGATTCTCTTTTGAACTTATGGAAAGAAATAGGGACTATTAATTGCATGCAATTACTAATAACTTGGAGTAGCATAGTATTTTCTCCCGACTTTTCTCTGCTTTCAACTCGGTAAGCTTTTGATGATAGTAGCATATAGCTGTTTACATCAAATTATTAGCATTGTCGATACAACAACCCAAACAGCCATTAGTCGTTCATACAACGATATCTTGCCGACACGACAGGACAGGACTGAATTTACTCTGGTGGGCAGTATAAGAGGAGACTGTAGTTTATAACTGCGCGAGGTCTACTGTTTTAATGGGACTATCCCCACTCAGCCCGGCCGTGCCATTAGTGTGAATAGTACTATTAGAACTTATAGGAAACTTATTCTAACTGTACCGGACATTTTCATTGGTACTGTTACATAGATATGTGGATGGTATCTTCAAATTTGAATATCTACTTCCAATATTCATTCAAATATATTTGATTTCAGTATTTATTTCAATCAACTTTTTAATTTTATTTAATTTTGATCGGTATTTAAAAAAGTAATTGACCCTTCTGCACTTCCAATTGAGTGGAATGGTAAAGCACTCCTAACCCCAAATACACAAATAAATTTATTAACATGGATAATTAAACTATATAAAGGAGCTGCTAGCTAATTCGAAATACATTTGAAAGCTTTTTCACTTACGACGAACAATGGCTAGAGTAACAGTTACCTCAAATGTCAATATGGCACAATACTTCTTAATGATGTTGATATCTTCGATAGGATGGCCCTATTTTCGATGCTGCTGATGTTGTTCAAATCTGAGTCAATAATTTCCAGAAGATACAGATGTTGTTTCCATAAGATTGATTCCAGCTTTTCCGTTTCTAAATCCATCCACTGGTGAGATCCTTTGTATTTCTGAGGCATGTCTACAAATTGAAAAACATCGAGCTATTCAACTCTTGGTAAAAAAAAATATATTACCACAAGATACACTATACGTCCTAAACTTACATGATGAGAAATACGTAATGACTTAGAGTGGCCACTAGAACATAGACAGGACAGGACACACAAGTGTATTGAACATGTGTGAACACACATGCTCATCATTCATGTTGTGACATCAGAGAAAAGTTTTGAATGAGAAACAGTTGTTTGATAGGAGCTTCTAACATAAAAATAAATAAACAACTTGAAAATTACAAATTATAATGATACAAAAATAATTTAACCTCTGAGCAGCAAAGAAAAATTAAACAACAAAAAAAGAATATACAAAAACCTAACCCCAAAAAAGTTTGTTCGAAGCATTTCGCCAATTTGTAAGTCAAGCATGGGTGTTCACTCATGTTCAACACACTTGTCCTGTTGTTAGTGGCTACCGTTTTATATAATATAATAATATAATCTATAGGCTAAGGACAGAGAAATAAACTTTTTTTAATAACTTTGGTGTAAACGCAGCTTTAGGCTGGCAACTAACGGTAGGACATGCATGTTCATCATCATGGCATCTAACATAAAATAAACAACCAAAAACAATAAATAAATCACTGGTAAATTACAAATTATAATGATAGAAAGATAAACTACCCTCAAATAGAACAGTAAAGAAAAAATAAACACAAAAAATTGGAAATACAATAGCCTAACCTCAAGAAATGTTGCTGGAAGCCTTTCACTGCGATGACAAAACAATGTTACAAGTTAAAAGTAATGTAAACAATAAATTTATTTGATTTGATTTATGTATGATTTCATTTGTATCATACATGTCGTTAGTGACCAGCATTAGATAATTCAATTAGAAGCACTTAAACCATTTAAACCATACTGATGATTTATATTCATAATCATGAATACAAAATCGACAATAAGTTGATAGACATAAGATTGTAAACTGACAGATTGTTAGAGATGTAATAATATTACAGGGTGGTAACTTAGTAGAGTATATCAATGTAATCAGTATAATTCCATTATGTACAACCTAAAAATATACGAGTGTGCGATAAGTTTTGTTTACGGAGGAGTTTGTGTTAAAAATTAAATGGAAAGTTTGTTGGAAGAGATCCTCCAGTTTCCATTCCTAGCTGCAGATGAATATAAGACGACCAAATTTAGGTTTTTGAACACACTTCAATAGATTACTTAAAAGTGATTACTAACAACTTTACTACCATTACTAACAACTTGAAAATTACAAATTATAATGATACAAAAATAATTTAACCTCTGAGCAGCAAAGAAAAATTAAACAACAAAAAAAGAATATACAAAAACCTAACCCCAAAAAAGTTTGTTCGAAGCATTTCGCCAATTTGTAAGTCAAGCATGGGTGTTCACTCATGTTCAACACACTTGTCCTGTTGTTAGTGGCTACCGTTTATATAATATAATAATATAATCTATAGGCTAAGGACAGAGAAATAAACTTTTTTTAATAACTTTGGTGTAAACGCAGCTTTAGGCTGGCAACTAACGGTAGGACATGCATGTTCATCATCATGGCATCTAACATAAAATAAACAACCAAAAACAATAAATAAATCACTGGTAAATTACAAATTATAATGATAGAAAGATAAACTACCCTCAAATAGAACAGTAAAGAAAAAATAAACACAAAAAATTGGAATACAATAGCCTAACCTCAAGAAATGTTGCTGGAAGCCTTTCACTGCGATGACAAAACAATGTTACAAGTTAAAAGTAATGTAAACAATAAATTTATTTGATTTGATTTATGTATGATTTCATTTGTATCATACATGTCGTTAGTGACCAGCATTAGATAATTCAATTAGAAGCACTTAAACCATTTAAACCATACTGATGATTTATATTCATAATCATGAATACAAAATCGACAATAAGTTGATAGACATAAGATTGTAAACTGACAGATTGTTAGAGATGTAATAATATTACAGGGTGGTAACTTAGTAGAGTATATCAATGTAATCAGTATAATTCCATTATGTACAACCTAAAAATATACGAGTGTGCGATAAGTTTTGTTTACGGAGGAGTTTGTGTTAAAAATTAAATGGAAAGTTTGTTGGAAGAGATCCTCCAGTTTCCATTCCTAGCTGCAGATGAATATAAGACGACCAAATTTAGGTTTTTGAACACACTTCAATAGATTACTTAAAAGTGATTACTAACAACTTTACTACCATTACTAACAACTTAAAAATAGACCATGTCATTATTAAAACAACTTAGTAATAGACCATCTCATTATTAAAAACTTAGAAATTGACCATAGCATTATTAAAAGAGAGTGCAATATATACCTGGAAATTTGCTGCAAGTAAAATTGATAAATTGTCGGTGTCATCACTATTAATAGAAGAATTCTCGAAATGTAACTGGAGTTCTCTTTGTGAATCGTCACTGCTTGCATAGAGCATCTCATTCTGAAACATGGAATTCCGTGTTGAGATAAATTTGTCCATGTTCAAATGACTTGACCGAGCTTGTTGAAACCGGGCATGAAGGTTATAACGTTGTAACACTTCAAACCACTGGAACAACCTGACCAGCAAGATATAGATAGTATTTGTATAATCTATCTCTCCAGTAAAGAATTTTTAGTATGGATTAAGAAAACAAAATCAAGTAAGTTTCCCTTTTTCTTAAATTCAACAATTACAGATAATTGGAAGTATTAATGAGGAGTAATTGTAGTATAGAAATGAATTTATTATACTTGAGCAGTTTAGTGAAGAATGATATGAACAAATTGGCATTAGTGTAAAGTGTAAACATCAATTTAAGTTTTGTTCTTCGCACAAAATTTCATAAACAATTGGAAAAGGAGCAACAGGCTTGAATAGACATTTAAATCTCATACAAATATGTTTAGGTACTTGACAAGAAAATTGATTATTTATATTATTGAGCACTTTATGTGCTATTACTTTTAGAATCAGACTTTCAAGTAGCCTACTGCATTTCAAGTATAATTAACTACATGAACATGGTGGCCAGTCATTGCCAGACTGGAACACTAGTTGGAAAGCTGGACGATGAGTTACTCTGGCAAAACTTTTTTCTCTAATCACAAATGTCAGTTAATAGTCCAGTCACTATATACATTGGTGCAAATAATTTATATTGTAGTTCTGATTTTTTAATATGTATATTATTTGGGTACATAAGAGAAGTCAAGAACCAATTTCTTCATGCAAAATTTCCTTGTGCTAGATACAGAGTGGCCCAAAAACCTCGTATTTTCGGCTCATTTTCCAGTTTTCAGCTATTTCTGCCAAATCTCGTAATCGGACAGAAAAATTTACTCTTGCCTTTTCTTAGATTATAAAATTCTGAAAAAATGAGATCATTCGGAACTCTCTATCTCCAATGAATACTGAGTTGATTTTTCAAAAATGAGTGAAATTTGAGGACAAAATCAATTTTGATGTATTTTAGTTTTTGATCAACAATATCTACCGATTGTTACCATTTAGATGTATAATTCAAAATCCCTCTGGGCGTATTTTTGTACTCTACAATCTGAGATTAGGTAGAGCGCTCTATCTCATATAGATTTCCAGGTACACCTGACAACAATGCTCCTTGTATTGTGAAAGACACCTAATTTTTAGCTTCAGCCATCAACATCAGCTTCTAATTTAAAACTCTGCATAGACTGTGGTGTCAAATTAAATGATATATCCAGTCATATGGGCCTGCATGAAAAGATTCAAATTTTGCATAATGGCAACATAAGTATTTAAGTCTGAAATTGTTTCATTCAGAGTATAATCAATCAATTTTACGAAGTATGAATGGAATATTTTTTCAACGATTTATTGAGGTGAAATAAAGTTACAGTGGGCTACATCATAATCGTATTGAGTTGAATCTACCTTCTAATTCTAATAGAAGAAGTTTGAAAATATAAACGATTCAGCATATTGCAGACCTATTTATAATGCCTTTTCTTGGAAAATAATTATGTGATGTTATCCTTCCTATTACAACTTGATTGGGATGTGATGAAGTCTCATAGACTCTATAGTGATTTACTCTAAATTTTCAGCTTAATATTAAATAAATGAAGTGAAGCATACCCTTTTTTCAAGTTTCTGAAGAAATCTTGATCGATGAACGTTTTCACAATGATTGGTTGGGTGAGATAATTGGTCCAAACATTTTCGGTATGATGAGATAAATTGAATCAGTTCTTTATGGGGTTCAATAAATCCCTTCTTTATAGCTTCTTCAAGATTGATCGATGTTCTTGAATATTCTATTTTTGTATTATCTGGGACAGAATCGACACCAACTTGCACAACATTTTTAGAACATGTTTTTGCACTTCTAACCAATTCATCTATGTCCTTGAAGGGATTGTCCAAAATGTTTTCACTTGTATGATTGCGCACTGTAAATCTACTATGGTGGTTTTTGGTACAAACTGTGGTTGATTTCGATGATTTATCACTGGAATTTCTTTTTGGTTTGCTAAAAGCACATCCATAAGTTGTTTTCAAAAACTCAGCATTATTGTGCCCGGCAGATTTTCTAATTCTTCCCGAAAATTTTGATTTAAGATTAGATTCATCATTTACATTTTTTCCTAACGTGCTATCTGAATGCCGCGAATGTCCAGCTGTGGGATTCACTACTAGTTTCTTCTGGAGCTTACCATCTACAGTCATCAAGCATCCCTTTGACCTTTCAACGGCACTATGAGTAAAGCTAATGACTTGATCGATTTTCTCACACAATTTTGCCTCCAACTGTTCAGATATCACAATAGGATCAGGCAATGTTGGAATAGGGCGTCTTTCAACTGTTAAGATAGGCTTGAGAGCGTTTTTCGTGTGTTGGAGATTTGTTGACAGGATACGAATGAGCAGCTCAGTAGTATGCCACAACTCTTCCAACTGTTTCTTGATACGCAGCAGCGAAACCTCCTGCAAATAATATAAGCATCAAAGCTGAAAACAATCAATATCTCCATTTGGTAATCTGTTTAATCTTAAAATTAATAATGTAAAACTTGAATTCAATATCGCTTAAATTTCGATGACTGAGTCTATGCTATTTTTTCCAAATTTTTACAAAACAGATTTGAAGTTACCTTAATCTACATATTATTAAATTTAATTTGAAAAGATAACAATAGCATTAAAAAATAGTAATTTTGTAATTGAAAAATGAGAAAATTCAATTTTATCACAAATTTCAATTAGGTTAACTATCCTATAAGTTTGTTATTACACATTTTCACCTGAAACATCGTTTTAACCACTAAAAATGCACTTTTTCAAAAAACAGTTTTTTCTAGGGTGTATTTTTTCTAAAATTTAGAATGTAAATTTTCTAAATTTTAAAACATATTTCATATATCTCTGGTCAGCAGTACAAAGGTGTTAAGTCAAAAAATCTGATTTTCCAGTAGAGAGGAAAGAAGATATCAAAAAATTCTAACACAAGACTTGAAACACATTACATTTCAAAGTTAACAAATTATATTCGTTTTTATCCACAGTTCTGAATGGTACTGGTGCATTTAATCATTATCAGATAGAATTTGATATTTATTCAAATTTTATGACTTAAGCCGTTGAGAGCATCCATATTTGATGAATGATTGTTGACTTATGTCTAAAATACCAGATTCCTTGCATATAGATTAGATCAGGTAAATTGATCAAAATACTCTTTCAGATGAAAAATATATTTATTTGATTTGGAATATTACTTAGTTTAATAAAAAAATAAATCAACTATTATTCTCTTCATCAATATTTACATCTCGCAGGTCTGGATCCATATCACAAGCCTGTGAAGCATGGGTTGTCAGACTCCTGTAAAATTCGTAGAATAGAGGTGGAATCAGAGGCAAAAGATCATTTTTCTTCTCTAAACTAATTGGTAAAATCCCGTTGTAGGATTTTTTACATGTAAATGACATAATGTTTTTCCCCATTCTCTTGAAATTTATTCTTTTGAATGGTACATTTTCCCCTAAACTCTCTTTGTAACGCACAATACCCACTTCAGACTTCACATACTGGAACCATTGTATGTTGCGCCAGAAAAATTTTTTGTTCTCATCGTTTCTTTTCTTGAGAACTAAACCCTCTTTCAACAACTGGGAAAAGCTGAAAAAATGATCCTGCTTCATTTAGTGTACCACAAATGGATTCTTCTTGCCACATGACCGTACCAACTGGTAACAATCATGTGGGTGGTGAATTGATACCTGGGTCTTTTTCTTTCGTTTTTCAATGATTGAAAGATCAACATCACATTCCATGTGAGTATGTCCTGGAACTAGAAATCTATGGTTGATTGTATGGATGTGTGGGAAATCAGATACAGCCTTCATAAACATGACCGATACGTGTGAGTTTTTATTTGCTGAATACATTAGGGTTTGCTGATGACTATCAAAATTGTCATTTTGTCCCATTCTATGAATACTTAGCCAGAATGCAACTCCTCACGCATGACAATAAAAATTGAATAAAACTCAAATTTTCGATAAATCAGTCTAACCTCTTAAGAGAAATCTTCTGCTGATTCCATACAAACTGGAAACATGACAAATAATTGAAAACTTGATGTAATCAAATCTTGAAGAATTTAAAATTAATCTATAACCACCCTCAGTTAAGCAAGAATCTATATGCAAAATTTCAAGTTGATCAGTCCAGTAGTTCTGACGTGATAATGCGTCAAACATAATTTCCCTGTATAGGCTACATTTATAATCCAGTTCTTTCCTTTATTATAGTATAGAAGATGATACATGGATGGATGATCATTGTTATTTTACTAAAAGATAGAATAAGTTGAATAGTTTCCCTTTCAGAGGGAGATTTGACAACCCACAAAACTAATTTTTCATTTGAAGATATAACGAAAAAGTGCATATGACCTTATTTTTTTGCTCAGCTTGCCAAAATACCCCTCATTTCAATATTAAAATTTTCGACTGACTGTACAGTGAGTCACTCATTCTATCAGGGCACGAATAATTTTGAAATTTTAATTAAATAAAAATGGAAGAATATAATTTCTTTATGTAAATAACACCTTCATTCAAAGACATATTAACTGCATGCGTTTTCATATTGCCGATCCAGCATTGATGAAACAGTAAACGTTTATTTAGCACTTAGTCTCAAAAATTTCTAGCTGAAAAATTAATAATCCATGCCACGTGTAGGACTAAACAGTACATCAGTAAAACGAAGTTTCAAAAATATGTTTTTCAGGTAGAAAGCAATATAGAAACAGATGTTCCTTTTTTAATTTTGAGATTTGTTGATTTTTTAATGAAATCGAATGTACCATTAATGAAATTTAAACATTAATTTTGAAAAATCTAGAAGGAAAATTAAAATTTGGGCTTCCAGGTGCACGAGATTGATATTTTTAGAATCTATGTGCAAAATTTGGAGATCTAAATCATTCCCGTTTTTCCGGTATGCAATCCACAAGTTGACATGTTTTGATGCGAACTAACGAACAAACACAACCCTACTCTCTCTTTTTATATAGAAATAATATTAATCAAAAACAAATCAATTCCATACAGTCATGTTTTCCAAGTGTCCAATGTTCAATGCTCAATCTGTGTTATGCCATTGCCAGTATGATCATTCTAAAAACGTGTCAGTGGTACCAACGTCACAAGTAAGATTCAAATACCAAAAGTGCGATATGAATGCCATATGTTGACTTGAGACTTTTGTACCGCAATGGGAAATTCATCACAGATGATACTAATGTTATAAGTCAACTTAAGACGTTTGTACCATCCTGTGAAATTCCTTTATATCATGATGTGAGATGTGACTAAAATACCATCTTCAATAACTCAGGTAATATTCATAGTAGACTTATGCCGTTTGTACCATCTGAAAGCAAATTTTTTTCTACATTTTCCTATTGACATAACTCATTTTGACCAAAAATTGACTTAACACCTTTGTACTGCCGGCCAGAGATATATTTTCAGTGGCGTTTTTTGGTGAAGTTTCAAACTCATAATCTAAATTTGAAAGAGGAATATTCGCCTTTTTGTGCTCTTCCAATATAATTTTAATGATAAGCAATTTTATAAGTACTAATTAATAATGAAATTAAAAAAATTCTTTGATATGTAATTTATGGTCTAGTTATAATTATTTCAAGCTCTTATAAGAATTTGTTACAGTGTTTGTCATTGCTCTTATAATGATAATTTTTTACATATGAAAGCGAAAAATGAACTACTAAACCATTCATGCAATGGATGAGGATGAGAACTTTTGATGTGTTCACCTGTTAACTAGTCCTAACAAAGCTGCAAAAAGCAAGAAACTATTTCCCAAACATTCCCTGCAACTTACTTTGTCAATTAGTATATTGTTGCAAAACTAAAGATATCACATTCAACATTAAAACTGCTACAACAGTCGTGAGGAAATTGAAGAAATTCTATGCTCTATAAGCTCATAATCAGCATGTATTTTTCTCAATATTTCATCCTTGTTCTCTGAAGCGGTCCCTAACTGTCAATATTATTGTACAATATCATACCTACTTATAATATCTGGCCACATAACTAGATAAAAACTGATATATATAATATGATGTGGCAGGATGACATAAGTAGCTGCACTGATAATGTACAATAATATTGAACGTCTTAGGGCCGTTTGCACAGTGACAGTTCAAACTAAATTTCATTTTAAACTGGATTAAATCCGTATCCGTATTGTTATAATGTGTTTCATTTTGAGTTCAAGCCACCAGCTGATTAAATCGAGTTTAAACTTTGACTGTGCAAACGGCCCTTAATGATCTAGATTCAGGATAGATGAAAATGTGCCAATATAGAAAAAACTACATCGTTTCTTACAAAGTTTATAACCTAATATAGTTTATGATATAAAGGGTATTTATGAACTCCCTACCAATTCTCTAGGGTATTGTTTCTGGGTAAAAAACATATCTAAATATCATATATAAATTGTCCGGAAGTCTTCATTTACTCACACAGCGACCATTTTGCTTTTTTCATTTATATTTATTTTTTTCTAAATAATGGTTGAACTTACGAAACTGAAACTTTGCATAATCATTTATAAAAACTGGACAAAGCTACAAGAAAATTATGATAATTTTTCAAATTTATAAATCAAAATGGCGGCTATTCAAAATTTTGTTTCTCAAATAACTCAGAAACCGTTGGTTTTACAAAAACTTTACAATAATTTGTTTAGTAAATTGTTTAGTAAATTTAGTAAATTGCTCATCGATTGGTACCCGATTTTTCAAGATTGGATCAATATGAACTGAGATATAGTTGTGAATGACCACTGAAAGTTTGTTGCAGTGCAAACCAAGGCATGCTGATTGAGTCGCCTCAATAATGCAAACAATCTCTATTTGCATTGCATGTTAATAGTAAGCGATTTTAGGTCGTTTCAAACAGTAAAATAACGTTACACAACCCTCTTAAAGGTGGGTCACCAACCAATAAAGCTGCAATACCTCAGTTAATATTGGTTCAATCTTAGGTAGCAATGGATGCCATTGGATCAGGTAGCAATCGATAGGTAATTGAATTTACTAGAAAAAGTTATTTTTGTAAAGTTTTTGTGAAACCAACGGTTTCTGAGTTATTTGGGAAACAAAATTTAAAATGGCCGCCATTTTTTTATGAATTTGGAAAATAATCATCATAACATTTTATAGCTTTGTCCAGTTATAAATGATTGTGCAAAGTTTCAATTTCGTATGTTCAACCATTATTTAGTAAAAATAATAAGTGAAAAAAGCAAAATTGGCGGTGTGTGAGTAACTGAAGACTCCCAGACAATTTATATATGATATTTAGATATGTTTTTTACGCAGGAACAATGGCCTAGAGTATTGGTAGAGAGTTCGTAAACACCCTGCTTATGCAGGGTCGGATCTAGGGGTTGCTGCAAAAGGTGCACTTGCACCGGGAGCGGGGTTTTGGGAACGCCAAATGATTTTTCATTTGGCCAAAATATTAAATATTCATCTTAAAAATTGATTTAAGCTCCCATATAAGTTTTTTTTTCTTAAAATAATAGATGGTCAAGTTTTGATGCACCTTAAGCAATGAGAAGACAATGTTGAAAACTCGTTTTAATTTCATAAGCATGGATCTAATTTCAATGCAGATAGGCTATAAACTAAAAGAATTTAACTGATTTCAATAATAATTCAATTTATGAAATGGTTATAAATTTCTTATCATGGTTGGAGCTCTAGAGGCGTGCTATGAATATGAGAAATCCCTCATAAAATACGTCCAATATTTACGGTTCCTCTTTTTCCTTGTACTAATTTTTCAAGTACGGTAAGGTGTGACTCAGGAAAAATTAGTAAAAAAATAGGTGATTGTAAAAGATGATGAATTTCCATCATTCAACTTATCATCGCATTCATTTGTTTCTCATTCAAAAACGAATAGTTGAAAAAAAAATGTTAAACTTGATCTAGCTATGGTCGCCAAGGACCGGAGAGATCGTTTAATAATTCTTTTTCTACATCCATAGTTAACATTTTTCAAGAAATATAGTATCTGTTTTGAATAATATACGTCAGTTCCTTTAAAGGTTTTAAAACGCTTCTACTAGCTTGCACCCTTTAATGAAAACTGTAGATTCGGCTCTGTATAAATGTAAAAGGCACTAACTATAAGAGCGTCACAATTACATATACTTATTTTAGATCATTAGACAAATGCATTATTTCGTATGGGGTAAACTATACCATCAAAATACGATCCGCATTTTCTGTAGACGCGCGAAATTAATTCAGCGCAAAAAACGCTCTTATAGTTGAGACCTTAAATATGTTAAAATGGATGAGAGTAGAAGTCGAAGTAATCTCATAGAAAAAATAAAACAGAATAAATCTGGTGGTATAAATTCAACTGCCAAAGCTCCCGATTATTAAGTTTATGGCTTAACTTATGGCTATTTCTCAAAAATTAGTCTGTTGCATTACATCAACTCACATATTAAGATTTGTCAAAAGTAAAAGTTAGGCTAAATAAGTTCAAGAATTATTTTTATGTTTACTATCAAAAGAGTAACTCCAGCGAGTTTGTGTATGTAATCTTAGTTAATTAGGACCTAGCTACTGAAGATACTTCTTACTGTGCTTCTACTTTGGATCATCCCATAAAACCCCGAAAGGTTCCTTCTAAATTATATTACACACTGTGACATAGCCTAAGTTGCGAATACTCTCATTTAAAAGTAGTTCTATCAATTATCTACCATTTGTAAGATTAGTTTATGTTTAAAAGAACCCGTTTGTATAAAAATCAACCAATATCACATCCAAAGCTGTAGCTATTGGTTATGTTTAACCTTCATCCGCTCGCGCCTTGTGGAGTATAATTCCGCTTGCGCGGCGGCAATTTGGCCGCTCTTGATTTTTTTTAGGTTTATTCATTTCCAAAGTGTATAATATATTTCTAATGTCACTGATTACAAGTACTACCCTATAGCCTAATATAAGTTATTACAAGGATATAATACGATTTTGATATATCATATAATGACCTATAATTTATGTAGGCTATACTTCGTGAACCTTTAAGTCTGGTATTAGACTATGATGACTCGTTATTAAATATCAATGATAATTTTCTGTCATTTATAAAATTATTGACATAGATATGACCATAGTTGATCTATTATGGTATTAGTACACTTATATATTGTAATAGTATAGGCCTAAATGTAATTATGTAACTGTAATATTTTTCATCAAGGGCATTTGATAATTCATCTATGTCATAGAACCAGTGTACGATAATACCGGCCGTACTAGTCGTATAAAAAGTTGTTCATTTGAAATATCAGGGATTGGTTAAAATGAAAAAAGTTTAGTTACTACTCACAAATTTAGATGAATATCTATTTGATAATGAATAAAAGTTTACAATCCACTAGAACTTAGAAGTATCTAATCCACTTCTATGTTTTCTTGCAGTTTAGCTATTGCAATTTTACAAGCCATAGGAGATAACTTGAAAAAATAAATACATTACAAATTGTTTGAGATGAAAATGATGCATTGTAATGTGAATAAAAATGATAGATTTGAAGAGATATTTGCAGAAAAATTCTTGGTGGAGATCCCAACACAAGCGTTAGCGCGGGCGGCAATTTGACCGCTCCCCGGTAGTCACACGCTAAAAATCACTCCTAAGCTCAAGCAAGTCACCAACTGAGCTGGATTAGGGCTCAAAAAGTTAGGGAAGAAAGTGGGGGAGGATTACATAGCACTCTCACTACTAATTACCAGATTAGGAAATATAACAAAAATGCGGCCAATTTGCCGCATGCGCGAGGGGATAAAGGTTAATGCAGTCTACAAAAACCTTCATTTACCAACTTTGCAATCTTCTGTGAACACGGATAAACAATATTTAATAAAATATGAATATTTTATTGATTGGTTTTTAACTAAAAGTTACGCAACGCTAACAAGTTATTTGAATTAAAATAACAATTTACCTCTGATTGTCGTTGGCACATGGCTGATGTTGAAGGAAAGTTTAATAATTCAAGCTTACTACACGGTACGTGAAAATATATTCATGATTATTCCAAACAATTAAACTTTATTCCATTTTCAACTTGATTGTTTATATTGTTTGAAATAAGGTTAACCTACAACAACTACTAAAACAATAAAATACAGCAAAACAAATTGGTTCTAATACTTTGGCGACAACCTGAAAACTTGAAAAACGTGACTTATCAGAATCATTATTGGAAAAGCAACTAAAATTAATTGATAAACAATAATAAAACTGAATTGCCTAGCCAAAAAGTCTTCTATCTCAAGCAAAAGCAAAACTGACAAAACAACCGAAAGTCCAAAAACCGGAAACGGAAACAAATCTAATCTGATCCACAGAGAAGAGATCAAGAGATTCCTCCTCTGATCCTAATCTATCACCCAACTTTCTCTCTTGATGAAATTTCATCATGATGCGCATGCTCAGTTTCTCTAGCGCTCCAGGTGAGTGTGAAATAGGAAAATTCCTAATTAAATTTTGGAATAATTATTAGGTAACTATGGAAAATCCGAGCAATTTGAAACCAAAAACTTAATCTACGAGATTTCATTAACACATCAAAAAAACTCACACATCATCAAACAATAATAGAATTTCTAGCATGCTTTCTGCGCATGTGCAAAATTTTCTTGGGAGAGAATTATTTACTGTGTGCCGGACGTCCAATTATTCACTTGCGCGGTAAAATTAAAAGAGCGTGTCATATTCATTCCAATTTTAATTTTGGCAGTAATTGCTAAAAGTGGAAAGGCCAAAACCAATTTAAGGTTTTTACTTGTATTTAGCACAAGAAAATGTTGTAACCAGAAATTTGTTCTTGACTTATTCCATGTTGTACCTTATTAAGCAGCTTAAGTTAATATTAAAAATCAGAACTCTACAACTTAAAATCACAAAATCAAAACATTTTGTTTTGTAAGCACACTCCCTTGTTTCATGTTTCTATTAACTGACCAATAATAGGCTACTTGTGCAAAATAGCAATGTATGAGCAATAAATTCTTGATTTTTGTATTGATGTTTGCTGATGATGCCCACGTTAGCTTTGATTTATGGGTAGAGGAATGAGCGTTGGTTATATTGATGATATTATGATGATACTTCAATGTCATCGGCGGGATTCAAACCCACGAACCAGGAGATGCTAGCAGTCTGATGTTCAAACGCTTAAGTTTGATTTTATTACAAAATTGAAATTTCAATATATTTTCCATCAAGTTTTAACACTGGTAATGAGGACTTGCAGATAAAATGATAAGATAATACATTATTGAAGATTTATATTCTTTAAATTTCCTTCTGCTATTTAGTTCTTCGGACAATATTTGCTGTAGCAGAAGTTCTAAGTTATTTGATATTTGAAATATAGATTATACAGATAAAATAAAAATTATATAGGCCTACTTATAGTATTATCTGTACCTACTTGTTAATCTTTGTAAAAAATGTATTATTACCTTGAAACAGTTCACACTTTGAATATTAAATAATCATTTTAGATTTGAATCTCAGATATTCGAAATATTCTAGCATTATTGATAAATATTCTAGCTCTATTCTGATTGTGGGATGAACCCAATGTACGGACCTAGAATACATTCTAGGTACATAGATGAAACTAAGTTAGATAGATTAACCAACCTTTTGTTCTATCAATGGTTGCATGAAAAACACTCTTGTCGTAGACTTGCTGGATTCTAGTTATTTTTAACAAGTGAGTCTGAGATTTAAAATATTTGGAAAAACTCAATATATGAAAACTGGATATACTTCGATTATTATTGTTGTTATCAATTCTCATTGAATATTCGCTGGGAATGAAATAGTAAGGACCGAACCTGTTTTTTCATTCCCAATTTATCCTCTATGCAATTATATTATATTATATTCTTGTCATTGGTGATGAGTTAGTAAATAATTGGAAGCATATTTTTGTATGAAATTAAGTTTTATTGGTGAGCAAGATGAGGAACATTGAGAGTGTGGGTGGGGGGTGGGAGGTTGCTTAGGCAGCGGCTTCTACAGAGACCGATTCAGACTCATCGGAGCTGGGTGCTGCCTCCTCAGCTGCGGGAGCGGGGGCTGGGGCAGGGGCGGCTTCTGGGGCAGTGGGGGCGGCTGGAACAGGGGCGGCAGGAAGGGGCAGGAGTGGGCTGCCTGGGATGATAGCTGGGGCAGCAAATACGGGCGCTGACGGAGCATAGTAGGCCGGCAGAGCGGCAGGAGCTACGACTGGTACCTGCAACAAAAATTAACAATCATTCACAATACCTGATTGTTATGATAAATATTGAGTTTAAAACTCGTATCCATAAAAGAATTGACAATTGAAGCACAAAGTGTTTCGGTTCTTAGGCCTACTCAAAATTTTCTCCAAATGAGTAAATATTTTCTATTTTAGAAATAACTGATTGGTATAATTATGGTAATCGAAATATCTAAGTTGAAAAATATGGTTTGTATAAATATTTTTGTACTGAAAATGTTGTGAAAGTGAACTAACTCGGACTTTTCACAATTTTGAGAGATCTAATACAAGATATCCTCAGTTCTTCTCTTCTAAGTACTTTAAAAAAAAATACTAATTAAATGTGATGTGTAACATTGTGATAATGGTTTGAAGTTCTGCAATGGTTTTCATTTTTCAATTAGAGTTGTAATTGTAATTTATACAAATAGCATTTTTCTACATTACGTCATCAATATGTAACGCCATATAACAACAAGTATATACAATTAGTTATTTGTATATCTAGAGTGAAAAGTACGACTTTTTCTCCCCGTGGGAAAAAGTTTGAAGCCCGAGGCGAAGCCGAGGGCAGCAATTTTCCTGAGGGAGAAAAAGTATTTTTCGCTCGTGATGTACACAACATTTTCCTCCATGTACATTTTTTTATAGAAACTGCAAATAAAATCATTCTGATAACTTACGTATTGGTAACAATGATTCCTAACAACATAACCTAAATCTAAAACCTAGAAACCAGTCGTCTGATTGGCACTGCCGATTGCGCTATTTATCGGCAAAAATTGTAACAATTATATCAGCTGAGCAGCTACCAAAAATGGCTGACTCCAGATCACGCGGTTCAGATTTGAATTGCAGATCAAAAATATTTGTTGGCTGGTATTTTGAATAGAATAAAATATTTTAAAAATTGTATAAATTTTTATCGTCTACTAATATTAAGAATATAATAATTATCATACAAACATATATTTCATGAGTTAATCAAATTTCTGGTTGTGGTATTGAATTCAGTTGACTCAATGACAGACACCTCTATTATGCTTTCTCATCTGAGCTTAGACCTTCTAACCTATTACAATGTAAGTTTCAAAATAGAGATGCTCCCCATGTTATTTAAATGGAGTCACTTTTACTCCCTAGGGAGTTTTTCTGTTTTTTACTACCGAGAGCGAAAAAGTGACACTTAAGTATTAGGTTTCAGGGAGTAAAGTAAGTACTTTAGACAGTAGGTGGAGGAAAAAACATTTTTCTATACAACTAGGCCTATGAGTGAATAAAAAAATCAACATCTCATTGCTGTAATGGAATGCTACATGATAGTTTAAGGAAAATAAGTTAATCCGAGTACATAAACGAACTTTTTTCAATAACGTATTGTACTCTTGAGGCCAAGCCACACGAGGCGTCTTTTCAGTCGGCACGACTGGACGACAGGAATCTCTCTGATTGGCTGGACAAAAAGCTCTAAAGTAGATACGATTAGATATCCAACTAGATATGCCAAACGATTTAGCCAATCGGAGAGCTTCCTGTTCTGTCATGCCGACTGGAAAAAACGCCTTGTCTGGCTTGGCCCTTTTGTTGGCGCTTCACTCTCGCCGAGCTCGTACGAATGACGATGCACGCGAGAGAGTGTGGATGGCTACTTCGCTTCCACGCACTTTCTGGTCTCTCAGTGTAGGCCTTTACGGCAAGAGCAATGCGAGCCATTCGCATTAGGCTGGCCACTAACGGTAGAACATGCTTGATATACACAGTTGGAATACATTGTTGTGTCATCCCAGCTGTAATCACAGCGAAAGGCTTCGAGCAAAGTCTTTTGAGGTGGGGTTTTTGTATTTCCAATTTTTTTTCGTTAATTTTTCTTCTCTGCTCTATTTAAGGTTGAATTATTTTTCTATCATTATAATATGTAATTTCCTAGTGGTTTATTAATTGTTATTGGTTATTTATTTTATGTTAAAAGCATATCGCTGATGGCATGATCTACTGTTTGTGACCAGCCTTAACGGATGAGGCATTGAATGGTTACCTGAATAGGTACATGGTTGTAGGAGACAGCGACGGGAGTGGGCACGTGTGAGATGACGGGGCTGACGGCCGCATAGGCTGGGGCCTCCACGTGGCTGTAGGCGAAGTTGCCGCCCAGACGGTCCGACTGGATGACAGCGCTGTCCAGACTGGGTGTGCGAACCAGCACTGCGGCCGAAGCCACCGACACCATCAGACACACTGCCACGATTACCTGAATTCATACGCAATCAGTTAGCACAAAGTATCATCGTATACATTTTGCGAGAAGATTGCAGTAAAAATTCTCAATATATTCAATGTTATACGTTTTTTTAGAAACATTTTTCTAGATGGTAAAATCTAAAAATTAGTACAGTTATTGAATTATATCAATCTTAATTGTCCAAATAATGGGATGAATACCCGGAACCAGTCGTGTCATCAAAGAAAGAGTAATAGTTCTTATGATTCTATATAAAGAATGACCATATTCAATTATTCCATAAAACCAGTATACAAAGCAAATAGGCTAATGGTATTAAGTAGGATAAGTTAATTTATACATTTGTTTCAACAATATAAATCTATATGTGACGGGGTGAATTGTGTTGAAATTAGTGCAGCAAATACATTTCTTATTCATTTTTGTATTCCTCGTGATACTCCTCGTTCGGTATATTGTGAAAAATAGGTACCGTGTATGTGAAATATAAGCCATCATTTGGCATATTTACAATATTTTTCAATCACTATAATACTAAAGGTTGATAGGTTGGCTATAGCGAGAGCGCCATAATACTCCTACTAAAAAATTAATATATAAGGTTTCAAGTGTTTCTTTGTAATTTTTTCAAAATAAATTTGTGATATAAGACAGAGACAGTATCCTAGTGTTTTCATACTTCTATCATTTTTATGTAATGTACAATAACTATTTAATTACCGTATTTATTCATGTATATTTTGAATTGATGAAACAAGCTGAAAAAACAGAAATTTAAATAAAAAAATATAAGAAATGTAATTATAAAATGATGCGAATCACGTACCATATGAATAAATAAGCGTCAAATCTATATTGATTAAAGTTCTGGAACGAGATAACTCTTCAATGCTGTGAGAATATGAGGTAGCACTCAATACTCATTATTGTTATTTGTTAGGTAGAAAGTAAATTCGTACGGTATCGCTTTGTTAGTGGGGAATCCCTTTTGGGAAAGATCAACCGCGCCTGAATTTAAGCCGACAATGGGCCTCACGAGTGTGTAGGTCGTACTTTATCATCAGTTACGTAGGTTCTGAAAATTCTACTTGAAAACTTTATCATTGCTTCTTTATTTTTTGTAGTGCTAAAAATAAATATAATATTTATTTATTGATATACATATACATATAAAGGCTCACAGACAATACCATGAAGAGCCTTTTTTACACAATTAATAGATAACCATACTACATAATAATAAAAACTTAAAAGATGAAAAATATTATGGAAAAAAATAAAGAAGAGAATAAGATAAAAAGTAAATCAAAAATTGAAATAATAATAAAGATAAAGAAAACAAAAAGAGTTTCAACCAGAGCTCATAACATTTCATGACTCAAACGAGCTACAAGATAAATTCATTTCACAATTTTTCTTAAAGACATTAAATGAGTTCGAAAACGGATCTATATGTTCATTCAAAGTATTATATAATCTTAGACTTTTAATAAGGAATGAATTATAGTGATGAGTAGTTCTCACAAAAGGGATGTTGAACAATATATTTTTTCTAGGCCTAGCATAAGGTACATTGAAATTCAATAAATTTATGAATGATGAATATGAACTTTATGATTTAAAATGTTGAATAATAGCAATAGAGCATTTACAGATCTGCGTAATTCTAGAGAGTGCACTTTAAATATCGATCTTAACTCACTAGTTGGAAAATTAAAGGGACAAAAGCAATTAAATTTTTTTATGTATAAATGTCTCAGAATTCTATTTTGAATTTTTTCAATTTCATGAATGTCTGTCACATTATAAGGCCCCCAAACTACTGCAGCATATTCAAGTTTACTGCGAACTAGTGCATTGAATATTCTTACATAAAAAAAACTACTTGAATATACGGTACATAACATCTTTGAAATACAACATTCTCACATCTCATAGAAAAAAATATTGTAATCTGTGGGTTTCTATTGAAACAAAAAGTATGAGGTGTTCATGGGGTATATATCCAGTTGTATTTAAAAAATGAAGAAAATGAAACCCTTTAAAACTGTCAAATTGAGAGAGAAAGTATGATACTCTTCACATGTACCGTACTGTAAAAGTAGAGGTGCAAACTTGAGTAGGGTATGAATGAATGATAAATGTGAGTAACTGACCTTCATGTCGGATGGCAAAGTTGTTGTAACTGAGCTCGGTGAAGACTGATCTACGACTGTCGACTGTCGAGTTTGTGCAGGACAGCGTCTGCCAGCCGGCTTTATAGTCGTGGGGACCGCGCCCAAAGTCAAGGCCTCAGCTCGTCGATTCTTCCTCAACCGAACTTCACACGCTCGTAACACTCATCTCGAATTTCTTCGAGACCAAAATATCAACCCAGTAAGCTATTCAATAGTTGCAAAACAATTTGGGTTCTGAGTTATTTATAATCTTTAACAGGTAAGAATCAAAATGAGTTTCTAACTTCAAAACAAAAACTTAAGTATGACGTACATTCAAAAACAAAATTATTGATCAAAACTAGGGATGAAATCGAATTTCTTTATTCATAAGTTATATTAATGTAGAACGTAGGTGAAACTAAATCAAATAAATTAATAAGAAATTTGAAATGCTATACATTTAAAAATTTGGTGAAGATAAAGATTATGAAAAGGATCAAAACAAGAAAAGTACAAAGGATAATGATAGTGATTAAATCTGACATAAATGAAGAATAACAAGAAAATGTAGGCAAGAATATTGGAAGTTATAATAGTAATGAGTAGAATAATACAGTAGGCTACTATAAATAAAAAAAAAAAACGGTATAGAATAATATTAGCGATTCATTTATCATGATAGGGCTATTTGAAAGTTTAAGCACAGAGGAAAGAAGCACTACTACTGGTATGCTTATTCCGTGGTTTAAGCCTAGAAAGGTAAACATGAGTAAATTTTACTCACACAGCATTTAACAAGCAAATATTTTTTATAATGAAATATCTGGGTAGCCTACCTCCTACCAAAGCTAAGGTCCCCCTAACAGTTCTGCTTGAGACAACATCAATAAATAAATCAAATTTGACTGCAACAGCAAATTTACAGTGATGAAACTAAGAACTAGTGGGTAAATTTTCCTCATAGTTTCCCTTACACGTAATTTTTTTAAAGTACCTAATATTTATTCAATGGATGGTTACCATTAAACGCTCTGCTCATTGAGTAATAATATTAATAACAAATTGTTAAAAGTTTTTTATGTAATAATTATCAGTTTTTCTATTTGGTTTTCAACACAGTTGGCAAAGTTCATCAGAATAAATAGCTTTTAGAATATTCTTCAACTGCATTAGATTTTTATACTTTAGACCAAATTCTAGATCATTATTATACAATCCTAGACTCATTGAATGATAGATTTAGAATATTAAATCAGCAATACCTGAAATGAATAAATAAATACCTTCAATATTTATGGAAGAAGCTTTTGAAAAGGAGATTGTGGATGTTCAAACTGAAGACGTAGCTACACTTTGTGGTTTCATGAATTTATTCTCTTATTAGTATATTATTGTTCAAGAGTGATTGTATATTGTTTAATAAATATATAAATAATGCCACTTCCACATTCTGTCCAAGTGCATACAAATATGTCGACGAGCGCGAGAGTGAGGATGGCTTCTATTGTTCTATGCCACCGCACGCCTTCACTCCACCCGTTTAGATGATGTGTACAGCGAGCCGCTTGACAAGCAATTTAGCGAGAGTGTCACCCTTGCATAATATGTAATATAATTTATTATTATTATTATTATTAGTCGTAGAGCTCCCGAAGTGGAAGACGCTGAGTAAAATCATGATCATCGATTTTTATTAGACTTGGCGGTTTTCTTGTTCGCCCACCAGCTTTTCATTCTCTGAGAAAATTCAGATTTTCTTTCTTCACTCCATCTTGTGCCAACTCTTGGTGCTTTTATCTCTGGAATAATTTCCCATTTGTTCACTTTTGTTTTGAAATTATTTCTATTTTTAATTTCATCATCGGTAATTCCTGCCAAAAATAGATATTCCTTAACATTCCTAATCCATTCTCCTCCATAGGCAAGCGAAGCTACATATTTTACTATTTTTTTTGTGATTCTATGGTCAGGGAGCCTCATGATATGACCATGAAATTTTAGACGTCTTTTTCTCATGTCTGTTACAATATTTGAATGTTGCTCAACTGTGCTATTTTTCTGTAATCTATAACCATTCTCAGTTACTCTCGGACCTAGAATTTTTCTAATTATTTTCCTTTCTTCTTTCTTCAAATTTTCTAATAAAAAATAATTTATAATTATAGTTATATAATTTATTATTATATAAATTATCTTTAATTTGGACACTTTATCATGGCATAATTGGTCGAAACAGGTTGTATCTGGGAAAAAAGAGAATAAAAGTAATAAGAGTAGTAAGAGTAAAATAAAGAGTGTCGCACTAGTGATCCTATAAAAAATATATAATAATGGTTTTCATTCTAATCGAAATGCTGTCCGGGAGTCTGTCTTATTGAATGAAAAAGCGATTAAGAATGAGAATTAGATTATAATAAAATAATGTCATTTTAAGAGGTTTTGGTTTGAGGATTCTCTTATGGATTGTGCGTTAGGATTGATGATATTATAAGGCAGGGTAAGACCTAATATAATTTAATTGTTGCTCTTTGCCTACCTTTAAAGCCTGTTTCTTCAATTTTAGTTACCTCCTCCACTCTATGAAGATGTGTAGGTGATTTCTGGAGCTCAGGAAAATAGGAGAGAATGTCCTAAAATTCTCACAATCATTTTAAAGATGTATTCAAAAAATACTATCTACAAAATATGACTGATAATAAGTAGATCCTATTTACGGGTATTGGGACGTTTTTTTACGACTTTACCCCCCCTCCCCCCTCCCCCCGCACCCATCCTACCTTCCCCGCACCTCCTCCGCTCCTGCCGCACCTCTCCCGCCCCCTTAGAAGAACCTCTCTCTAGAAGGAGAAGAAGAAGGAGAAGAAGAAGGAGAAGAAGAAGGAGAAGAAGAAGGAGAAGAAGAAGGAGAAGAAGAAGGAGAAGAAGAAGGAGAAGAAGAAGGAGAAGAAGAAGGAGAAGAAGAAGGAGAAGAAGAAGGAGAAGAAGAAGGAGAAGAAGAAGGAGAAGAAGAAGGAGAAGAAGAAGGAGAAGAAGAAGGAGAAGAAGAAGGAGAAGAAGAAGGAGAAGAAGAAGGAGAAGAAGAAGGAGAAGAAGAAGGAGAAGAAGAAGGAGAAGAAGAAGGAGAAGAAGAAGGAGAAGAAGAAGGAGAAGAAGAAGGAGAAGAAGAAGGAGAAGAAGAAGGAGAAGAAGAAGGAGAAGAAGAAGGAGAAGAAGAAGGAGAAGAAGAAGGAGAGGAAATAGGATCTACTATAATAATTATTCGGTTTTAGCATTTTTTCTTCAGTTGCGATTCTTCTCAAGTTGTTTTCCTTTCAAGATGGAAATTGATGAGAAATTGCATTTTTATTGAAAAGCTAATTAATGAATATAATAATTATTATTAAACGAAAATTTAAATTAAATGCTGTGAATCACCCCGAAGACCTCTGCTACTGCAAATATTGACAACATTCAACAGCTAGATGGAAATTCGATGCGAGTAACATTCCAAAAATTATTTGCCAGCCCGGAAATCTAACCCGGTACCTCCTAATTGCCAGTCAGATATGCTCACCCTTACACCCTTACAACTGACTTCGATTCCCGGGCTGGCAAATAATTTTTGGATAGTAGCTCTCATCAAATTTCCATCTAGCTGTTAGCCTTCAATGGAATGTATTTTTAATTTTACATGCAAATATAATTGTATTGTTAATCTTTTTTGGAGAATAAAGAATTTCAATTTCAATTTCTTTTCTTACGTCCTATTTGAACTGCATTCAAATATACACTTATTTTTAACTTGTTGTTGATATAAGTTGATGAAGTTCCTCCTCAGGAGTGAAATGCATTCCACATTAAAGGAAGTGTACCATTTAGAGATTTAATTTGAAACAATAGTTTCTCAACTTCAACATAGTTATTTTTTTACCTTCAACAATTGGATGAAAGAAACTATTTCATATTTTTTGGAAAGCATTTTTAGCCAACGAATCTAATCAAATTCTACATTCTATTCACTATTCAATATTCATCTATTCACTGTTCTCTTGATAAGCTCACATTTTGTGGCCTGTTGGACAAAGTTGGATTATAATAATAATCAGGCTATATATGTCTAATAAATTGCAAGATCCTACAAATATTATAGATATATTATATATATATCTACAATTTCAATTTTAAAATTCCAATCAGTTTTAAAATATAGAGACGAGAAGTACAATATTACAACCGAGTTATAATAATTCTATGGACTGGACCTCAATCTTATCAGTCCCTAACCACGGACAAGGTTCGACTCAATAGAAATAAATATCAACCATCAGTAAAGAACTTCGTCAGAACCGTTGTACTCCAAGAAATTGACCTTGAGCAATCAGATACTCCTTTCTTCTTCTGAAGACTGAGATCGACGATTAGAGACGAATATAAACAACAATTCCATGACGTAACGGTTGAAAATTTATTCGGGTGAAGCAGGAGTCTACCGTTGTTGCAACAGCCTACCACCTTCCCGAACAACAAAAATAAGAATTAAGTGATCCATCGTGGCTACTGCTGGAGGGGCTCCATAAAAGTATAATAATTGGTGTGTTCTGGAGCACCGGTTGACCATGAAACCACGCCCTAAGTATATCGACCAAAATCAACGCCGAATGAACTGTCACGGCCACGATTATTTATGCAGACAACGCGCTGATATTCTTCAGTTCTTCACATGTTTTTCTTCCTCCTTGCAGACTACAAAGGATCCATTTTCACGCAAACTCCAACTCCTTAATAGTCCGCCTCTACTTATCGAGTATTAGGTACCGTATTTGTTATGGTAACGTGGTTATGATGACCACGAATCCACATAATAGTGGATAATATAACTAAGAATGAAATACTCTCATATTAAGAGAATGATCAACATAACTATTAGGCTTATATTAAACAATCCCATACACATTAACCAGCAGTATTGTTATTGCGGATTGATTGTGTATAGAATTCCTAAAATCCGTTTAGTTTTATTTTGGACACGACCAGTTTCGGCCAATCACGCCATAATCAAGTGTCAAAATCAAGTAGCCCTATTGAAATGGATAAAAATATATTGTGGATTGTTTTATTAGTGATTTGTTTACCTTGTGATCATTGGTCCCCTATTTTACCTATATTACTTAGATGGTAGTGATGTCCACGTAGGCCCTAGCCTTCCACATTAGTAGTGTGAAGGATTATGGAGAGATTGGTCACTGGACCTACTACAGCTTTAGACGAGTTCCGAACCACCGGGAAGCGATTTTGAAACTTATTAACTCAAAAAAGTTAGCAGTGTTAAAAATGAATGATGACGACATTTTTCTTGTAATGGGTGGGGAATCAATTGATTTCTTCAATTTACCGGGGTGGGGGGTTTGTGTGAATAGTTTCTTTCATAAATATAATTTATTGTTTGAGGAGATTCATTTTGAATTATTCTGTATTTGATACCAGATCAAAAGTTACCAGTAATTGGGAGAAATGATATTCAGATTGTCTGAGGATAGTGCGTCGGTAATGGTTTGGATGTTGACGTGATTGTAAAAGGGATCTGATATTCTAGGTAGGCTGCGAACCATCAGAAAATGATTTCTAATAATATATAAAATATTATATGGCTCTTACCAACCACATTCAGTTGTCAACTTATGAGATTTCTATATCCCACAAAAATAAACCTTCGAATCCATGGATTGTACCGGGACTGATAAAATCAATAAATCAAAAGATAAAATGTATAAAAAACTAAAAAGAGAACCTTTTAACTCAAAACTTAAGCAGGATCTGAAAGATTATAGGAAGATAATGGACGAATCAATAAAAAAGGCGAAAGAAATATATTATAGAAACCAAATAAATAACTGCAAAGGTAACCCAAAAAACTTTGGAAAATCGTAAATGAAATTATTAATGAAAAATCTGTAAAAAATGAGAAAATTAATATTGATGCCCAAACATTAAACAATTTCTTTGCTCGTGTAGGGGAAAACCATGCTCAGTCAATTCTAAAATCTAATAGACAAGTTGAACTAAAATATTCAAAATCTGGACATCATTTGTAAATTCATTATTATTTATGGCTCCGGTCTCTCCGTTTGAAGTTGAGGGCGTAATAAAATGTTTAAAAAATAATTCTAGCCCCAGGATTAATGGAATTAGCAACATTAAAAAAAATCTGGTGTGGCGCACTCACACAGCTTTCTTTGCCGTTATGGAAATTGATCACCTGACGCTAGTGTTCACGCGCATCCCAAGTCTACTATTCAAAGATTTGAGCCAGCTGGTGACAGGGCAAAAACGCTCGAGACACATGAGGTCTGCTATCACTTCATAGTGACTGATTTAATAGAATCAACAATAATTTGCAATTGTATAATCACATTTTCTCGTATTTAGAGCTTATTTTCAATTTTAGGTGGGAATGTTACTGAACATTAATTGTAGAGATTTTCATGTTCAATCTTTTCCATTTGAAATTTGTTGTTCAAATTGTATCTGATAATTAGGAATCTGAAATCGAACTTTGCATAGATGGGGTGGCGCTCCTGAATTTTTTACAGATATGAGACTTGTGACAGTTGATAGAGCTTATCCTTGACTATTTTACGTATAAATTTGATGAAAATCGTTGGAGCCGTTTTCGATAAAATCACGAAAAACCATGTTTTTGACATCATTTTCGTCATTTTAGCCGCCATCTTGAATCGCATTTAATCGAAATTGTTCGTGTCGGAAGTCGGATCCTCATATTGTAAGGACCTTAAGTTCCAAATTTTAAGTCATTCCGTTAATTGGGAGATGAGATATCGTGTACACAGACGCACATACACTCGCTCATACACACACACACACATACAGACCAATACCCAAAAACCACTTTTTTGTCTCAGGGGACCTTGAAACGTATAGAAATTTGGAAATTGGGGTACCTCAATTTTTTCGGAAAGCAATACTCTCCTTACCTATGATAATAGGGCAAGGAAAGTAACAATAAATAGCTGTACTTTTATATCTTTGCCGATATCACATATAAAACACAATTTTCTTGACAGCTGTATTTCCAAAACATTTTAAGATTGCTAGAATCAAACCAATATTTAAGAAGGGTGATAAGAATGATCCATCAAATTATAGGCCTATCAGTCTATTAAGCAACTTAGCCAAAAATAACAGAAAAACTTATAAAAAACCGCCTACTGGATTATTTAACAAAATATGATATTTTGGAATCAAATCAATTCGGTTTTCAGAAAAACAAAAGCACAGAAGATGCACTGAGTCATTTTATAAATTTAGTGATCGGAAATATGAATAAAAATAAAAAGACAATGGCTATTTTCCTTGATTTATCAAAAGCATTTGATAGGCCTACAGTTCCACATGATAACCTATTCCACAAATTGGAGAAATTGGGAATAAGAGGCATAGCGCTTGATTTGCTGAGAAGCTACTTGAATGACAGATACCAAATTCTTACTTTAAACAATAATTATTCTTTGAAAAATAATTCTTCAAACAACAATTCTTCTTTCAATTTAAATAATTCGAATACAAGTACAGTTAGTTTATCTGCCGTTGGATTGCCTCAAGGAACAGTTTTATTCTTTTTCTTTTATAGTTAATGATCTCCTACAACTAAATATCAAAAATGGTAGAATAAAAGACACTGCTGATGATACGGATATTATTTTTCCGAAGATAGCTGGAATAATGTGTATAGGGTTGCTGAAGAGGATATGAATACGATAAAACTATGGTTGGAATCAAATACACTTAGTTTAAATATAACTAAAACTAAATTTATTAGATTTGCCGCGAGTGCAGCTGGAAAGCCCAATGATGGAACAAAAATAAGGTTACACACAAACTGTGGAGACACACCTACATGCAATTGTCCGTATATTTGAAGAAGTTGATGAAATAAAATATCTGGGAGTAATCGATTGACGAGGAACTCCCACATAAGCTTTATTTGTAAAAAACTTGAACACATTTCCTATAAATTCTATAAAATAAATAAAATCTTAAATCTAGAGTACCTTAAAATGATATATTTGTTTCTTGCAGTGAAGTATTTTTTCTTGGCATCAACTCGATTTTGTATTGTAACTTGTATTTTGTTTTTTATTTTAAATCGGACTTTTTACGACTCCCACCAGCGGTCAAAGACTTTTCTTTTGCTGGTGATGCCTGAAACAATTTCTAGTTTTTTAGTTCTCGGTAGTTAATTTCATTTTATTCTCTTGTAATAAGTGTTGATTTATTGCATTGTTAAATTCTGGCAATAAAGAATAGAAGAATTATCGGTATTTTATTAGGCTGTTATAAGCTATAGGTTGTCTCATCTCTCATCGTAAAGTTATAATTGATACTTCTTATTTTCCTCAAAGTAGGTCTTCTACTTACTCTATATTATTTTCTAGTGTTATTCTATTTTATTTTTTCTTGTATTACTTTCTATTCATAATTTATGTTTTCAGACCTTTCAATTATTATCTTATTATTTCTTACTTATTAAGAGATGATTGTGGAACCAATGCGAGGTTTGTTTTGGCGGAAAGATGAAAAACCCTCTATATATATGATGCAAGTTTTCTATTGATGTAATAAAATAATAGAAATGTCGATACTTGATAAATCAAAGTTGAGAATGCTTTATTTTGCAATTGTACAATCTCTGTTAAATTATGGCTTGGTGGTTTGGGGAGGTACTTAAGACACTCTTTTGTTACCACTATTCATTATCCAGAAAATGAACATAAAAACCATATTAAATAAACCCATATTGTTCCCTTCAAAAATTGCATTCAGTGAACTGAGAGTCATGTCAATCCGTCTACTCTATGAGCTTAGCATATTTGAATAAACATAGAAGCTCATTTTCAAGAATAATGTAGGCTAACTCATAGAACAAGATATAATTTACATAAATATGTTACTTATGATTCTAATTCAACGGTCATTTGTAAGCAGCTGGTATACATCGCTCCAAAGATTGTAAACTGCATCCAGAACGAGCTCATCGGTGAACCTATTAAGTTTGTTCCAATAAATATTAAAAATTGGATACTTCACAACTATTACTTTCATCTTAATATTTTATGAGTTCAACATTTTTTCAGCTTTTAAAACTATTCATTATTGTCAGGATTAATTCACAATTGAGAGCATTTATTTTAAATATTATTGTTTGCATAAAAAAGATTCCATTTTAAATTAGAAGCTCAAGATTTAGAAACAGTTAAATCTCTACTCCTACTGGCGAACAAGTGTTTCACTTAAGCCAGTAATTCTTCACCTCCAGCCGTATTTTAAAGATAGTTGATAAAGATTGTTTTTTCTTCTATGAGGCACTTAGAGAGTTAAATGTCCCCACAAAGCTGATCCGTCTCATAAGTATGACGATGAAAGGAAGCAGAGCTGTGGTCAAGATTGATGGAAGTGTTACAGATGATTTTGAGGTAAGAAGGGGACTGAGGCAAGGAGATGTGCTGTCAACCATGTTATTCAATGCAGTGCTGGAAAATATTATCAGAAAGGTGACCACCAACAACCCCGGGGGCACACTCTTCAACCGGATGTGCCAAATAATGGCTTATGCAGATGACGTGACAATACTAGCAAGAAACAGGAGGGAACTGACAGAGATCTATGAAAAGCTGGAACATGAGGCAAGAGAAGTAGGCCTGGAAATTAATATGCAGAAAACTAAAGTGATGGTTATGACCAGGAGACCAGTGAATGATGGAACACAGATATAGTTATCAGGTAGAACCTTTGAGAAAGTGAAATCATTTAAGTATTTGGGCACCCTAATAACGGAAGAGAATAATGTTGCGGAAGAAGTGGATGCTAGGATAACGTCCGGAAATAGGGTGTATTTCGCCCTGCAGAATATCCTGAAGTCCAAAAATGTGTCAAAAAAGGCAAAATAAAAATTTACACAACAGTTTTAAGACCAATAGTGACATATGGGGCCGAAGCTTGGATATTGACTACACGAGAAGAAGGTCTGCTTCAGAGATGGGAAAGAAAGATTTTAAGAAGAATTTTTGGAGCAATCAAGGAAAATGAAATATGGAGGATAAGAACAAACGAGGAACTAGGAAGATTGTTCGAAGAGACCAGTATTTATCTATTGTGAAAAGTATGAGGCTGAGATGGGCTGGTCATGTGTGCTGAATGCCGGAAGGGAGGGTGCCAAGAATGGTGCTGGAAGGCAAACCCGGAGGAAGAAGATTACAAGGAAGACCAAGAAAGCGGTGGGTTGACGATGTGGAGGAGGATTTGCGAAGACTGGGTGTAAGAAGATGGAGAAGAACAGCAGAATGTCGAGAGGGGTGGAAGGATGTGGTTGTGAAGGCTAAGGCTCTACATGGGCTGTAGTGCCAATAATGATGATGATGATTGTTTTTTTTTCTAATTGTCAAATCTTTGTATTGTTTTTTGTGTTTTTGGTGAGATAAATGAATGATTGGTTGAATTGAAAATAATCAAAATTGATGACAAGGTATTATTATTGTATTTGCTTTTGGTTAATCACTTCTGTAGATGATGTGTGAATTGATTGGATTATTAATGATTAAGGAATGAAAAACAAAACATTAAGAATTGGATTGCATAATATAATAAAAATTTTAATCTTAAACATAAGTTCAGACAGACTTTTACTAATGTTTAGTTGAGAATTGGAATGCACTTGACAAATAATATTCATTTTGCATGATTCGCCGCTTCGAATATAGAAATTGGCCAATTTCTGTGTAGGGAAATATGGGTTAAAGTTCACTCAAGAATGATTTTCAATTTTTTTTCAACAAATTTGACTTATGATACATTAACTTAAACCGCTTTCACGAGCTAAGAAGAATGAGCTATGATAGGAGAGGTCTGATTATTATTTCAAAAGACTCAGGGCCGTAGAGAGCCATGGCGAGCCCCCCGACTAGACCTGTAACGGGCCCCTACATATTTATACAATAGGTCTAATTGATAGTAATAGTACTTGATCACTAACAAAATCCCAAATGGCCTACACACGAGCACAATGTTCTACAATGTTACTTATGATACACTAATATTCTCTCTTTTCATTAGGATAATGGAATTACATAACACTAATTTTACAATTATTGTTATGTAACATTTTTACCTAAAATTGAAAATAAGCTCAAAATTCGAGAAAATGTGATTATCCAATTGCAAACTTGGCAACTGTTGAGTCTATTAAATGATTCACTATGAAGAGATAGCAGACCTCGTATGTCTCCAGCGTTATTGTCCTGTCACCAGCTGGCTCAGATATTTGTTTATAAGTAGACTTGAGATGCGCGTGAACACAAGCGTCAGGTGATTAATTCTCATAACGGCAAGGAAAGTTTTGTGAGTGCGCCACACCAGATTTTTGTACAGTGCAGTCAATGTTTTAATCTGGCTACGTAGCTCATCTGCTTGGAGTTTCGGATACATCCACAGAAAACTGAACATTTTATTGATTTTCTCAACAGCTGTAAAGCGAGAAGTCACACTTACAATGATGGTGTCCATTAAAATATAGAAAACATGAACCTTGAACCGGTCTTCTGGAGTTTCATTCGAACTAGTGGGCCACTCGGCGAGTATTGAATCAGGTGCTATCAAATAGGGAAAGTTTCAGTGAAAATGAATCAGGTGCTATCAAATAGGGAAAGTTTCAGTGAAATTATCATTTTAGTTAGGCTGCGTTTGTATTGCTGCTTTTAGTCATCTTATCAATAGCTCATTATATAACTCCAACTTATTTGTAGTTATTTATTTCTTACACAGTTACAAACAAAAGTATATTTTTTCATTGACACCTGGCCGCCGGGCCCCCCGGATCCAGCCTTACCTGCCGTACCCTCTCTACGGGCCTGAAAAGACTTGCGTATTCAAAGCTATTTTATTGAGATGTCTATATAATACACCCTTCTCCACTAGAAAATACTAAAATTGAGTGCATCATCTTGATTGAATAAAGTGATTCTGATGGAGCATGATTTTAGGAACTTGTAAGAAATGACAATGTGAGGGCAAAATAATAAGTTACTACTGTAAGGATGGTTGAATCTAAAAATTTGGACTTTTTCGAAAGTAAGGTTGCTATCAAACGTATCACAGAATTTCTGTGTTGTTGTAAAGGTGATAAATATCCATATAAAATGAAGACGACGTGATATAGGTAGTCAAAATCACTGATTTACATATTATATCAATTTGAGATACTAGTTTTCATTGTCACACCATTATGCAACTAAACTTGCTTTTGACAATGGTTGGGTATTCAACTAGTATGTGCTAAACGACTAGTGAAAAAAATATGTTTGAAGCAGGAATTATTATACTTTGAATGTATTTAATTCAAGGCAAGTATAAAAGTAGAAAATATAAATAAGTGGTATTGTTAGAGGAATTAATTTAGAAAAATATTAAATTTATAAAAATTGAGAAGTTCCTCCAGATCTTGTTTGGTTAATAAATGAGTAATTTTCTCTTTTATAACCATGTAGCCTATTGTTAAGTTCTGTCCACAAATAATACTTTCCTTTAATTCATATTTTATTCTATCTATTTTATTCTATCTACAGGTATTTATTTACCTGTAGCTTTAGTCGATGTGACTCAATAGGCACAACGTGGAGCACAGGGAGATCAGATACAAGTACTTTGGGCCAGGAGGTGCAGAGTCGGCCATTCAGGCTGTCCCACTGCGCACCCTCCAGGTAGAGGCCGTGCACGTAACAGCCAGTGGGCGGGTCGCAGGTGACAGAGTCCTCGTAGGGGAAGTCGGTGACGCACGTGTAGAGCGTCGACCGGTCGAGCGGCCAGCGGTTCTCGCGACACGTCATCTGGACGACGGCGGTCAGGTAGGACTCGGGCGCATGCAGGCCGGACAGCCAGACCGAGTGCGGCCGGCCGTTGTAGATCCAGTTGCGGAACTGGTGCACTCGCCGCTCGAACACCTGCATCCAGCCGCCGAGGCTCTTGTTGGTCTCGGGCGTGAGGCGGCGCCAGTCGGCCGGAAGTTGCCCGCTGAACAGACTGGCCGCTGTGGCGTCCAAGGCCGCGTCCATGCCCACCTCCCCTGCCAGTGCGCGGCACAGCATCTGCAGTGACGTCATCATGCGCCCGATCAACAGGTTGAAGCGCTCCAGCTCCTGGATGAGCACCACCTGCGTCGGAGCGATGTGCGACATGCTCGCTCCCTTCAACACCTTGTCTATGTCATACTGCTTCGGCAGCTTCTCCAGTATATCCATTGCAATACTTCTTATAACATCTTCCCTGCTAGCTCCCCCCGCACTATCACCTACTTGTGGCTGCAAATCAATCATATGATTCCAGATCTGTTTGGCAGCTTCAGTGAAGTATCCAATCTCAGCGTTCGGATGCAAACCAAATATCCCCGGCGCATTTGTCAACGGTAATTTCTCAATTTCCTCGAGATAATCGTCTCTGGAGCCTTCTGTTGGAATTGAATACTCAACATTGCGATCCTTGTAGAACCTGAAGGGCTGGAAACTATCAAACAAAAAATCTCCCAGGTACTCATCCATATAAGCACACACAACACGTCTGTCAAAATCGTCAATAACACGCCCACCATACATCACTTCACCTATTAAATATTTCAGACTAGCCCATGGCACACGTCTATCATTCTGCTTTGAAGCTCGATCTAAATACGTTTGTATTATTTGAGTGCATACATCAAAGTCCATCTCTCCAAAATCATAAGCAATGTTCCATCCAGCTTTCCCATACTTCCTACGTTCTTGCACAATAGCATGGAAGAAAGCCAACACATATATGAGTGTTTTGTATTTGGGGTGAGAACAGCTATCAAGCTTGGATGGCCTCATTTTGAAATAAGTGTTGCGCAGATTGAGCTTCAACCCGTTGGGAGGTTCCGTAACTACTTTGAGAGACCTCTGTAAGACACCAATAGGGAATGATTGAGTTGGGTCTGTAGTCAGCCACAATCGGAAGTCAGGATGTGGCTTTGACATACTTTCCAATACTTTTTCTAAGCTTCTAACAAATGAAATCAACAGATGGCAGTTCTGCAGCATAAGCCAGTGGCCGCGATCGATTGCAACTTGCAAAAGAGAGAGAGCTGCTTTTTCTTGGCCTTGACCTAGTGAAAGATATTTGAATCGATTTACACCTATTCCTGTAGAATCAACTAATTTCATCAACTCACTTGTTGGGTCAGATCCTGGACTTAGAATGAATATTACTGGAGTACTCGGATTGCTCTGCTCATAGACCATTCCAAAACTTACAAACGGAGGTGTTATGTATTGCTCTCCCATTATATCTTCAATGTAATTTGTCATTGCTTGGTAGACTCTGTCTGTGCGGAAACATCTTAATAGCATTAATTTCTCAAATTTCGATATTTTTGAACTATAATCGCAAGGTAAATCAACACTTTCAGGATTTTCAAGATTGTACCACTTTTTCCAATCAGAGATGTTTTCAATAATGTCTTCAGCTAAAGAGCCGAAGTTTGTAGAAAATTCAGTAGATAGTTTCATGATGTCCTGCCAGCCCTGAACTGATATCCAAGGAGCTGGGCATGGAATAGCAGATTTTTCAATGGTAATACTACCTTTAATGAAAAACTCCAACTCAGAGTTGGTCAATTTTTCTGAATTCATTTCCAATTTAACAGTCATTTGGAAAGATAAAAGTAGTTTGTGCCTCTCGAACACACCAGTGCAACCAAAGTCATAAACGTTTTTAGTTAGAGTATTAGCTATGTTGCGCAGTCGTTTTTGCAGGATTGTATCTGGCAAGGCCTTGCGAAGGGAATACCGAAAAACGTTGAGATAGGAGCGAAGAGAGTACTGATACATAGAATTCACAAGCGCTAGATCAGATAACACAAAAAATAGAATAGCACCCCTTGTTGCCACTAAACGATATCGGTTTCTCAACTCCTCAATGTCTTTTGCTGTTGCTGCAGCAAGATCAAGTTTCGACATCACCTCTTCAGCTTTCGTTTTTGTTTCATCAAGTGTGTTTACAAGTTCAACATTGTCAAGCATATTTCCAGTGCAAGTTGACAGCTCTCTCAACAAAGAATCTTCAAGTTGTTGCAGAAGGTGTTTGTTGCTACTGGTCTCCTTAATGAGAGCTTCACGCTGCTCCTCGAGATCTGGTCGTTCATTCTGAACCACCACACTGAGAAGCTGATCTTCAAGGCCACTAACAGTAACCGAGTAATTCACCACTGAAGCCTTAGAATAGACAGCCGGCGCGAGAGTAGGGTTGGCAAGTTTAGTTGTGAGGTACATTCTGAAATTCAAATCAAAGTCCACTTCTTTGTCACCCAGTTCAACAAACACATGACCACCCTGGTTTTTAATATTCCTCTCCAAAACGTTATCTATTATTGGATCTATGTAATCGACATCTTGAAATAGGACTGGTAAGCCGTATTTAATTGCTGTTTCCAAGTGTTTCAAGAAATCATTATCAGCAAATGACAGAATTTTCAACTGCTTCCCTTCAGATTGCTTTATCCATTGCAAAGCTTGCTCCTGAGGATCAATGCAGAAAGGGAAACGAGGACAAGATGTGGTTAAAATTCCATTCTGCACAGAAAGCTCATCTGGAGGCAGCCCTTCAGAGTTCCATTTACTAATTTTCACTTCATCAGCTAGCTGATCTTCTACACGATATCCAGTTGAAATAGGTATTAGTGATTCAGTTATCTTGTTTGTCCAATCAACATAAACCATATTGTTGCGAAACTCCCAACTGAAAGGTCCAGCGTAAGCAAGGAAACCAGCAGAAAGAAGACTATTCCCTATAACCTCACCCTTTTCCAAGTACAGTTGTTGCAAGTCAACTGCCCAGCGTGCATTCTCAGAACTTAAACCAGTAATTAATTTGTCAGCAGCAATAAGTCGCCGCTGCATCAAATCAGTTTCCTCTTGAATCTCTTGGCGTTCTTTTAAAGCTGTGACATACCTATCTTCCAGGCGTTGCAGAGTCTCGGAAATAATTTGAAGTCTATTGTTCAGTTTGTCCAAGTATTTTTTAGCAGTGTTGAATTCTTTTTCAAGGGCAGCGACACGTTCTTCTTTTGGTTTAATTTCTCTATAGACCATGCAGTAGCCGAGAACAGCTTCTACAAACTTGAGTAGCCCAAATCCAGCTTTGCTGATCTGCTGCATTTCGTCCATTTTCTTGGTTGTTTTCATGTGTGAGCGAACAGCTTGCTGTTGTTTCAGAGTGATTTTCTTGCAGTCCATCTCTTTCAATTTGACAAGGAAGTTCGGATCAGTCATCATTCCTTTCGCCGATTTCCAAGAAATTTCCCTGACGCCTCTAAATATTGCCACACACTCACAAATCACTTGAACTGGTTCCGGAGGTGTCGCAAACGACCTGAAAAACATAATTATTCAATAGTTACTGGTCATATCAACAACTTTACTGAGATCTTATTATCACACATTATTTGACGGATATCTACTTTGTTTAATTGTTATTTTTATTTTAACATGATTGATAGAAATACAAAATTTATCTCGCATTACAATGTAACACTATTACTATTCGATTCATTACTAAAAGAGACACTGATCGTTCAATGTAATAATATTCCCAGGTGGTGTAATTGCTCTCTGGGCTCTCCTTCGTTGATATGAATACGGCTTTGAATGTTCAATTATTGACTCGACTAATTATAAGCTTTTAAAATTGATGATTAATTTCCTCATTCATTAGTTATAAAAAAATAAATGCCAATAATATTACAGAGCTTTACAAGCGTTTGTTAATGATTAGGAGTAGATGGGTTTGCTAGGCATTAAATTATTCATTTTCAACACTGTTAAGCTGTATATTATTTACTGATGAGTGATCAAAAAGCTAATACCGTACATGGAGTCTCATTTGTCATAAGTTAACGAACATATTGACTTTCTTAGTGAGAGCTACTGGTACCTATTTAAGTAAAAATTAAAAATCATAGAGTACTCATTTTCAACTTTATTTCATTTCTCACATTTTTCGACTAATGATGTCATTATCGAGTGATTCAGTGAAATCAAGTAAGAAACATGATTAACCAGAAACATCCATCAAATAAATTCAACTACAAAATATTAATAATAAAATCTATCAGGTTTCTCTTTCATATACACGGATGTTGGATTAAAATCAAAGTTACATACTCAAGCCCCTTTTTTCAACACGAATTTTTATAATCAATATGGTTTTGAAATATGAGATTGAATGAATATAGTTTTGAACCTGATTTCAGTGATGTCGGCTTTCTCGAGTTCGGCGAGAGCAGCCTTTGCAGCCTGCAGAGCTGGCATCGCTTCAGACAGTGCAGCTTCCGCTTCTTGCTTTTCAATCGCAATCTCTTTGCTCTGTGCTTCTATTTCTTTACTTTTCTGTGACGCTATATCCTTCTTCTCAGTCGCTTCAGCAGTTGCTGCAAATTTAAATAATGTTTCATACAGAATATTCTATAGTATATTACAAATGTACATTTTTTCTTTTGTTCTAGTCTTACTTATTACATTATTTTTTGTGATGGAGAAATATTATGGGTTACCCTTTGTTTCCCTTTGTAAATAAATGAATAATGTCGACTAGAAGAGCAAATTGTAGAATAAAAGAGTGAAACATTGGAGTCTATGAATGCATTTGACAAGACATTTTATTTTCAATTGACTCATTGAAAACAATATTGTTTTCTCCAGTTTGAATTGTTCATCTGTATCTAAAGGGTATAACAAATTGATTCGTACAATGACTATCCAGATTATGTTACGCTTTTTATTGTTGAAGCTCAGACATATTCAACAATATCCAGAAAGTTTCTAGAGGATGATTAAGTACAAGTGCAGGGAGAAGGGAATTAAAGGTTTTTTATATTGTACTGTTTTTATTGAATTACCATTTTAATGATGAAATTAAGGTACCTTGTTCAATCTCATTCAGCAGCTCTTCACATGCTTTTGTTTTCTCAGCTACAATGACTTTTTGGACAGCCAATTTAGCATTCAATTCATCTAGTTGAACAGTAGCTTCGGCTATTTTCTGCATGCCAGCATCAAGTCTTTCACACTACAAACACGAATTGAAGAAAATCATTTCTGAGAACATTTAACCTTTCAACAGCATAAGAAAAAAATGAGAAGGAACTCATACAAAAATTCATAGGAAAATTACATTATAATCAGAATTGCAATGACCGAGCTATATTTTCTGGAGTTCAAAATGGTTACCAGAGAACAAAGAAATAGTATAACAATTTATTAATCAATGATATATCTGTTGGTTTACATTTGAATATTATAAATTCTTTGTTAATTCTGGAAGAGCAGCGTTAACTACTGAGCCTAATACACACATAGATTTTTGGTCGTACGATTTTGTGCAGTCCTTATGAATTCAATGAGATTAAACGGAACTTGACAACATCATAAGTTAAATTTATTGTCTAAATTCAATATTTTCTAAATTTGGCTTAGTGGTTTTGTGTTTTGTTTCGGTTTTGTATATTTTTGGACCTTTTAACATCAAAATGAACTTTATTCCGAAGTGAAAAGTGTAAATTTAAAGTATTGTGCTCACTATAACCTTAGTGTCCGGTTTCCCATTAGGCAACTTTGGACTATATACGGCGAGGTGGAACTTCCCATGGGTCTCCCAACATTCAAAGCCATACGCTAATAATAATAATTCTACTGAACAAATGTCAATCAGAGAAATTATAGATTGTTAGCTACAGCTAACTTGAATTTTGTGAGGACATAACTCAATTTATTATAATAAATTCAACTCATCACTGATTCAAAAACTGAAATAGAACACAAAATATGCTCACCTGAGAAACAATAAATGAAAATTTTTCTTCTATGAGTTTCAAGAACAGACGAATGAAATCCAGGTAATGCTTGGGTGTGATGTAGTTTCTCCTTCGCAGTTTAGTGTGGAAATCAGTAGTGAACAAAATTGTACTGGAGTGAATGTGCACAACAACTTCTATTATGTTTGTCAAATTATCTGGGGGCAGTTTTGGCTCCTGAAAAATGAAAAGTAATAGGAAAATTACCAGCTATCATGATATGATAGTTTCGAATCAGGAGCTGGACAATCAAGTGATTTGCCATCTAATTAATTCCGAAAAAATGTAACGAAGCGAATCCACGAAGCATGAGAACACACAAACTAGTATAAATATTAAAGGATTTATCTGATGAAAAATACAATTACGAGCAAATAGGAACTAGCAAAACAGGCTCCCTTCTTAATTCTCAGAGTAATTTTGAGCCAACTCACATCAAATAACTTAAATCAAACTTCATAATCATTTTATTTCTGAATTTGCGATCAACTAAAGATCTTACAAGCTCTAAACAAACTAATATGGAGTCATGGATGGAGTTTGAATAAAAATATTTAAATTTTTTGATGAAAAACTTATATTGAATGGAACGTTTAAAATTCATGAACATGTTCCATTGACACAAGAAAAATCTAAGATGAATCGATAATATTCATTGAAAAACACAAGAAAAAAATAAGAAACACGGTTTTCACTTTTAAACGTCTGTTTGGAATAAACAGCTGTCATTGAAGAAAAGCTTTAGAATTATTATATAATAATATACTATTATTAGGGTATCATTAAAGAGCTTTAGAATTTTATAATAATATAGTGAAGTATAGATGCTATTTCGTATACTGACATCCTGGAGATATTTAGTAGCAACCGCGTGAAGTGCCTGAGTGGGCCAAGGGTATAGCCAGTTGATGTACGAGTTGTTGACGAGTCCTGGGAAGTTCCTGCATCTTGTACGTAGAACATCTCCAGCAGGGCTCATGCCAAGAACCACGTGCAAATTCTCAATGCATTTCATGCAGAAATATTGCCAGCAAGACTCCCTGGATTAATCAGATGAATCATTATAGAAACTACTAGATTATTATTTACATTATAGTCCAAGGACAGATTTCTAGGACATTTATTAAATCTGATGAACCATTAAATCTTTAGATTTGAAATGGATCTAATAATATGATTCTTTAGATTAATAAGTTTCCCAGAAACCTAGCCTCAATTTAACAAGTAGCACCCCTAGATTTTTACGTAGACCTGCCCTCACCCCGATGGAATATCAACATTGCCAAATCGTGTGAAATTGCTCAAATTTCAGATTTAACCATAGATTTGAACGTGGAATATCATCCCCGATATTACAATAGTGCTGAAAATGTTTTAGGATTGAAGGTAATTAATTACATATAAAAGAGATGACTCAAAGTATTATTTTCACATCTCGTCAATCCAAACTCGTCAATTTCGAGTAATTTCGTAGAAACATGAAATTTTTGGCATGCTAGAAACTTATTTGTTTCGAAAGATAAGTGGGTGGTGAAAGCGAGAAAGTTTCTCAGGAATGGAAACTTATAACTTTTAAAAGAACAGTTACAGTATTCATTTTTCAGTTTTATAGAAAGAAGTCATACAACAATAATGATATTGATAAGAGCAAATGCAGAAGTTTCCTTAGGAAAGTTTCAAATTATTGTTGGAATTGAAATGCTTTGAATTATAGATGTTGGAATACTTTGATTATCACCCAAATATTACAGAGATTCAAATTTTTAGAATGAAATAACATAAAAAATAAAAATGCAGTATTAAACTAAAATCAGTCATTTTCAAATTACTGACCGTCTTTCAATACGAATAGGGGTCTACTTCATAACATGAAACTCACTTTGTGACTGAAAATCCTTCTTCTTTGGCTTTTGCTCTCACTTGCCCAACAATTGCATCCTTTTCGTCATCAGAAAACAGAGCAGGAATCATTCCGATCATCAATAAGTTATTGATTATTTCCAAAATACCTGTAAAAACCATAAGATAATCCAAGTTTACTCAGCAGTGAAGAAAAGACGCAGGAAAAATAATTTACATAAAAATAATCAACAAAGGAACTTTATATTCAAGAAAAAATCAGAGAATTGATATCAATAATAAAATATGCAAGTACAACATGATAGAATTTTTCAGCAAGAGAAATTAAGAAGGAAATCAATATACTGAGTTGAGAATATATCGTGCACTGTGATGGGTTATAAGATCTCAGGAGCAAAAACTCAGATAAAATTTAAGATTCATACATTTTCAAAATGAGAAACGCAAATGATATGTTAAGTTGATAATTCAATTCCTTAGGATTAATTATAAATATTCGGTCACAGGAGAACTTTCTAGTTTGATTTTTAAATAATACAGTTGATTTGAAATAAATTCAAATAGCCATCATACCTTCCTCAGTAACCTGAGCACTAGTAAAGAAAAACGCAGTTTTTGTTCTTTGAACGCCTAGCTGAGTGAACAATCTTTTCATATCGTCCTTGAAGCTATTTTCATTGTATCCTCGACTCAAGGTGATGGTGAATACAGCTAGATCTGAAATTGAGTTTAAAATAGAATTATGTTGAAAAAATCAATATTGTATAATATGAAGTAATTTATAATAAATATTCTCCCCAGGTAATAGTTTTCTATTAATTGAATTTCTGAACACTTATGGAAATAATGTGTCTTGGAATATAATATAGCTATATTATAGCTTAATGCCAATTTATATTTTTTATTACATACACGTCTGAAAACAAAATTCATTTTATATTATTACACACCTCTAGATAGATAGATAGCCTGATTGATAGATAGATAGATATCTTTCGTATGATGAATAAGATCACGTCTAAGATTAGAACACCTACACACATGATAGAGTTCAAGTCAATAAGTTAGTGAATGAAATTGCCAATAAGTTATAATGCCCTTATGGTTTTAGCGGTTGTAGAGCATTGCAGGTCTAAGCTGGATTCAAGCAGCCGAAAAAAGAAAAAAGGCTTTGTTTAAGAAAAAGGACTTCAATTCCAAAACAACGTATCAGTGATTCTCATTCTCAATTCATTGAGAGATAGAAACATTCATTTCGATTTACCAACTCACATGTCGATGAAACTTGTTTTTTTTTTTTACTCATGACAACAGATGTAACAATTAACTCACTAGCCTACCAAATAAAATTACACACACACTAGATAATGTGTAGCATATTATCAATTCTAAAATATCGAGTACTGAATAATGAATATAAACAATAATTGAAATGAAGGTGGCATTTTAATGAGAGAATGTAGGCGTACTTACTGGCAGTGAAGGCAGCAAGTCTTGTTAGACTGATCTTGCCACAGCCATCCGAGCCAACCAGCAGAATGTGTCCTCTGTCCATTCTCATTGCTCTGTGGATCCTAGTCAAATTTTCAAGGGCATCATCAAACAGTACCAAATCTATTTTCCTGTTCTTGTCGTTGTATTCCTCCAAAATCTGGAAATATAACAAAAATTAGAAACTGGTCTCCTAAGCTGTTAAAATTGAAAAAAGAGCTGTAACAAAAGTGTAGAAAATAGGTTACATTTTTTGAATCTTGAAATTTTGAATTAAAAATTCACAATTCAAATATACCTAATTTGAGTAATTCAAACTAAGGATAAAGAATCCAAGATTACACATCTTTAAGAACGAGTTCTAGTAATCTAGTCCCGTATGCCTACTGTAACCTACTCATGGAAAATTCCAATGGAAATTTTCAATGAATATTATAGAGGATGAGAATTAGTGATATAGTCCAGTTACTATATACATTGGTGCATGCAATTTATATTGTAGTTCTGATTTTTTAATATATTATTTGGGTACATAAGAGAAGTCTAGAACCAATTCCTTCATGCTAAATTTCCTTTTGTTAGATACAGAGTGGCCCAAAAACCTCATTTTCGGCTCATTATCCAGTTTTCAGCTATTTCTGCCAAATCTCGTAATCTGACAGAGAAATTTACTCTCATAATTATAACTGTATAATTCAAAATCCCTCTGGGCGTATTTTTGTGCTCTGCAATCTGAGATCAGGTAGAGCGCTCTATCTCATATAGATTTCCAGGTACACCTGACACCTGGCGGTGTCCTTAACGCGCCTCTTCACTAGGAAAAACTGAAATGAAGTGCATCTAACGGGTGATTATCATAGAACATAGTCTCATGAACTTATGTCATTGTGCGAAATGTCAATGTGAGGACAATGTAGTTGGTGATGATGGTTGAAGCTGAAAATGAGGTGTTTTTCACAATACAAGGATCATTGTTGTCAGGTGTACCTGGGAATCTATATGAGATAGAGCGCTCTACCTGATCTCAGATTGTAGAGCACAAAAATACACCTAGAGGTGATTTTAGATTTTGAATTAAACATCTACATGGTAACAATCGGTAGATATTGTTAATCAAAAACTAAAATTTATCGAAATTGATTTTTTCTTCAAATTTTTACTCATTTTTGAAAAATCATAACTCAGTACTCATTGGAGATAGAGAGTTCCGAATGATCTCATTTTATTCAGAATTTTATAATCTAACATAATGGCGAGAGTAAATTTTTCTGTCCGATTACGATATTTGGCAGAAACAGCTGAAACTGGAAAATGAGCCGAAAATACGAGGTTTTTGAGCCATCCTGTATCTAGCAAAAGGAATTTTTTTGCATGAAGAAATTAGTTCTGGACTTCTCTTATGTACCCAAATAATATATTAAAAAATCAGAACTACAATATAAATTGCAAGCACACCCCCTTGTTATGTATATATTGACTGGACTAATATTGGAGTTCTATAAAGCAGTACAGTCGAATAAACTGAAATCCAGGCAGTCATCGAATGAGTTGTGTGAGGCCAATGTTTAAATACGGTACCACAATTCAGTTCCATATCTATAGAATAATTGAAGAACTAGTTATGCAAGCATTGGATGCCAAACAACCAATAACAAATATCAATGAGAATCGTTAAACCAACTAAAGTGTACTTTGCTGGGGCGGTTCATAAAATCGTTTATAAATACGGCCCGTATATAAATATGGGAATTTGGAAAAATATGATCATAATAGAAAACTGATAATTACCTCTAAAAATAGATGAAAGACTGCTGGATAGTCTAGGAGATCTTCATAAACTCTTGGTTCCCTTTCATTGAGCGCATTGCGATAGTCACCAAATAGTAGAGGGTCTCGTAGAATGTAATTGAAGTCTTCTTCGTAGAGTTTCACAGAGCTTTTCAATTTCTCAGCAATCTCATTATTCATAAACTCTTTATCCTTGACAAAAGACAAAAATAGATACTAGGAGGATTTGTAAAAAACTGTATAAATATAGTAAAAGCAGTCAGTCGATTCTAGTTAGTTCAAGTTGAGAAGATTTTACAGAAATCAATATTCAAATAGAACAGTGCAGGAGACAACAAACTCATTTCCTATAATGTACTCATTCTGCTTTCTCTAAATGTAGGTACTGTAATTTGAATATCTATGCAGTTGGGTATTAACTAAATACCTGGCTAGGAACAATCTTACCTCAAGCGAAATGAGTCGATCACAAATCACCCTTGTGAATTCGTTTCTCCACACGCGGTAGAACTGTCTTTCTTGAGTGAAATGCGATGGTAAAGTCATAGTTAGACCTTGCATTATCCGAGAAAGGTCTCTCAAGTTGAAGATGTAATGGAATCTTGATGGGGTTGGAGGAAGTTCTTTTACCAACACCTGCGGAAAAAATAATTATGAAAATGGCTCATCAAGCTACACTTCAACACATTCAAAACTATTATACATCACAGTTACGTAACAGGTAAACGAGTAGCCAACACTATTCATAATCATTTTTTCTTCATAGTACGGTAACTGAGCATGGTTTTTCTGAGCTCTTATTTTCCCTTATTTTCACAGTTTCTTCATTGGAAATAATCATTATCATCATCTTTATCTTCTCATTTTTGCTTTCTCTCGAATAATCTTTCATTTATCATGTTCATTCTCACCTTAATTTTCACTTAGCTCAAACAATAACTAAAAAATGTGGTTTTCCAAGTAATTTTTCTTCTACTGTAGGTTTTAATAATTTTTGTTTTGAATATGAATTTGAGTCTTATTGCTATGTTAAGGAGGCGTATTTCGGGATCTACCTTTTGTTTCCATAGACAATTAGTGTATAAATTAAAAAAATAATCCGATAATTCTATTGAAGGCCACGTGAGCCTCACTGACGTTTTTCAAAAACAATCATTTCGGTTAAGATTCATGACGTTAAGAAACTAAAGTGGAATTTAGAGTAATAAAAGTGATACATCAATGACAATTTGATCAAGGATAGATATTTAGTCAAAAATGTAGGATTTAGATTTATGAATAAATTCTATTCCATTTTATATCTCAAACAATGGAAGATTAGTTGCTTTTAAAAACCTTAAATGAAATAATTTTCACTGAAATTTCTCCAAGAAAAAAGAAATTCCAAATAATTGGAAAATATGTGTGATGTACAATTTTTCAAGATACACTTCTTTGTAATAAAAAGTGCATGAATTTACCTTGAACAACTTCAACGTAAGCGACATGATGCGAGGAATGGTGAGCTGGATGATGAGGTTGAAATTGGCAGTGTGGCCCTCCAGAATGGAGCTGTAGATGTGCAGCACAGTGCTGTCCGATGGAAACACCATGTTCCAGCAGCAGAACATCGACACAAAGCGAGGGTCCACCTCGTTCCTCCCACCACCCGCTTTTCCCATAGCCGCGAAATAGCCTAAACAGTAAAATCAACAAGATTAAAATCAACACTTTTGAATTAACCAAATAATTCGTTACCCAATCGTTTGGTGAATAATTCAATTTTTGAAGTTAAATGTAGCACTATATTTTATGAGACAAGCCACCTGTCAACTTGTTTTGACTTCTTGATTCCATAAGAGATTCATAAGACTGGTCACTAACGTCACGTTTCACACGTCTTGTCTTTGCAGTTGAACAAAGAAGATTTATTTGTCGTCTGAGAGTCGTATCACCATGTGAAACGTTAAGTTAATAACCAACCAGTGTGGCAATTTCAACAACACACTACAACTATTTTCAATTCAAAATGGACCTACCGCAGTATTATCTCAACTACTACCCAGAAAAATTAATGATTATCATTGTGCAGGTTCTAGAGTTTAGTTATACTAATTTCATTTTATCAGGTTGGGTGAAAAGTCCGAGAACGGCTTAATACCTGTATCTCATACACGAAGGTGATTTGATGATGGGTGTGATTGGGGGGGGGGGGGTCCGCCTATTCAAATTGAAAATACTACATTACTATGACTTTGAAAATCTGGTCCGCCATCGTGGATCCGTAAATAACTTTATCTTTTTGATTAGGAAGGTGGTCATACGATACATCATTTCAATACATAATTTCAAGACAAAATGAATGGCGAAAACCACACATCGGTATCTCGAACCGTTTAGAAGATATTCATTCACATTATTAATCAATACCATGTAAATCAGAAATAAAATAAAAATGAGTTTTATTGATTAATAATGTGAATATCTTTCTTCTTAACGGTTTCAGAAATAGATGTGCGGTTTTCGCTATTCATTTTTCTTGAAATTCCGTATCGAAATCATGTAGACAACCTTCCTATTTAAAAAAATGAAGTTGCGTTCAATATGGCGGACCATATTTTTGAAGTCATAGTGTAGTAGGTATATTCAATTTGAGTAGAATCCCCGATCACACCCACCTTGGAATCACATTTTTTATGAGATACAAAGCCGTTCTCATACTTTTTTCTCTCCTTTCTGCTTTGAATAGTATTGATTATAATAATGACTGTGAATATCTTTGAGATATCGATATGCGGTTTTCGCCATTAATTTTTTCTTGAAATTCTGTATCGAAATCATGTATCGCATGACCACCTTTCTATTAAAAAAATTAAAGTTGCATTCAACATGGCGGACCAGATTTTCAGGAGTCATAATAAAGTAGTATTTTAACTTTGAGTAGGATCCCCAATCAAACCACCCCACCCACCACCAAATTACCTTTGTGTATGAGATATATATTAAGCCGTTTTCGGACTTTTCACCCACGCTGTATATAATGTATAATGTAATAATGTAAAATAAGACAATTACAATTGAAAAACTTACAAATGTCTTTGATTGACTTCCAATTAAGATCTTTCCCTCTATCATACATGCCACCTTTCTCCAGCAGAAGTTTCAATAGGGCAATGGGCTGCTGAGTGCCATATGCATCGACCTAAAATGGAAAGGGAAAGATCAGTTATTACTTATAACAACAACATGAATTATTATAAAAAAGTGGATCTGAAAGTGAATAATTTCCAAGTATTGAATACAGAACGTTTTGGGAATATTTCAATCGCAGAAATTTCTGAATTAGTTCAATAATTGGAATTATTATCAGTTGAGAGTATTGAACCTGTGAGTGATTTAAAGATGTTTTTCGGTTGAAGAGAATACTACAAATAATTACCTGAGGCATATTCAAATCATCAATGAAACAGATGAGTTTCTTGCCGATTGGTGGGCCGTAAGTGCTCTTAGTTCTCTTTTCCAAAACTGACTCTATATTCCTCTGAACATCCAGTGAGTTTGTTCGTGATGAAAAATTTAGATGAATTTGAAGCTGTAACAATAGACATATTGTTTTGAAAAATAACGAACAGAAATATATCCACAGAAAAATAGAAGTGATATTAATAAAGTTTAGCAGTGTGCAGACGTTAAGCGGATCTGACGTTTGTCAATTAATTTCAGATTTTATATAACTGTAACTGTTATAAAGGTTTATAACTTTTAGCTCGTTTATATAATTTAGTGCAGTTCAAAGTTTTAATGAAGGCCTATATCAATCATGTTGGATTACCTCTATTAAAATGTATAAATAATGTCTAAGAGCAGAGTATGACTGTTGAGGAACACAATAAATATGTATCAAGAAGTCAATGTTCATACTGAGAAAGCCCCTAAGCCTTAATTTGTTCAACTCACATATTTTTCAGGATCCAGTTTCCTAAGGAACTCATGCATTGTCGCTGTTTTGGAAGTTCCAGTCTCTCCAACTAACGCTACCGGTCGATGAACCTGCAAACCAAGTTTAATGAACAACCAGCCTAGTTCCTTTATAACCTAGTTCAAGTTTGAGATTGAAGGCCCTTTCAGAAAGATATGGTTAGAGTTCTACACGAAACAGTCTACACTAAGAGTATGCGATTAGCCAAGTAGGATCAATTATTTTGTTCTTATCTATTTAATCACAAAGTTTTTTTGTTTATATTGAGATTCCAGTACACATCAAACACCTCAATAGCATGTAAAAAACTTACTTCAATAGAAGATACTAGATTAAAGTAATAAAATTACAGAAATAATTTGATGAGAGAGAAAAGCAAGTGTAAAAAGGTGAAATAGGACGAAACAATTTGTGCAATATGTTCTTCTACTTTATCGGTAGAATTTTGTGAATTATTCATTTGAAGTGGGAAAAATTATGTATGACTGCCTTTTTTATGCATTACATTGACAAACAAGTAAGACATATTACAGCGTTAAAAATTGCAGTATTCAATGTTGGGATTGGAAATTCATAAATGACGCATCATCACGTCTGAACTACGAGACTGATTAAATTGAAATTTTGGATATTGATTCTTAATTTATTTATTGGTTATAGGCCTATTCTAGATTCTTCAATATTTCAGTAGGTCATGTTTTCAGTTTGTCAAGTTTCAAATCAGACCCTTGCGGAGCACGGGTTACCTGCTAGTCTGAAAAATAAAGAGAGCCAAATAGCCCATAACAAATTTCTTAAAATGCACTAAGGATTGTGGCAAAACACTAAGGCAAAGGACCAACCTTATTCATCAAATTAAGCAGCCACGTGATTTTGGTTGAGTCTTCGGTTGGCACTAGGATCTCATTGAACTTGGCTGCCGGATTGTGAACGTATTTCTCAACAAGATTCTTCCATGGTACCCATGCTTTCTGGGATCGGTCTAGGTAGTAGCTGTACAAAGTCGGCTCATGTCTCGGTATTGTTTCTACACAGACAACACATTTATAATAAAGTTTTAAACTGCCAACAAAAATCTTATTAATTGAAGGAAATCACAGACCATTCCTAAACTATTTCTGAGGAAATGCCATAAAAAAGGCTAACCCATAGATTTAATGCTTCAAATAGTAGTTGTTAATTTATGTAAGACATCCAAATGTATTGCATTCAATGCATTAGTTCATTCCAATCCTTAGAAGGGCTCCCAGAAAACTCATAATGAACCTTATCAACACATGAATTATAATTTATATCCTCAAAAAGTACGATTTAGTGAGTCAAATTCAGTAACCAAAAAACTTGATCTGTTCAAAGAACAAAAAACTGGGTAACAGTTTGTAACCAAATAAGATATGAAGTTTGACTTCACTTAAACATCGGAGTTTTTGTTCCAAGTTATAATTATGATTGAAACAAGCATAAGGTAGTAAGCGAAAGTGTAACTTACGATATCCAGACAATCTGTCGGGAGTATCTTCGACAATCATGAATCCAGACCTCTCTTTGATAGCAGCATCGAACTGCGCTCGGCTGTCAGCCGTCAAACAGGCGCCAATTGAATTGTAAATCGCCTGGATGAATATGCACTCCATTTCTTCTCCATCAATAACGCTATTGTCTGCACCAATTTCTGCTTCCAACATGTAGCATAGCTGAGTTACCTGTCCAAAAGAAAAAAAGTATTTTACTGATTTGAAGATGAATGATTTCTTCAAGGTTTCATTTCTTTGAAGGTTTTTGGGATACTTTGTTGGATAGAATTTTTGAACTTCATAATCCAAATCAAAAATAATCCATAGCAGAAAATTATGACAATAAAAGGTACAAGGATTTCAAATCAGCTGATTATATCAAAAATCAAATTCAAAGGCTGGAAACATTGAAAAATGTTATAACTTCACCAGTATTGAAAGAACAATGAACAACAATATCTGCATATCTGCAGGCAAAATAGGAGGTGAAGGCCTGGTTGCACAAAAGCCTGTTCAATTTTAATCATGATTAAATTTCACGAGAACCAATCATAGAATATTTTTTTAAGAAGGCTTTTCTGATTGGTTTTTAATTAAACTGTATTGAAGTTGTCAGACTTTTGTGCATGTAATCAAAGTAGAAACCAGTACCATCTTGAAGCGGTAACCTATAACTGTAGAATGTAGCCTATAATTTAGTACATGGCTGAACCCAGTGCCCTTGAGCTTAGTTGGTGGAATCTAGCAGTCATAGGCTATGATCACATTGAATGCACGTTTATGCAAGTGATTGGGTCCTGCAGATAGAAACATAATCAGGAAAGAGTCATAGAATTACATTGTCGCTGCTCACACTGATTACCATTAGCAAGTGTAAGCAATCTTGCAAGCACGTTTGTAACGTGTTTCTATGGCTCTTTCCAGATTTTGTTTGTATCTGCATGAGTGCGCCACCCAATCACTTGCGAAAGCGTGCATCCAATGCGATAATAGTCCAACAATTTATAACGTTAACTTGGTTAATCCAAGCCATCCTCATTTTCGTCAATTTTAGGCCCGTATTCTATAAAAGATCTTTGACAAACTTTTATCAAAGTGATTCTTTTTCAAGGTATGTTGTTTTTGAAAGCCTCTCAGAGATTCTTATCAGAATATAGAAATTGTCAAAGTTTATAATACATAAGTTAACAAAAAACAAATAACAGTATCAAGATTTTGATAAAAGATTATCTATTGCATTGATCAAGGATATATCAAATTGATCAAAGATATATGAAGATCTATAAAATATTTCCTAGTCAAAGGCCAGCCACTAAACTAACGTTTCATCAGACATTTTCGACGGACAGGTGAACAGTGTCTGTAACAGCTGACCTGCAAGAGTGACTGCCAAAAAGTTCAGGTTTTCGGCTGAACAGTTGTATGTGAAACGCTTCGTTAGTGTACAGCCTAATACGGGTCTTATTGGAGAACAAATTTACTGTGGTATGTCTGACCATGTTGAGCTCGGTCTGCGGCAGGATGAGACTCATCTTCTGCTGGGGCTTCTTGACCGAGGGCATGGGGGCGAACTCCGACTTTTCGCGATCGAAGCCAGATAGAAAGAGCTTGCCGAGTGCAAACGGCACATACTTGGTGAACAGCCTCGCCAGGTGCTTCTGGTGGTCCGGGTGGCGGCCTCCCACCCAGCGCAGCCAGTACGGCTCGTGACCCAGGTTCTTCGGGTCCACGTACACCATTCCCGCCCGCGACACCGTCGCTGGTGACGCGAACTGCAGGTCACCCACCTCAAACACATCGCACACAGTTCTCATTACATGTTAGTTACCTCAGCTATTCAAAGACATTGCATGCGTTGTATAGAAACGGAACATGCATATAAATAAACAAATATAATAGGTATTTCCATCAATCATCAAATAATAAAATTATTGAAATTTTGAATTTTAAAACACTTTTGATGAGGAATAAGCTCATTCCACATTTTTAAACACAACATTATTTTAATTGAGCAACAGAATTGTTATCAAACACATTAAAGGTACCTTCACATTACGCTACGCTAAGCTGGAATACGTCGTCGAAAGACGTAGCCGTACCATCTCCCAACATTGAAAGCTACGCTACGCTGAAGTGAACGGGACAGATTGGTTAACATTGGGAGATAGGATGTATTTCAGCGCAGCGAAGCTAGGTTTGAAGAGACCTTAAAACATTTGTTATAGTGTGGCAAATCTATGTTATCTATTAATCGGCACTGATGAGGAAAATCCTAGAGCTGATTTATGCTCTACATCAGTTGAGTTCAAGATAACATGCAAATCAATTCAGTGTTTATCATTTGGATATAGAACCTGCAAATCATATAAAATGGAAAATTGTTTAAAGTAAACCTTTTTTAAAATAAAATAGTATAGTAGAAGTAGCTAAACAATGGCTTAACCTGGATCAAATTGCAACAAGAGCGATTCCTAGCGAAAATAGTAGCTTTTCAACATGTAAAACGTTGATCACTCAACTAGTGTCAGAACGTTGTTTTTTCGCCACCATATCGGTAAATTGTTATAATTTTAAAATCGGTAATTTTTGTAGTTTTCCGGAAATATATCTCGTGAACTATCAAGTATCGAGACATTTGTTCTATATTAATAAGGATAAAATTAACTACAATTTGACACAATGAAAGAGTTTTCTGCAACTGATAGTTATCAAGTAATCTTAAAGTGAAATATGGTAACATTTTTCCAATTTTCAATTTGTATTATTTTCACTAGTTTAGTTGATTTTACCTCAAAGAGCAGAGCACAATGGGGGAGTAGTCTGATACGCTCTCCATTGGCCAAAGTTAGCAGTTTGTTGTCGTCCATAACCGAATTCATGTTTTCAATCCACAGTGCATCAACATCACCATCGAAAACAATGTATTTTCTTTCGTTGTTCGCTGTTGGCTTGTTAATCTCCCTGAAGATATTCGACAACAGGCCATCTGTCCAATCTCTTGTGATTGGGTCAAGAATGCCATATAATTCGATAACTGAGCAGGCCTGAATGAAGAACAAACATCTTTGTTGGTGTAAAATCGATCAAGGATGAAATTGAACTATAAGGATTTCATTTTTAAAACTCTAAAAACTATTTACTAGCTACAGTGGTTTTCAACATATTAGACAAATAACAAATCTCAAGAATCCAACTTGAAGTACAGATTTTCAACATATTTGACAAAAAAATCAAGAATCCAACTTGAATAGTTGTAATGTAATTCAAACTATGAGAAAAGATTGTATCTCAAAAATAAATCTGATTTTGAATTATTGAATAGAATTTTATTGCCCAAAATCACATACAAATACTTGTACAATACAATCATTTGAGTATGCAATATACAATTACCTACAAATAGACATTGATTGTAACTTGCACAACAATAATATATCTATGTAATATTTAGCACTGCCAACATAAGAGTCCTTGTGTGTTGGCAGTGAGTTGCGGTGAACTTATTCTGCTTCAATTCTAGTCAAGTAAGAAGAGATATACAAATTAAATTAAATAGAGCTAAAGAAAGTATTACACCTAATATACAAAAGTCTCAAAGGCTCAGAAAAAAACTTGAAAACTTGAGAATAGTACATACTATATGACAAAGTAATATCCAATTAACCACTTAGATTTCAAAATTAGAAATCTGAGCGTCAATGAGTGGATTAAGAGTGAATATTTCTTTACCTTGAATATAGTATAATTAGAATAATAATTATAAGTATATATAATAATAAATAATAAGTAAATATAATTTTAATTCTTTTATTTCCATTTTATAGTCTTTTCTCTGCACAATATTTGTTTGATTTTTTATGATTCTGCTGTTCTAAAGTTTCTATTGTAATTATTAGTTAAATTCAACCTGAATTTTTTGCATTATTTCGAAATATTATGTATTTCTTTCACTGTTTTGCAACTCTCACCAGCGGGCAAAGATTTTCTTTTTGCTAGGGATGCCTAGATTTTATATTTAATTTTATTCAAGTATATGTATGAGTGATTATGTTTATTTAATTATATTTTTAATGATATGTCATAATATTATAAAGAGTTTGTTATATGTCTTGAATATTCTAATTGGCAATAAATGAAATTGAAAATTGAAATTAATAAGCTAGTAGAGAATGGTTTGGAAGATTTTTTCATATATATATATATATATATATATATATATATATATTATATATATATATATATATATATATATATATAAGAACATTTACTTAAAATTGAAAATAGAGTTAAAGGATCATTGAGTTGATAGCTTATAAAAATTGTACCTTTGGATTCAAAGTGAAGATTGTGGTGGGTAGACTTAGCAGAGTTTGGGCTTTGGCAAGAGTATGGATGACAACTGACTTGCCTCCCCCAGTCGGACCAACTACCATCGTAGAATGACGAGTCATCATTGTTTCATACATTTGCACTACTTTATCCACCTGGAAGTTACAAAATTCATCATCAATAACACAACATAACAATCAATCATATTTCAGAATTTATTTTCTTTTAGATAGTGCACATGCGAAAAACTACGAATCAGTTTTCAATCACTACCAAACACAATATCAGGGATCCGTTATTTTTGTTATCTGTTACCTGGTGAGCAAGAATAGTATATTTATCTTCTTTTAATATGGTTTCAACAGCCTCATTGAAATCTGGATATGAAACTCTTGGACAGTCAACATCTGGGAATAAGTCCTTGATCAATCCAAGAAACAAAGGCACATCATCAAACACAAACTTTGGTAGATTCATGTCCCTGTAAATTGCAACTCATTTTTAATATCGTTTATCTATTTTAAAGAATTGATTCTTATCAAGAAAAAAATTTCGGCTATATTTGAAGTAGACATATTCAAGAAAATCGTATATTTATGACAACATGATAAATCAATTACACTTGATTGTTTAGCCACCGTGAATTCTCTTCTGTATGCTTAAATTGAACAGAGCTTATTGGCTAAGACATCTGGATATAGAACTTCGTTTACAGTTCAAAGTAGAAACACGTTGTTGAAGTGGATTGTGGCATTGTCACAATATCAAAGAGAGGGCCAGCAGGCCCTACAAGCAAGGATGTCTGAAAGGACGCCAGTGTAAATGCGACATCAATCACAAGTTCGAATAGTTCCACAAGCCAATATGCACGTAATTTAAATGAGCCAAAGTTTCTCATAAGTCAGCGTCATCAATCACAAGTTTGAATAGTTCCACAAGCACGTTGTTACACAGAAACACGTTGTTGAAGTGGATTGTGGCATTGTCACAATATCAAAGAGAGGGCCAGCAGGCCCTACAAGCAAGGATGTCTGAAAGGACGCCAGTGTAAATGCGACATCAATCACAAGTTCGAATAGTTCCACAAGCCAATATTCACGTAATTTAAATGAGCCAAAGTTTCTCGTAAGTCAGCCTATATATTATTTGAATGAAATGGAAAATTTCCATATATTATATTGGTTCAGATGGGATTTATTATGTTGTGTTTATTATAATTGGTTTTCTTTGTTTGCATATGGCATATTCTCAGTATTCTTCTCATTATTTTTTTTACTACGTTTCCCAATGTGCAAACCGTGAATTGCAGCATTGAAACTTCACGTGAATAGTGCAGTGCTGCCATATTTCACAGAAGCCAGAAAGCCTGTAACTAATTGTGTGAGAGAAAGAGCAAAAAAGAGAACTTGTTATTTTAATAGACGGCATTTGAGCAAGGTATGGTTCGCGGGGTAATGTTAACGGCTTTGCAAAAGCATCAGGCTTCAGAGACCCTAGATGGAGGAAGCTCTCTACACAATAAGATTATTCATGAATGAGAGAGTTGCAACGTATCACCAACAATGGAAAGAGCATGTTGAACGTCAGCTGATATGTCGGCTGTGTTATGCTAGAAGGACGTAACTCCAAAAATCTCTTTGTGTATCTTTTCGGATCAACATGTTGCTTTTGAGAAGATACAAAATAGCATCTGCTGCTTATAAAAAGATACATTTTCAAAAATGTCTGATGTTTTTGAACGGGTAGTATTGTAGTCAGGTAGGCAAAGCTATAGGACCCGGACTGTAACATTATCCATAAAGCCCCGTGCGTGCTACAAACTAAGGTAGGCTACTCAAAAACTGTAATTGCTGAAGAAACTCAAGATGCAAAGCAGGAAGTATGTGATTGATTTACCTGAGCGCTCTCATAAGGACGACATTCTCAGGCAGATCGTCAGCACTGCGCTTCAACTCGCCAGCCATTACAAGAACCGATTTCAGAGCTCGAAGCCCAAAATCGTAATGGTACTGCTTTGAAAGCTGTTCTTTTGCCAGCTTGTAGAGAACCGTCATCTTTTTCGCCAATACCTAAACGATAAAAGTTAGAACATATTGCTCACTGTACCATTTCATTAATTTTCTTTCAATTGTCTCATACTCCATAAATTAACTGGAGTCCTTAGGAAGGACGTAATCTTAAAAGAAAAATAATTAAATTATTTGTAGTGACATTAAGTCAGTAGCACGGAATGAAAGTATAATTTTATCACAGTACTCGAATAAATTCTATGAATATCACTATTCTGATAAGATTTTATCACTGAGAGCAGTATTTATAAGAGTTACTTAGTTGGAAGTATGACTAAACTTAGTTGTATTTTTATGTAAGTTGGATTTGGTAAGATTGTAGAACCTTACTTGCTAAACAAGTAAATCGTGCTCTCGACTGAGCAATGTTCATGAATATGATCCAACATATAGACTATTTACTCTCTTCCAAATATGATAGAATAATCAATTTCTAGGACAAGAAAGCAATTTCGATTTCGAAGTCAAAAGCAAGAAATTTGTAGACTGCAAATTTCCTCAACAAATATATTTTTTCCTAATTCAGGTTTATTAAAAAAAATGAAGTCAAACATTTAAAAAATATGAATGGAAATTGAAAAGAAAAATAGAAAAATACTACTCTTAATTGAAATTCTTCATTGAAAAGTTGAAATAAATACTTCAAGTAAAAGTTGCTAACAACTAATTTTAAGCATTTATAACACTCAAAAATATACATTCTATAAGATTTTCATATCAATTTCTCAATCATTTGTCTATTTGATTTCCACACTAAACTGCCTCAACATAAAATATGATTTTTATTAATATTCTTCGAATATTGAATTCAAATTTATTAATATAAATTTATCAATTTGGCACAACATACACATATGGTTTTACTGGTTGAATTTGTTATTTCTCACCTTTGCCTCAAGAAATCCTTCTGAGAACAACATGATTTGACAGATGAGTTCCAGGTCAGGCACAATACACACCACAGGACGAAACAAGGCTTTGACAGACTCTGGCAATTCGGTTCTCCCCGCATACCCAGGATTCATCGTAATAAATATTCCCACCTTATTGTCAAGGCTGATCTCCTCACCTTCAAACTGCAATAAAAATCAAAAGTTTACAACAGCTTTTTAAAGCTTAGATATGTATATCATCAATAAAAATTACATAAGCTGAAAAGCTACACAATAACGTAAAAATGATATTGTTATGATGTATGAATGGATTTATTATTTTCAGATATGTGAAGCATGCCACCAAAAAACTCTTCATCAAATAGGAATACTTATCAGAAAGCGATGCGAGTTCCAAGGACATTTCTGTTGCCGATAAGTGTTTGATGGATTTCAAGGTGGGCCTATAGGTTACGAAGATAATATAATACTTATTACATAAATTACATACAATATATCTACTTGTTTCGTGTTGCAAATAAATACTGCTAATTGGAAATAAACAAAACAAAAATAAGTTTTTGGATGGGAACTAGAGTTCCTCCCTTAAATCCGTCCCTGTAATATGTCTAATGGTTACCATTTGATAAGAGATTGAAAACAAATTAATAAAATTAAATCCTACTATTAAAATGGAATGAATGAATTGATTGAAAAAAGTTCGGCAATAATTGCTACATTGCTAAACAAGCGTTGAAAATTCTAGAGATTGAACAAATAAGAAATGTTTCTTGAGTTGAAGCCTTTTTCAAGTTTACCAAGAATCGTTTGGCATTCATCAGCAATGCTGTGCGAATGGATTGTAGTTGACTTGAAATCACAGAAAGCACTGAAATGTCAATTCGATTGAATTCGTCGAAACATCCCCAGGCTCCACACTGGCATAGGCCATTCAAGATTTTCCCAAATGCAAGAAAATCCATTCCCTCTCCACAATTGGTCACCATACATAAAAGACCTAAAGCCTTTGCCAAATCTTTTGTCGTTTCAGTTTTGCCAGTGCCAGCAGGACCTGAAATCATAAATTACTGCTGTCAGAAAAAAATCCAAAATAAAATATTTGCTATTCAAATAATATTTTTAGATGTTACTGATTATGAGGCCTATTAATAACAACATTAACTTTTGCAATGCACCATTCAACTCAATAAACATTGTATGTGAGGGTTAGCTACTGCATGATTAAAAGTAGCAATTTTATTATGTCTGTACAATTAAGTTTTTGTTTTGAATCAGTAACAATAAGCTATTGAGAATGTAATAAATTTAAAACCAACTCTTGAACATTTACTTGTAGATGAGTGTCGATTCTACCATTTTTTCAACATTTGAAATACAAGAATTATAAATTAGAATTACCAAGATGATATTCACAATTGATTATGATGAGAATTATGATGAGTGTTACCTGCAGGAGCACCTCCCAATTGCATTGATAAAGCTTGAGTGATGGTCAAATAGATTCTATCAGTGAGTGGTGTGATGACAAGCCTACCATTCAGACCCATGTATTCATATCCATACTCGAACTGCCCTGTCATTCAAGAAAAAATAATTTCAAATTGTTATTTTCAATACAGAACCTTCTTATTTATCATAAAAATCTTGAAGTGTCGGTAAGAGCTAAAATAATATTGATGAAGAATACAGGTTGGATCTTTATGTGTGGTTACATTATGAATGAATAAATCTCAATTATTTCATGAAAAACTGATAAGATGTATAAAGATAAGAGAATTATTATTATTTTTACCAGAACACTGTTGGATCATCAAATTGTCGAATACTTTCATCCAATAGAATCTTAGTTGACTTTCCCATTGAAATTCTCCGTTATCCAAAATACTGAAAAAAAGAAAAAAATATCAACAATAGGAAAGGTTTGTAAGAGGTATGGGAGATATAACAAAATTGCAAAAGCTTCAAATGGAAACAGATGATTGAAAAATGCATACCTATCTCTCACAAAGCTTTCAATGATGTCTCTCGCATGAACGTCCACAATTAAAACAGTGTTGAACTTTCTCCGGTCATTTTTTTGTAAGTTACTACGAACTCTGACAACCAGTTCATCAAGCTGCTTATTGACCTGTAGTAGATACTCCTTCATCGCATATTTGTTTCCCTGAAATAGTAAATAACAGAAGTTTATAGAACACACATAACATAGGACATTATGTTACTAGAAATGGATCAAGAAATCTTCTAACAAGATGGTGCTCCACCTCATTTCGCAATTACTAAATAATGACAAACTTCATGGCCGTTGGATTGGTCGTGGAAGTGATTTTTTAGATTGGCCGGGATGGCCAATGATTGATCGGGGTGATCACCAGATTTAACTGTTGTGACTTCTTTTTATGGGGTTACTTGATGGAGAAAGTTTATACCCATAAATTCAATAATGATGTGGAACTAAAACGATCAATAGAAGAGGAACTTCTCCGGATACCGCGGAGTTTCTTTGTAAGAGCTTACGAATCATTTCTCAAGCGCTGTTATCAGTGTGTTGCTGTGGATGGGTTTCAATTTCAATAATTTTGGACTTTTAACGTTTTTTATTAGGCCTTGTTCTAGTTGTTTCATTCAAAAGTTATATTGCCCTTAAGTGCAACAATAAACATATTTTATAAAACCAAAAACACCTTTTTGTTTCTATAAAGGCTAGGGAGTTGAAATTTTCCCAGGATATTTTTAGAACCTACTTTGAAACTGTGTAAAATTTAAAAATGTTTGGTGCATGAATGGGCACGTAATATAAAATCAAACGTGCATGTAAACCTCTTCGTGGGACACCCGGTATAATATGTATATTAAAATGTATTACTAGAGTGATGAATTACTATTATGCAAATGATGAGGTTGTACTGAAGTAAGTATACCTGCTTGATTTTGTTGAACACATTTTCGACTTCTGCGGTCCACCACACTTGATTGGCTGCCAAGCATACCATTCCTAAGTAGCCTAGCATCCATTTCGTTCTAGAGTAAAAAAAAAACATTGAAAAATTTGGCATTTTCTTAACTGATTGCAATCCATCATTTCAATATTTGTATACTATTTTTCCACATACCATTAGAAAAAAAAAAAAAAAAAAATGTAATGTGGGATAATTTTATTTATTACTAAGCATGCCTGAGCCATGTCTATCATTACATTGAGAGGAACATCTAATATGAGGTATATTTTCTTCAAAATAATGGGCAGAATAAAATATAATCGATGGCTCTATAACAGAATGGCTCGATTTACCTAAACTCTCGATTCACGATCGAGTCGAATTGAATCGTAAAACGATTTACGATTAAACCTAAATTTTTTAAACTTATCAGAGACGCCTATTTTGAAAAAGAGCCTTCTCTAATTGATTCTCGTGGCATTTAATCACAGTTAAAATTAAATAAGTTTTTGTGCAACCAAGCCTGTAAGAAATAAAGAGACTAATAAGTTAGAGTTTATTATGCTTTTATATTTAATATTTCTTTCCCTGAATATACTTCATTAGAAGAATACTTCGTTTCTCCAATAGTATTTCTCATGAATTTGGCAAATCTATGATATTATGTAAGCTTGTTTTAGCAATGGATAGATATTTGATTATGTCGGAAGGATTACTCAAATTGAAGAAGTCGATTTTTCAATAAATCAAGTATTTTTCCTCACCTTGGTTGTCGAATCTTCCCGTATTCATGAATAGCTTTTTTAGTAATATATCTATTGCTCTTGCGCATTTCATCTAGTACGAGACACATCCAATTTTCAACTTTTCCTTTTACTTTGACTGGATAGCGGAATTCCATTATTTCTTTTTCACATGATATCATTGCTTTGACACTGTAATTTCCTTGAGCATCAGCTACTAGGTCCAGACTACCCACATTATCAAACATCTGAAAGATCATAAATGAACATCTTAAACGAAGATTTCAACAAAAATCTAAAAATAGAAAACAAATTATCAATAATATTGATATACTATTTTTTCATATATTACTCTTACCAACATTATCAAACTTCAGAAAAGCATAAAGTGTTCATTAAAATTAGATTTCATAAGCTTTGAAGTTTTTTTATTGCGGATGATGTTCACATGAGCTTTTTGCTTGCGCGTGGGTAATGGATAGTGCAACTTCTATGCTATCGGCATGATTCGAACCCACGAACGAGGCGGTGCTAGCAGACCGAAGTTTGTAACGCTCATTACCACTTGACCAACCCAGCCTGCCAAGTAGATTTAGGTTACAAGTTACAATAAGATTTTAAAATCTAAATACTTAGATTTAGACCTAGATCAGCTGTGCTTTTAGAATTAAGTTTGTTTTTCGGTAATTCTTAAAAATTATATTTTTAATATGTGAATATTTCCTATTTTAGTTATAATAATGTGAAATATTTCTTCCATGTTTAGTTTTGAAGTATCTAAATTTGAAAATCTTGTGAACATTTTGAAATGACTGAAAATTTTGTGAATTGAAGAGCTACAAGACAACCTATATCGGACTATGTGTTATCGAAATTTGGGAGAGGAAAAGCACAAGGTTACCTTATTTTTCCTCTCCCCATCATTTTGATGATGTACTTATTGTACTTATTCACTCCAACAAGAAATTCACACACAATTCAAGATTTTTTCATGATTTCAAAAATACACGCATAATTCCAAGTTTTCTCCCGGTCTGTGGACATCCTAAATCTGCAAGTAAGTCCCATCAAGGTTTGATATTCATCAAGGCTTAACCAGGTTTCGTGGTTAAGTGGTAGAGTGGACATTACTGTTCAAACTTCGCCACAACAAATAAATCAAATCAAGTTTTATTCAATGACAACATTTACATTACAAATTCCGTTACACAAATTCTATTATAAATCATTGAATACAATACTATTTGCTTAAGAAAATTCTTGTTTGCACAGGAGTGAAATACATTCAGAACTCAACTAAAATTCTTATATATAAAGTCAAATTAAAATACTCATCTGAATTAAGTTTAATTATCATAATTCTTCCCGCACACGCCAACACACACCCAAAAATAAAAAACAAATAAAAAAGTTATTCTATTCTATATGTCATAGGTGATTGACCTTGACAATGTGTTGCTGAACGCAGGACGGATGACTGCTGCCGAGGATGGAGAGCAGCTCGTCGTCGGAAAGGAAGAAGAAGCGGGGGAAGGTGTTGCGCTTGGTGTCGAGGTAGTCGTTGAGTGACTTCTGGCAGACGTCGAGGCCATCAGACAGGCCGACCAGGTCGAGCAACCGGTCACCACTGCTGCACTGCTCCACGGCCAGCGGGCGCCGGGCTGCCTCCAACATCACCTACAACAACAACAACAACACGCCATTTCACATCTATTCAGCACAAGCATTTACAATATATTGATAAGAGAAAAAAGAAGAAGAAAAATCTGGTGTGGTACACTCACACAACTTTCTTTGCTCATTGAACTGTAAGCCTCATTCTTGAACGAGAATAATATAATGATGATTGGCAACAACATATTTGAAACTACGATCAGACTACTATATATGTAAATATGAAGAAAATAAATAAAAATCTTAGTACCCTTTTTTTAAAATATTTTATCACGACATGTTTCGGTCATTTATGCCATTTAGTGACTTGAAAATGGCATAAATGACCGAAACATGTCGTGATAAAATATTTTAAAAAAAGGGTACCGGTACTGAGATTTCTATTTATTTTCTTCATATTTATATTACAAGTAGGCCTAGCCCTATACAGGAAAGAGATAAATCCTTTGTGTAAATTGAGAAATTCGATGATTTTTTCAAAAGTCGTCAAAACAGCTATTCTACAGATGAAATATCTCGACTATGACTATGTTCTTTTTATAAACTGCTCTACCTACCTACCTGATGCACGCACGAGAAGGAGGTTACACAGTCGGACAGTCCATTTCTCAAGGATGGGGTGGAACCCCCATTAGTTTCCCAGGAAAAAGACACATGCCAGTTGATAGAGCTGATAAATAACTATACAGGGTATGAATTTGAAAAAAATCGGTCAAGTCATTGTTGATAAAATCGTAAAAAACATGGTTTTTTAGTAATTATCTGCCATTTTTCTCAAGAATATTACGGAGCTCCTGCAATTTTCCTAGAAATGAGTCTCATGTCAGTTGATAGGGCTAATGAATAGCTAGCTATTCATGGTATAAATTTGAAGAAAATCGTTAGAGCCGTTTTCGAGAAAAACATGGTTTTTTAGTAATTATCCGCCATTTTTTTGAATTGAATTGAATTTCTTATTGACGGATCGTCATGGTATAAGGACCTTAAGTTTAAAATTTCAATCGGTTGATTAGGAATGGAGTTTTGGTGTTCACAGACATACACACACACACACACACACACACACACACACACACACACAGACCAATACCCAAAAATCATGTTATTGGACTCAGGGGACCTTGAAACGTATAGAAAACTTGAAATTAGGGTACCTAAATTTTTTTTGGAAAGCAATACTTTCCTTACCTATGGTAATAGGGCAAGGAAAGTAAAAAGAATAAGAGGAGTAGGGAGAAAAATGGGAAGAGAAAGAAGGAGAAGAGGAAGAGAAAGAAAAAGATGGAGAAGAGGAAGAGGAAGAAGAAGATGAAGAGAAAAAGGAAGAGAAATAGGAAGAGGAAGAAAAAGAAAAAAAGGAAGAGAAATAGGAAGAGGAAGAATAAGAGGAATAGGAAGAGGAAGAAGGAGAACAGGAAAAGGAAGAAGAAGGAGAAGAGGAGGATGAATTGGAAGAGGAGGAAGGTTAAAAGAAAGAGAAAGAAGAGGAGAAGAAGGGGGAAAAATGGTGTATCAAAAATGCTAACATCAAAAGCTAATCTCCTTCAAGACATACTGGAAACAGGTCAGCCCGAGTTCAGAGAAAGGTTGAGAGACAAAACTAGGTTATTTTAGTTATTAATTGTATGCAATCAATAGTTCATTTAATAGTGCATAGAATTGCATTCAATGAGGCATGCAATTAATAGTCCACACAGCAGCTGATTTTTACCAAGTTACATTGAGATATTAATTGCATGCGCTATTGCATGCAATTATCAATACACTCGAAAGCTGATTCATGATGAATAATTCTATAGTCTGGTTTTTACGATAGTATTGGCGTTAGAAGGAAACTCCTTTTCCTTTTGTATTATTCTTAAAATGCAAAATTTCAAAAACCCTATATATACGTCGACGCGAATTCAAAAAGGAACATACATGTCAAATTTCATGAAAATCTATTGCTGCGATTCGTCGTAAATGCGGACATATAAACATTTAAACATAAAGAGAAATTCAAAGCCGTCGACTTGAATCTTAGACCTCACTTCGCTCGGTCAATAACAGGAATCGCCATCATAAAGGATGAGAAAGGTACCATCACAAAGGAGGAAAAGGTCTTATTCATAGTATCGACTGAATAGGTCCAATGTTCATCAATTCATTCATACAACTAAAAATAAAAATTATGATTGGGTATGAACAAAAGGCTTAGTGTACAACAGTTTATTACTTAATCGTTCTATCTGCATGTACTAACTGCATGTACTATCTGCATGTGCTATCTGGTAGGTAATGTGTGAACTTCAAGTGGAAGCTAGAATAACGCGGTAAACAATTGCAATTTTAATCATACGGATGAAATTCATAGAAATGAAGTTAGAGTATTATTACTATACTCTAAAATTGAAATTTTAATAATACGTATGATTAATAATTGAATCGGAAGATATAATAATTATACTCTAACTTCATTTCATCAAGTACATTCGTGTGATTAAAATTGCAAAGCTTTACCGCGGTATTCTAGCTTCCAATTGAAGTTTACAATTAATATTACACTTGAATTATCAGCCATCAATATGTTTAAATCTTACTTTGTAATAAGCATGTTTGAAATAATAAGAGGTGATTAAAAATAGATATTGATATAGATTTATAGACAAGCGAAATTCTGTGAAGTAGAAGAAATTCTATTCAAATGTTATGTTTTTCAAACAAAAAAGGTCAGGTCCTGCTGCATAGTAAGAAAAACAATTAGTCAATATTTGTAGCGCATAAGCCTAAAAATATACCCACGCGACGATAAAATTTGTCGAGATCATCAAATTTTTTGGCTTCCTCAGGTAATTGCAGTCGTATATCCCCACCGATGAAAATACTTTCAAGATACAGCCATTTGCGTTGGACGACTACCCAAAGTTCCAACACATCAGTCATCATCGAAAGTGTCTTTTCCCACTTTTGCACCTCGGGTAGAAACGGACCAACATATCTGAAATGATCAAACAATTATGCGTATTAGAGACTATTAATTGATTCATTTATAAAATAGAAGGTGAATATTATTCAAAAGCAGAATGAGAAATAGTTATAACTAACAAAATAGTACAATTTAATAGTCAAGAATCAATCATTTTTATCGTCATGAAACTCTACATTGCATTGATCAAAGTCGTTATCAATGGTAATACATAATATCAAATAGAATATTGCTAAGAGTAATTTACTTTACATGAACTGTTAAGTTCATCTTACGATTGTCAAAATTAAATTATTTATTACATTTTTCCATTTTCTACACATAATCCAATTAATTTGACTATTTGAACAGATGTATCTAAATTACCGTCGGACTTTACAACATCTCATCACTGACTTGTAATGTTTCCATATCAAAACAATTTTCTCAAATCCAAAAACAAAAATTATTTTTTATCTAAAAACTATTGTACTTGAGTTTGCATAGCAATTATAGATTACTCTCCAAACTATAGTCAAGTAAAAATCTTACTGTGATCCAGCCATGCTTTGTAGATTCATAGCATTGTCATCGAGAGTGACTAAAATTTCACTGATGTCGCCCAGGAAATAGCCACGATCTTCGTCTCCTTTCATGTGTGGCAGCACTTGCAATGTCATAGTTCGCCAAACCTGCAATCAACAATAAATTTTATATTCTGTATCAGATCAGATCAAATCAAATCAAATTTATTTCCATTCAAAATACAGTTCACAAACATATATATATAAATATTATATTTTTATGGAAAAATTAGAGTTGAAAAATTAGAATCTCAAACCAGATCGGGTTTTAAAAAATTGAGTAGTGACAAAACTTTGACAACAAAATAATAGAGAACATGTTTTGAATAATAGAGAACATGTTTTGAATAATAGAGAACATGTTTTGAATAATAGAGAACATGTTTTGTTAGTCGGGAGTTCAAGTGTCTGCGAATGCTTATAGAAGTTAGTAGCACTAGTTTTTCATAATATTTGTTTTCAGAGTGATTTTTTTATATTAAATAGCATCATTCAGTGTCAATACATTTAAAGATCACTAATTGAATTTTACGGTGGAAAGTTCCATCACTGTCAGTTAATTATTGGGAGAATGTTACTCTAACAACGAACTTTAATCCTCATTCCATTTGTAAATGGAAATGTAACTGGATTGAAAACTATAGATATTTGAGGATCAAGTTACGCTAATGATCTTACTTCAACTATTTCATTGACGCCATTTTCTATGCCCAACTCCTTGACTGCTACACCCACTATTTCTTCACATATATCCTTATGGTTATGCAGCTCCATAGAAAACATGTTTTCCAGGGTAAATCGGTCAACAGCCATATCAAATTCCTTTCCTGTAAGAAAAAACTTGTCTCAAACAAGAATTCCCACATTTTTTAAAAATATGATTACAAATTATATAATTATAGGAAATTTCAAAAGAGGATTAGAAGTGAATTATGAACATAAGTGTAGTGATTTTATTAGTGGAGAGCTTCTCTCGGAATAAGTATGTTAAATTATGCATTCAAGCATTGAACTCTCGAAAACAATATAATCAGGTCCACACAAAAATACTTCAATTATTCATAATAAAATATTTCAAGCTCGCATACCTGAGAACCTCTCAGATTACTCAAAAAATGGAATGGAGAAAAACCATTTTGACTATGGATAAATTACTTAAAATTCTCAATTGAAAAACAGTAGCCTACTGTAATGAGTGGTCACATATAGTAGAGAATCATTGATCAATTATAAAATTGAGCTGTTTAAATCTTTCTACTTGTTTAAATCTTTCTACCTGTTCTAATCATCAACTCCTTCCAATGTCTTTCTCTTAGAGCGTCATTTTTCATTTCAATCATCAAAGGTATAGAGTTCTTGAATTCTCGCATCTGTTTTTCAAACGTGACTGCAATTGCCAAATCCTTAGTTTCCTTTGGGAACAAGCGGAATTGTTTCAAGAAACCATCGATCCCCTCTAGAAGCACCTGAGGATTGAGATTTGCCCAAAGGGTTTTTGACCATGATGATCTGGTAGCCTGTTTTAATGAAGAAAATGAAAAATATAGTGACTAATGAAATTAATTAAAATCAAATTGATGAATATCTATTTGATCAGTAGTCAATAAATTACAAGAGTGATTATTTTTTGACGAATTTGTCAAATAAACAGCGTACAACAAATTGAAACGTTGAATTTTTTCAAGTAAGAATATGTACGAGTGAGAAAATATATTAAATAATCTTCAAAATAACACTTCCTCAATCGGATGAGAAGTGTGTCTTATCTATTCATCATAATGAATTGTAAAGTGCCAAAAAATTAAGCCCAGAGATAAAAAATTGAGCACCCAACTGAATTCAATATACATCTGTATACACTTGAAATTTAGGATTAAGTTGTACTATGTAACTCTACCTATTCAATAAAATTATAGATTGTAGTAATATTTTTCTCCATTTCAACTAACCTATCACCTAAATGTTAGATTCATGTTGTATTGTAACCATCCAAACTCACTTATTCTCTAAAATTATATTATAGTTATATTCGACTATCTGAATTCACTCATCTGCTGATTGTATTGTAGTATCCATCTCAACTCACTAATTAGTTGAGATTGGATTGTAAGTAGCATTTATCCATCTCAACTCACCTACTTGTAAAAATGTTTTATTTTATATTTATCAACAAATAATCATGTAATAGCCTTAGCTTGATAGCCAACAATTCAACAGACATTACGGAAGCATCAGTTGTAAAAGTAAATTGAACGTTCTAATTCTAATGAATTTGTCCACCCAGCAAGGAAAATGCTGTGATTGGAGCTGTATGTGAACTGACCATAACATCTTGATAGAGTTCGTAGACAGTCTGCATGCGGAGGTAGTCGTTGTAGGTGCGCGTGAAGTGCGAGTAGTCAGCCGGCTCCAGATCGAACAGGCGTTCGGCTTGCTCCATCCGAACTTTCTTCTTGATTATGTCGATAAACAGATCAGCATACACCTGCATACAAACAAACATTTTTCCTGCTTTCAAAATTTATGAATTGAAAATTCCAACCTCTCTTATTGATTATGACGATGAATAGATGGCATACATCTACATACAAACAAACATTTTTCTGCTTTCAAAATCTTTAAATCTGAAATTCCGACCAGTTTTGGATTAAGTCTGCAGCTCTCTTTCAGTCATGAAAATATGATTTGTTAATGCACGAGGGCAGTTTGAAAAGTTTTCGACCTAACGATGAATATTACAATCTCTTGAACAAGATCTGGTGTACGGTATATTTTTGTAATATTTTTAGGTACTCACAGGTACGCGTAGTATTCATCTTACAGTCAGTCGATGTCGTATGTTGGGTGCCGTGTCTGCTCAAGTCAGACCAAAACTTTTCAACTCCAACTCTGTTGGTACAGTTTAGGCACGAATAATCTGAGTTATGGCCCCATGGGACTAATATTTAAATATACATTACTGCCAATCCAAAACTAAAAAATCTGTGAACTGTCAAAGGCAAAAAAAAACTTTTTGACTGAAAACAGTTTTTGCAACTCCGTATTCATATCAATCGAATTTCTTCAAAAGCCCATACAAGATTATACTATATATTACCTGTCAATATAAAAGCATCGTGGAAAAACCATCAAATTTGCTAATAAAAACCTGCATTACTAACGCCACGCTCTGTCCAACACTTTCTCACAACTTACTAGCTATCATGACAAAATACACAAATAATTACTCTATAACCTACTTAACCATCCTTCTTACTTTACAGATTAAGTCATAAGCGACTTACTCTTGTCCCTTAATCCAGAAAGTACTCTTTAAGGTGTACTTAGTAGTTTTTCGTGAACGGCACCCAACAACCAACATCGACTCGCTTAAACGACTGTAACATAAATACCATACGTCCAAAACGGCTGAAATTCTAATAAAGCTAGTAGAATATGACCATAGAATTACAGTAGGTATTGTTCACGAGAGTTATCATCTCCATGATTGAGTCGGAAACTTTCCAAGAGAAATATGGTCATTTCCACCCACCACCATGAGATCCAATCCAGCTTCTAAGCGTTCTCCAACACAGCCTGGCCCTTCGGAATAAAACTTTTTGATAACACCATCCAAATAGACCAAGAAATTCTCAATTTCTTGTTTGGAAACTTTTGAGAAATCAGCTTTTGCAGGCTCCATTGCGTAGGACCGATAAATTGCCTCATCAAACAGTCGATCCCACTCTTCTTTCATCACAGAAGATAGATCGAGATCATTCTCTGGAATCTGGAGAAAAATGATTCTTTATTAAGAATGATGCAAATAATTATAAAATTTACACTAGACACAGTACAACAGATATTTTGTGAATTTATCCATATTAATATGAAATGAAAAAGATTTTGTCAGTTCCACAAATAACTCTAGTTTGATTTTAATAAGTAAGATGAACAATGTATTCAATGTCATTCAAGAAGCAAGAAGATATGGTTTGTTCTGTTGAACAAAATTTTGTTTAAATTTCTTGTTTTCAATCAATATCAGTATATTTAAGATACATCTAAGCATTGATTTGTCAGACATTTGTCTTATACATTAGCAGATTAGAGATAACATGATAACATTGCTCGAGTATTTTATATTCTTTGAAATGAGCTTGGGCTATGAAGATAGTACGGACAATTGACTCTGAAAATAAAAATCTGTCTATATAAGATTCAAGAAGAGCAATGTGTTAAATACTAGTGAATGAGACAAACTGAACAAGCTAAATGGTCGAGTTTTTAATAATTGCTACAGCAATATTCACATGTCACATCAATATTTAAATAAAAATGAAGTATTTAAAAACAGATTCACTTCTTATTAATTACATTATCGAAATCGAAGATTACTAGTGATCGTGGGGCCACCACCGGGCTGTAGATCTCGTTTAAAATGCCGCTGATATTCTGTCAGCTGTTCTATTGAAATTTGAGGTTGGAGTTGATTATTTGAAGTATTATTATTATTCGTGGATACAATATTACAAATCATATAAATATGATTGGTATTCCTCAAGATTTTTCCTCTCGTGAATATTGTTTCTATTTATAGCATACACATGTTATGTTAATTGGACATTGTATATTGTAATGATTTACTGTAATATTAAGCACGTATTCTACCTCACCTTACGGAGGATAAAGAAGTTAGTCAATCTTATTGTACAAAGAACTCTATCTTTATCATGGTTCAAAGGAAGTGTGTTTAAAATTTGAAGTTGATTAATGAAAGTATTCGAACACAAACCCACAAACGGACACTGATTCGAGCCTCAAATCAAAAGTAGGAACTCGCAATGCTAGTTCAATAATTAGAAAAAAAAGGAAATCGAATATTGCAATTATTCATCGAATTTTATTCCAGCTATTTCTAATGTAGTTAATATTAATCAATTATTATAAATTTATTAGGAATTTCGATCTATTATTTACTCGAAGTTTATATTATAATTTACAACGATTACACGAGTTTCCAATAATTGGAATACACTCCATACTGCTAATCCTAATCGAGAGATTAACACATGATAATACCTTCACTTTATGGACTTTCAGTACATGAAATCTTTCGTCAACTTCTCTGAAATGCAGCTCGGCATCAGTTACCATTTTATTAACATCCTGGACGGCTTGAAGCACCTTCTTGAATGTGTCCACATTGCTCACATTCAACTGCAGCTCTCCACCTATGTCCTATTCCAAACACGAAATTCAAATATATCATATCCAAAAAACAACAAAGGAATAAAGATTGTAGCATTTGGATCAACTTTGGTAAAAAAATATCTTATTTCAAAGAAAATATAATCGATAATAGTAGGTAGGACTACCGTCACAGAGAAGGAAAAGAATCCTTTCTACTTTGTGGTACCATATAATCCTTCAGATTATATCTGGATACCTCAACTTCATTTATTTGCCAATAGTTTGAACAAGACTTATTATTGGAAATGATATAAGATAGATAAAGACTTGAGTAACTGGTGTGAAAAATTGTGGAATTATGATACAACATTAACTTGAATACTCTGAATTCGATTATTTCCTGCTACAATAATTGAAAAAAATAAATAGTTTTCATGATGTAGTAGAAATATCAATTTAAGAATTAAGGCTTTCTTATTAAAAAGTATGCGGAATTTACTTTTCAATAAAATCAATATTGCAAAGAGGAATATTTTCAATTGTTCTACTAATGAACAGGATCGTATTTTCCTTGCTCAGCATTTCATAATGAACGGTAAGAAAAAACCAGGTCAATGGAGCTCATTCATTACTGCACGTTTTGATAGCACCATTGAAAAAAGCCATTGATTTTCAAATTCTGCCACTAACTGTACAAATTATAAAGTAGAAACTAGAAACTATTATATTGACTTTACTAAATATTAGTAGTTTTAAACTACTAATTTTTACAATGACCTTCTCTACTTGAACGTATGCAATTGGAAAATGTTCTACTTATATGCAGAAATAATTTTAAACTTGATGATACATAGCTTTCACATGATAAATATAATTGTTTTGGATATAGAACAATATTTGATAGGATTTTCGCTTTCATAATAATAAAAAATAGTACCTATACGTTCTAAATTATTGTATTGTCTAATCAACTAAACTTTGATAACAAGCATTCACATACAGAATAATGAAGATTCAAAACGTTAAAAATTAAAAAGCGAATGAGGGAAAATAAAACGAGTGCTGTAACAGAAAATTAATGATGTGATTACTGTTTACATTGCAAAACTATAGTTAAATAATAAAGCGTCAAACGTATGGAGTAAATGGCATCCACTTTCAACTAATTTTGTTTATATTATTGAACCTGCAGCATTTTCCTCCTGTCAAGCATCATATTTCTTGTGTTCTCAAGCAATTTTTCACCCAATACATTTTTCCATTCAATTGCATGCCTTTTGAGGTCTTTGATGAGAGGAGAAATGTTAATCCTGGAAAATATTATAAACTACAATGTTTACTCTTGATTCCACTTTGAATTTTTGATCAATGGTTGTTGGATAAACTTTTATCACAAAAACATTCTATGATCAAGATATTGAGAATGGGATGGAAATTTAGTATAATTAGTGTTTTTAATTATTGTTTTCTTATCAATGAAGAATGAATTGATCACCTTCATTAATGAATTATAACCATTTTCAGAACTGAAGTATTATGAACAGCATTCCTTAAACTTTTTCCAAAAAGAATAGTAACAAAAGCATATGAATTAGATTCCATTAACAAAGACACATTTAATAGTTCAATAAGATCTACAAACGGTTTATTTTAGCCTTTTATAAGGAAATCTTCAACAAATTATTCTGTTGTTTTCAATAAACGAAATTATAGGAGGATTTAAATCATGAATTTGAGAATTATTGATGTGAAATTGCTATACTATTTTCCAAATTGCGAAGTTTCCAAAATGAATCATAATGATCAGCTTATCAAAAAAACATTAAAAATTACAACTGAACTTTTTAGCGGTACCCCAATTTATGGAGTGATTGAGTAAAATTTTGCTGAAATTTAAATGTGGTGAGTCATTGAGTTTTTATCACCCATGAATAAAAAAACTCTTTAAAATATTGGTCAATGAATTATTTCGAATTTATAGATTATCATTCAACCTTACAATTTACCTGATGCAGTATATATCATGATAAGAAACCATTTCATTGAGATCACTGATGATATTTGAGTAGTAGCTGAGTTTTTCATCATAAGCTATCACGCTCTGTTCTTTGGCCGCGAATTTGTCAGCAGATTTCTGTTTGTCAACAGCCCAAAGAGATTTGAATTTTCGCCAACTGTGAATAGAAAATAAATATTACACGTTTTTTAATCAACTAAAAATGTTATCAAGTATTAGTAATCGTAGTATAGAAGATTAATGATTAAAAATTGAATGTAATCCGATCTTGAAAATAGTTCAACGAACATAGCAGTCTAACAATATTGAGAATGGCAATGCAATTACAGAGTGGGGTAGATCAGTCTGCTTATTTACTTACTCGATACAAATTAAAATATGTGAGTGTATCATTTTTATTCTTGAAGCAAAATATAGAATAGAGTTATTCTCTGTTGATATTTTCATTCAGTTTTACAATTGTATCAGTCGAATAGCGTTCATTATTTCAATGCACTGTTTTAGTTGATTTTATTTGATACTGCACATGAAAGAGATAATTTTATGTTCAACAATTCTAGGATAGGGAATGTTTATATCATAACTGGTATCCAAGATAAGCAGCTTTGAATATATAAAATGACAAATTTTTTAGGGAAACATGAGTTAAAATAAACTCAAGAATAAATATCCCATTTCTTAAAGGAATATATACAGAGTGGATAAAAAGTCCGACAATGGCTTAATATCTCATACACAAAGGTAATTTGACGGTGGGTGGGTGTGTATTAATCAATACTATTTAAAGCAGAAAGGAAAGAGAAAAGAATGAGAACGGCTTAGTATCTCATAAAAAACCGTGATATCAAGGTGGGTGTGATTGGGAATCCTACTCAAATTGAAAATACTATTTTCCTAGGAACCTATATACTTGTGCGAAATCACAATGAAGAATGAATGCGAATTATAAAGAAGTTAGTGATGAAGATTAGAGCTGAAAATTTAGGGTGTTTGGAAAGAAAATAAATTTCTTAACAAAATAAATTGAGATAGAAAATTCTTATTGGTGTCAGGCTGTGAAGGACGATATAACGTCCAGAGGTAGCCCTACTTTCAATAAGACATTTAAATAGTGACAATAGGAATATAGGATGTTGATTACGAACTTAAATTCATGAAAATTGGAATTTTCAAAAATTTGGCTCATTTTTGAAAACTTGTAACACTACTCATTGAAGAAAGAAAGTTGTGAATGATTTCATTTTATTCGACATAATTTCGTTAGAAAAAGGTGAGATTTATTTTTCTGTCTGATGGCTGGATTTAGAATAAATAGCTGAAAACTGGAAAAGAAACAGAAAAATATTTGAGATTTTTGGTGCATCCTGTACTCAGCACAAGGAAATTTTGCATGAACAAATTAGTTCTGGACTTCTTTTATGTATCTAAACAACATATTGAAAAAATCAGAACTAGAATATTTTTTTGCAAGCACACTTCATTTTTCATGTATTTATTGACTGTGCTATTAGTATTGCAATAGAGAGTGAGGGACGAAAGTCTAGGAGGGTAATAAGAAATTTTGAATCCTGAATGATGGAAAACATGTACTTGAAACTGAGATGGAGAGAATAAAGAGCTTTGAAACACACCGTCCCACATAATTCTGAGCTTCAGTCATCAACGACAGCAAGGTGTCCTGTAGGTTGGAGATGCTGTGCACCAGTATAGAGACACTCATTAGGTCTTCGTAGTAGGAATAGGAATACACTTCTTTCGTGAAGGACGCCTTCACCGACGGACATTTCAGGCAAGTTTTGTCCATCCACCTGGCGATCGACTTGAACCTAAAAACAAAGTACACGGATGGAGAATTGAGTTCTATTTACCTAGAAGAATTGAAATATGAGTATTAAAAAAGTAAGAATTTGATAAAAATTGAAAAATATTGCCATCATTTCAAAGTAGTAGAAATCTTACGTAGATTTAAAAATGTAATCTTATGTTGAATTTTTTTATTAATCGTATAAAAACTTGAAATATCAAGTTTCATAACAATGCAATATGAGATTACAAGTATTAATTTTATTTTCCCAACTCACTGGAAATGTACTCGAATTGGAAACATATTGAATTCTCATTGTATAAATTAATGAATAAAAACCGGGAGATGGATGAGATTTATATTTGTATCATTACACGCTTGTAAAACATACAAATGAGAATGCTACATGAGAAACATAGCACTTCAAGTCATGCTATGTAAGCAGTATATATTCTAATTTTTTCTCGAACTGTAGATATATTTCAATTGAATTCCTGATTTGAGTTTATTTGAGTAATGTCCACTTGAAGTAAATTTCTTGAATGACGAAACAACATCAAACTGATATAAATGAGTAATACATCCTCCGATATTTCTTCCATCATAAATGGATAAAAATAAGTTTGTTATGCATCCCTCTCAACAACATAAACAAAAAGTAGCAGATTCAGTGATAATGTATAACATCTTTACCCCATATTATTGGTCTATTGATAAAATATTCAATAAAAGGAAGTAGGGAATGCTCTCTTCCTATTTGGGTAGTTTGTCAACATAACAATTTGAAAATGAAAACAGCAATTCAGTGCGATCTCATTGTATTTATCTATCAGTATAGTCAGCAGATTTGGGATGATCAATAAAACGATTCAATTGCAATTCAACTCCTTATTAGCGTACTCTTTTTACAATCAATTTCATTGAATTATGATATTTGTCGCTATTAATGCTGACGGTCGCTTACGGTTTACAGCGTAACTGACCTTTCAAAGAAATCGATGACACATTGCCGAATCATGTTATGGACTTGTGCAACAGTCGGTTTGGTTACCACTTCAGAAACTGATAGAACGGCATCTATCATGAATAATGCCTCGTTCCCCAATAGAAATGAATTGAATCTTTCAACATTCAGTCGAACAAGCCTGCAACATATTTAGTCAAATGTAATATCATAAATGTCATATTTAGTCAAAATTAGGGATAAAACATTGAATATAATAAAAAAGCTCTATCTATTTGAACACTGACTTAAGATATAAATTAATAATATTAGAATTAAACAGTAAAGCTTTAACAGCATGAACAATGTGTGAAATACAAATAGTATGAAATATGTGACAAAAACAGGAAACGTCAATAACATTAAAGATAGTTCGTGTAACACTATGTTATCGTTAGCTGAACTTTAGGTATGTTATCATTAATGGATCAATGGTTATTCATACAAAGGATTCTTACTTGACGAACGATTCGAATATTTGTGATTCACTGCTTTCATAGAAGAATGCCATCAGCGGTGACTTCCCAGTGCTGGCTTGCAGGACAATGCCTTCCAATTTTTTCAGCATTGGACCAACTTTGTTGTGAGTTGTCATCATGTGTGAGAAAGATTCCATTCTTCTGTCGGACATTTTCTTGAAGAAACTCTGAAAATTTGAACACATTCTTAATACATTATTGTATTGTATTAATAAACGACTGAATTAGTTACGTAATTCTCATACTATACTGAACTGTATGTACCTTTCTGTACTCAATAAATTATAAGATTTTCAAGATTTCAAATTTTCAAAAATAATATTATTGAAGAGATATAATGTTGATGAGAAAGCCACTCATAATATACTAGTAAAGTATTTCTCCTACTATAATAATTATAGGCTACCGTATTAAAGATAATTTTAAATTATAAATCAATTGGAATAGTATTATGTTAATAACATAATTTAAGGTATTAAAGACAAGTTTATTGATGCCTGAGAGCACTGTGCCTCTATTTCAGGATTACGATTGGAAAATATGGAACAGATCCGATTGTTTATCGGGACTATACACGATTGTTTGCATTAAAATTGATGTTTAAATGAAAAAGACTGGGAAATTGTCAAAAAACCACAGATTTTTTGATACTTAGAAAGACCGGTTTCGGTTATTACACCATTTTTTACAAACTAAAAGTTTAGTTTTAGTTTATCAGAGATTGACAATGGTGTAATAACCGAAACCGGTCTTTCTAAGTATTAATAAATCTGTGGTTTTTTGACAATTTCTTAGTCTTTTCCATTTAATATGGATAATTACCACAATATCAACTTCTCAACTACACAAAAAGTAAAATTGATGAATCGCTCTCTTATCAAGATATTGAAAGGTCAAATTATAATCTTCATTCTAAATGGGATGAGTAAATAAAGATAATCTACATTATTTGATATGACGAATACGGAAGCTTATTGTGATAACATAGGAAATTCAGCGACTAATTCAATTCTTCAAAACATGATGTTGAGGTAAAGAAATTTTTGAAGCGTCTTGTAAACTAATGAACAATATAATAATAAATTAGAAAGATTTTTCAAATGATAGGATTGATAGAATACCTGGCAAGATATTCTCGAAGTTCTCTTCAGAAGTACTTTTGTCTCGGGCCTGACAAGCTGGAACATGTTGTAGCCGGAGAGCGACAGAATTCTCTTCTCCAGATTGAACGTGACATCCCCCATTTGCACTACCAGAGAAGTAGCATTCTTCAGCTTCTGTAGTGCGTATTTTGCATACAGTTTTATATTCAATGATGCCCAATTATACCTTGTGAAACCTGGCTGCAAGTATTTTTCTACTTCCCTGATGTGCTCTTTCATGAAAAGTAGCTGTAAAAAGATGAAAACAAAAATAAATACAAAAATGTATCACAAAAACTAGCAGTCCTGAATTTGATCAAGTGAAACTTGAAAACTATTATATCAGACCTGAACCAGCCGTTTTTATTATTTAACAAAAATTTTGAGGAAGATGAATGATTAATTATTATTGTTTTTCTTTAAAAAAATAAAGAATGAATTCAGATACGATATAGTATAAACTAATACAGAGTAGAAGAATTCCACTATTTTCAATTATTTCATCAAAATGTTTTAATGAAGCAGTGGCTCTTGACTTTGACGTTTCATTTTCAATAAATTGAATTGAATTAAATGAACCCAATATTCACAAATCATAACGATTTAAATAAATAATGATCCAGTCTAATAATTGAAGCATTACAGTGTCCGGATAACTGATAATCTAAATAATCGATTTTAATTCGATACCCTAGCTCTTTAGTGTAGAAATAATGTAAACTTTGAATTCTGGCTTACAGTACTTAGTAGTATGCGTCTTATGTAAAATAACTAGTTAAATTACACTTATCTCTCATTCACATTATCTGAACTTATTTTTCCAACATTACTACTAAATTGAAAATTCAATTAATAATAATAATAATAATAATAATAATAATAATAATAATAACTTTTATTCACTTCATTGCACAATTTTACAAAGCATAAAACATAAAAAATATCAAGTGCACTCCTCATTAGGCTAGGCCTGCGTCGATTCAATTCAATTCAAATTATTTCCACATGAAATTACAAATTTGTACAATATTATTCTGTTACAATAAAATAATAAGTATATTTTTAATTTTAAAATGATTTGTGTGTGATTGAATTGTGGATAATTGAGTGTGCTATTGAAGAATGCTGAAGTGACACATAGCCTAGCTACATTTGGACTGTTGTATAAATTAGAATTGGAAACGTTTTGGGCGGAAGCTTGTGGTACTTTTCTGTAAGTTGTGTAATTCTGAATGATTAAATAAAATAAAAATAAATTCACATTCTACTTAAAATAAACACAATGTTGTGTATAATAAGGTACAGTAACTCAGAACTATTTGCTTTATTCTTAATTTATATATTCTTTTTTTACAAAAAAACACAGATTACCTTCTATTGTTTCTCTACCAGATTTAGATAAATCTTTCATTTATTAAAATATTGCACTGAACCTTGATTGCGGCGGACCAATTAGCTGTTTGATATACAGGATAGATCAAGTTTTTATGGGATTCCATTTTTTTCATCACCCAGCGGGCTTCCGGATTACCGATCATCCAAATAGCTGATATCCGGATAATCGGTGATCCACTGTGATTGGATAAATTATTATTATTCATGTTTATTATAATTTATCTATTGGATCATTGATTACCTGTGGTGCCTCTAATCCTTCCATAAGTTTATTGTAGGCCTTGACCATAATATGGACGGCTTCCACATCATCATGCAATCTTGCTTTCTGAATAACAACCAGGTGTATTGCCGGTGGCAGACGGAATCCCAATGTTTCCATCAATTCTGACTCAGCAATTATTTCTATCATTTCGCGAGGAAAATTCACCTAAAAAGGAATACAACTTTCGAAGACACATATTTTGATATCAACAAATTGAATTGTTTATAATTTAAGGGCAATCACACTATCATATGAGCATCAATTTTTAATCTTTCTTATTCTTCGGATAAATAACTTATAATATAGTTAACTAAATAACTATCCTTCAACAACTAAAAAATATTTGATAATGAAAAAGTACTAAAATGAGATAAATCACAAATGTAACATTATCTTTCTTATTCTTCGGATAAAAAATAACTTGTAATATAGTTAACTAAATAACTATCCTTCAACAACTAAAAAGTATTTGATAATGAAAAAGTACTAAAATGAGATAAATCACAAATGTAACATTATTGCTTTCAGTGAAGTTCACGACACCTTTTCGGTTGTTTTTAACATTGTAAATGCCCCGCTTTATTTTTTTCAACGTTAATTAGATTTAATAATATTATGACAATAATATATCACTGGTATTGTTTTACCTATTGTTGAAGTTGACCGTACTATGAAAAAACTTTTAGAGAATGTGAATCTATTATTTCGAAATTCTTTCTTCATCTACATCGATTGTTTTCGAAATTAAAATGAAATTCAGTTGAGGAATATTTCCTGATTCAATTTGAAAAGGAGATCTTTGAAAAAATTGAATGTAATTTTACCTGGATACCTAAATTCATTTCAATGAGAATAGAATCACCAATGAATTCTGACCAGGCAAGTTTGTTTACACTTGCCGTCTTTGTTTTGACAGCATCTTTGTTTCCTTTGTTCACTAGAACAGAATCATACATAATTACAATTATTTACAATACTATAATATTTAAAAAGGTTTTTATTCACTGTGAAACATTCTGTGATTCATTTGAAGTATTATGTCAACCTTCAAAATTCTTTAAATATTATTCCTGGATCAAAAATCAAGTGAAGAAGCAGTGTGTGATATCATAATCTCAAACTTTGGACAACATTAACTTTTATCAAAATTTTTGGAGAAATAGTACAGGCTCAGCCTATTTTTTCCTCCAATGTCATAATTATATTATGATTGTAGTATTTTTTACATTAAAAAAATAAGAAATAAATACTACTATTTAGAGTTTATAAAAGTGAGACATTTGAATTTTAGACATTGCTAAACAGTTGTATCCCCAACAAAATAAAAAATGAATTCAGCAATTGGAAATCTCACTGTACTTGAAAGTTTGGTTGTTCCTTTAGAAGATTAGTGTGGAACATAATCATGCTGATGGTATCGATTAACATAATTGTGAATTTTGTGACGTTTCCATTTTTTTATCCTATTATATTAAGCGAGCAATTTCTGTATGTCTGTTTATATCTTTATATCTGGTTATCTGGTTATTTATGTTCAACGGATCTCGAAAACGGCTCTAACGATTTTCACGAAATTTGGAACATAGTAGGTTTATGATATAAAAAATTCGATTGCACTAGGTCTCATCCCTGGGAAAACTCGCTGAGGGACATGAAAAGAATAATAATTCATCCTTGGAAAAACAGATGATAATTTCGTCGTCTCTCGATAACAGAAGATGCGTGTGCCTGTTGGGAGAGAGACAGAATTATTTCCAGCTGTGTAATCATAATCAATCAGCGAGAAATGTTAATTTAATCGACTTGATCAAAATAATCTGATTTGTTGACATGACATGATAATCCTCCTAAACTAGAGTATATCATAATATTTTCAAAGTTGATCATTATTTGACAATTTTAAGTGATTAGTGAGTGTTATTTTGTTAGTCAATTTGGTTTGTAAATAATCTAAATGATAACTTTTTTGCTTTCAAATTTTTGAACAGAAAATTGAACCTGAATTCAAGTGTATGGAACATAACCTACTTTCTGGACTATTTATAGTGTATAAATCAAAATTCGGGGAAGAAACAGTTTTGGGCTGTGCCTGTTAATCCTTCCCCAATCATTTTAAAGAATTGTGTTCGGTTTATCAAAAGTCAATAAATAAATAACGAGCGAAGCTCGGTGCCCCGATATTTTAACAATTAATTGAAGACTATCTTCATTGTTCAGAACAGACGTTTATTGAAAACTTACTTTAACCTTAATAAAATCTCACTTCAACACAATCATTTCAACCTGTAACTGAATAGCAGTAGCCATGAAGTCATTAGTTATTTTTCCATCAAGGTAAATTATCTATTTGATTGATGGGAAAAAGTTGTTGGTGAATTTTTACACTATTATCAGAAATTCATAATATTGTTCCATAGTGAAATGGGAACAAAAATATGTTGTAACCTACTGAAATTTGTAGAGTAAAGATGAAAAGACAATATATTGTGTTTTTGTAGTTCTAAGAGGCAATAAGATGCTTACATGGAGGCAGGGCACCAGTTCGCCGACCTTTGGCCACCCACTTGAGAGCTAGCAGAGCTCCGCCGAGGCCCATCTCAGCTTGCTTGCCACTCGACTTGGTCGTGTCGGTCAATGAAGACGATTCACTAATTCGCATCAATTTACGCTTCTTCTTCTGTATAGCTTTCTTATCCACGGAACCAGAAAGCTCTGCAATGACAATCATCGATTCAATCAATTTACTTTTAATAATTTCATAGAGAATGAATTCATAAAAACTAAATAAATTGGCTAGCAAAGATTTTATTTTATTTTTCCCAGAAGTTTCAAGAGAGCATACATACAAACGACCTAAATTGGTATATTTGTACAATGATTGGAATGAAATAGAAATCATAAAGTGCCATTTTCAGTGCAAGAATAACATTTTTACTGAGGTGCCCTACAAAGGGCTGGAGGGAAGAAAGATAAGGCACTACTTGCGCCACCTCTGTTGCGCAGTGGTCTAAAGGCTAGGATGACCGCTGAGATTTGAGCGTGAGATAACGACGCTCGAGCGCTTGAAATCCTAAAGCCAAGCTTCCTTCATTAGTTACAAATTTTACTCCGTGACACAACTTACATCAGTAGATATAAAAAATAGAATAAAGATAATTCAATAGGAATTCCTTCGAGAGCATTTATTACATCAGTAATAGTATAGTATTTCATGAACTCACCAATGTTTCTAGAAACTTCTTTGAATGAAATAACACTTTGCTGCATTGTTTTTCTCACAAAGGGCACAACCTTTTCAACCCAGTCATTAAACTTTCTGTCTTCATATTCTTTCATGAGTCTGCCGATTTTTATATAGTTTGAAAATGCCTGTAATAATAACAAAACAAGATTCAATAGTAATCGGAATATATTAGTTTGACTGAAAGTCAAAATTTTACTAATTCATTAATTTTAGGACATTTTGAAGATGATAAATGGTAAAACCAAATTATTAATTATACCAAGAACCCTCAAGGTAGTAGTTATTCTCTCACAAGTTGATGAGAATGTTGGAAATGTGAGAATTCAACATTTTCAAGTTTCTATGGAAATTTCACAGAAGTAGGAGCTTAATTAATTAACTCATAGTAAACTCAGTTCAGTTCCTGTACGACATATATCCTCAAGGGACAAGTTGAAACTTGTAAAATCTGACAAAGCATTTATTGTAACGGTTCCACTTGTTACTCGTTCCGCTACTACGTAGACATCATGTCGTCATTTTCTGTCAACATCGTTTCGTTCACTCAGGTTTTTCTGTTTTTAAGCATGTCCGATCATGAGGAAGATTCACTTCCTGAGCCTTCTGCTCTTTTCAATGCAAGAGACAATTTACACCAGGAAATAGATTGGTTCATAACCAACTATAACGATTATGTTGTGGACACTGAAGCCACTTATTATCAATTGTTGACTGTCAAAAACGAACTAGGTTCACTCAGAATTAAGTATGATAAGATTCATGAACAGTTATGGAATGCAGAGTTGCAAGCACAAGATACTTCAACTCATTTTGAAATACTTAATAAGTTCATCTCCATTGCCTCTAAGGCAAACGCTGCATTAACTGCCTTTGAAAGCAGACAACGCAACAATGAGGCCACTGCTGGTGCTTCCCAGCGGCCAACATCTCAAAACTCACATTTGGCAAATTTTCAGTTGCCTCAGATTCCGCTTCCACGCTTCAATGGGGAGCTTTTAAAATGGCAAGCATTCTCAAGTGCTTTTACCAATATTATTGGTAATCAGGATAATATTAATGACTCATTGAAATTTTTCTATCTTCGTCAATCACTCAGTGGTGAAGCTCTTGCTAGAGTGGAACACATTGAAGCTGACGAAAATGGTTTTCAGCTTGCATGGAACCTCTTAAGGGAGAGGTATGACAATAAGAGATTAATTGCTGCCAGGCACGTCACGGCAATTGAATCTCCTCCTACCATAAAACGTAACTGTCCGCAATCATTACGGGCATTCATTGACTTTTGAAAGTCCCACATTACCGCGCTCGAAGCGCTTCAACTTGGAGTCCAAATCAAGGACTTATTGTACATGCACAAAATGTTGTTGCAGTTGGATACTGCTACTGTTCGAGAATGGGAAAAGAGTGTTGGTATACACGACATTCCCACCATTGATAAATTTTGGAATTTTTTGGAATCACAATGCAAAATCATGGAAGCTGTTGCTTCAAGCTCAGCTAACCATCATCAAGGAAATGTACAGCAAAGTACATCCAACTCGGTTGGTGCTCATAGCAAGCCGAAGTTCAATCTAAATCAATCGAATGTTCAAGCTAGGATGCAGGTTACTACCTCTTCTATGTCACCTTGTAGTTTTTGTAATTCTGTTGGTCATTTTCCAAATCGTTGTAATGAATTATTGAAGTTGCAGGTTACTGATCGTTGGAATGCTGTCCGTGACAAAAGGTTATGTTATAATTGCCTCAAGCCTTTCACACCCAATCATATTTGTTCGGACAAATCGTGTACACTTTGTGGCAAGAGTCACCACACTGTTCTTCATAGGTCGTATCCTCAATCGCGAGACACTCCTAAGGATAAGGTAACTTCAAATGTTATTCATTCTCAATCTTTTGCTCCCTCCAAGGGTAAGAATGCTGTTTTGAATTCCGTCATGGTTCAGAATGCAGAAACAACTAAACAAGCTGTTTCTCATGCAGAACAGCCTCAGAAGAACTCTCATGTCACAATGAGCTCCACTTCGTCACTGTATTTGCAACAGCAATCAACTGTTGCTTTGTTACCTACTGCCGAAGTTTTGGTTCAAGCTTCTAGTGGGGAATTTGTTAAAGCAACCGCGCTTTTAGATTCTTGCTCTGATTGTAATTTGATGTCAACTAGGTTGGCTGAAAAATTGTCACTTGTTACTTTGTATTCGGACACTTTGATTCATAGTGTAGGTGAGAATAAGACCAAATCATCTATTTCTCATTCAGTTTGCTTGTCTTCATCTGATCGTTCGTGGTCGGTTGAAGAAAATTGTATTGTAGTTGATAGCATATCATCTAATGTTCCTAGTGTGAACATCGATCTTTCCAAAATTTCAATTCCTGTTGAACTTAAATTAGCGGATCCATTGTTTGATCAGCCTAAGCCTGTAGATTTGTTACTTGGTGCTGGCATATTTGCATCGATACTTCAGCCTGGTAAATTGTATCTAGCTCAAAACGCTCCCATTCTTCAGAAAACCAGTCTAGGTTGGGTCATATTTGGTTCTTGTAAAGCTATTCGTCCTATTGCAGCACCTCGTTCGTGCCTCCCCGCTTCACCTGTGGCCGCTCCCCGTAGGGTCATGTCAAATTTTCTAACTTCAAATGATGTCTCTCATCAGTTAGAGAAATCAGTTCAGGTATCAGTTCAGGAAATCAGTTCTCAATCAGTTCAGGTATTAGCTACCACTTCTTCTCACAATGATGTTATCTCAGGCATAGTCAATAGTTGCTCCACCTATCACAAAATTGTTCGTACAACGGCGTATGTTCTACGGTTCATTCATAATTGTAGGAAACAAAATTCAGTCGCTCCGCGCTTTGGTCAATTAGCTATCTCTGAAATTTTAGAAGCTGAAAATTGTATCTTCAAATCCATTCAAGAAGAAGCTTTCTCTGCTGAACTTAAAGCATTGCGTCAAAATCAGGAGCTATTGCCTAATAGCTCTATTAAAGCCTTGTCACCATTCATTCACTCAGATTCACTGCTCAGAGTTGGTGGACGTTTGCAAAATGCAAATGCTTCTTTTGATTATAAACATCAAATATTGTTGCCCAGCAATCACAAATTCACTCGTGCATTGATTGTTGCTCACCATCGTCGTCTAAGTCATGCTGGTGTGCAGGCCACCATGGCCAGTGTAAGACAACGATTTTGGTTTCCCTCCACCCGTCGCACCATCAAAAGTGTATTGCGGCATTGCATAATGTGTTTTCGCTTTTCGGCTCTTCGTTCTGAGCAAATCATGGGTAGTTTACCAGCGGCCCGCGTTCAGGCTAATTTTCCCTTTTATAATTGTGGTTTGGATTACGCCGGTCCTATTTCCATCCGTGTAGGCGGCCCCAAATCTCGTACTTTTTCTAAAGCATACTTGTCGCTGTTTGTGTGTATGGTAACTCGTGCTGTTCATATTGAAACTGTCTCGGAACTTACTTCCAAGGCATTTATTGCCGCTCTGATTCGGTTTTCTGCTCGTCGTGGCATTCCGCATTCCATTTTTTCGGACAACGCCACAACTTTCGTTGGTGCCAACAATGAGCTACGTGAGCTCCACGAATTTTTGTCCTCTGATCGTCTCAAATCAGATATTCATGACACTATGTCTGTACTCAACATCCAATGGCACTTCATTCCCCCTCGGGCTCCGCACTTCGGTGGACTCTGGGAGAATGTGGTAAAAAACTTCAAATGCATATTCCGTGTAGTTACATTCAACAAGGTATTTAACTTTGAAGAAACCTGTACTCTTGCTGCTCAGGTCGAAGCCATCTTGAATTCGCGCCCTCTTGTTCCCTTGTCGGAAGATCCACATGATCTTGCCTACTTGTCTCCAGGTCATTTTTTGATTGGACGTCCACTTACGTCATTACCCTTCTTACCGCCTAACACCAAACACATTGATCATCGTTCACGTTGGTATCAACTTGCTGTTTCTATCCAGGAGCTTTGGGATAGGTGGTCTCGTGAATATTTAACCACTCTTCAGAAAAAAGGCAAATGGCTAAACAATTGTGAAAATTTGAAGGTCGGTACGGTTGTCATCTTGAAGGATCCTGGTTCCGCGCAGTCCACTTGGAAGCTGGCGCGCATTACTGAAGTTCATCCCGGTAAGGACGACAAGGTTCGAGTTGTCACTGTTCTCACTCCCTCCTGCACTTTAAAGAGAGCTATTTCGAGTTTAGCACCTCTTCCCATTGATGAGGATTCTAGTTAATCCCCTTGCTCTTATGGTTCATTTCGTATTTTCAGGTTTCATTGTTTTTTCCCCTGGTTCTCACATGGGGCCCAGTTTTCAATTTCCAATTGCCTTGCCAGATTTTACATATTTCTTACCTTTTCTTATTGTGCCATACCCCCGTATGACACAAGGGGCCCAGTTTATGTAAAATCTGACAAAGCATTTATTGTAACGGTTCCACTTGTTACTCGTTCCGCTACTACGTAGACATCATGTCATCATTTTCCGTCTGCGCTGTCCGGTGACGTCACAGTCACGGTTCTAAGGCACTGCTATAATCAAGTTGGTTTTCTATATTATTCGTCGTGTTATTTGTCGTTTCAATTTTAATATTTGTACTATTCGATTTTTTGGAATTTATTTTGTCTTTAGGCATCTTACTTTCTAGATATTTGCTACTTTTTCACCAAACGTTTGTAAACGTTTTACGTACGTTTCAAACACATCCGGCATGTCCCTTTTTCAGCCGAGCATTAGCGGTTTCCTTGTCTCTTGATCAAGTATAGTCGGAGAGTGCGTTTCGCTCCCGGTCTAAACTTTTCATCCATATTCATCTGATCTACGGAACGTTTTTAAAAAGTGAATTATTTCTTTCAAATTAATTCGTTTATTCTATTCTTCAATTGTGATTCAATTATTCATCGATTTCTTCACTTATTTACGCTGATAAACTTTGTCAAGATCGCAACCTCGTGTGGGCGTTTATCGCCATTCTTCTAACAATTGGCTTCACCTCTTGAAACTCAAACTTTCAAGTTCTTCATCTCTACCGTTTGGAAATCAATCTAAAAATTCCACAACTTAAAAGTTGGATTATTCATTTGGAATTCTACATGCTCCTGCTCACATTTCCACTGGGGGATTTACCTGCTGTGGTGGACGCTTCCATTCTTGTCATCGCATGGCCAGACAGAATTCAAAGATTTATTTGTAGGTATTAATACCAACTATCATTCACAGTCCACTGCCCTGACTTTGGATTATGTCAAAACTTGAAGGTGAGATTTATTCTATTTCTACTATATTGTTAAGGTGTACAACAAGAATTGGAGATAGCAGTTTATTTTCATGGACAGAGCCCAATCAAATCAACACTCACCTTGTCTTTGAGAGGTGATTCTTTGTATTCTTCAACATTTTGAAATGTCAGCACCGGCTTCTTTAGTCTATGAAATAGCTGGCGCTCCCAGAAGATCGAACCAGCAACGGGAGGTTGGTTCCGGAGCAAAGGAGGATCTCTGTGGTGATTCTGAAAAAGACCAATTCATTGATTCATCTCCGATATGAACAGGCAAATTATTCCAGTTCTATTCTTTCATAGCAGACTTTTACAGATTTTCTTTACATCCTTTATTACAGATTTATTCATTACGCTAAAATTGTCACTCCTCAGTAACTTCTCAGAAAAGGTTTTGTGAATTCAATGGATTGGTACAGAGGTTAGAACGATTTCAACAATAATAATAGTTCTTCAATGCAATTCCACGGCAGAGCTTAGTATTTCATAGTTGAAATACTATTATACCCTATCAAGTTGAAGTAGAATTGTCTCATTTTCAATATGGCAAGTGAGGTAACCTCATCACGTAATGGATTTATATTGGTATGTTATTATTGGTATGATTGTTTTTTCCAATTCATTATCAATATTAAAAAATGATGTATTGAAGTACATTACCTTAAATGTTTTATCAACTTCATCGATCTCCTTCAAGAATTGTTTCATAATTGGGTCAAACTTTTGCATTAGCTGTTCTTGAACGGCTTTCCTTGTTTTTATGTGTTTGAATTTTAGTAATTTTTCAAGTGCCTCCTCTGATGACCTAAAAATAATACGTAAATGAATAGTGAAAGTAACATTTTCAATATAAAAAACCAGTTGTGAAAATGTTGCTATAATTCTACTAGTAGTTCTGTGAACAGTAGACCTCACGCAGTATTCTCATCCACAAGTACCTGATTGAACCTATAGACCTTATGGGAATACAGCAATAGACTGGCTTCTCCACACATCTGTGTAATCACTTGTCAGCTGATTTATGATGAATAATTCTATAGTCTGATTTTTACTCTAATATTGGCGTATGAAGGAGGCTCCTATTTTTTTTTATATTATCCTTGAAATGCAAAATTTTCAAAAACCGTGTAGCCTATATACGTCGACGCCCAAATTAAACCGCGTTTCGCCGTAAATGCGCAACATATAAACATTCAAACATTTAATCATTAAGAGAGATGCCAAACCGTCAACTTGAATCTTAGACCTCATTTCACTCGGTCAATAATTCAATCGTTGGAGTATATTTTTATGATGAGATTTTCTCAGTATCAGATCCTCTACTGAAACTCTACGTACAAAAGAAGTCAACTTCGGGGAAAATTATTTCCCAGTTATCAAAAAATAAAAAGTTTTGGATGAAAATGCTAACCAAGATTGTCAAATGCATTGAAGCATTACAATCTAATACTAGAAGTTAGCAATATTATAATTCAAGAAAAACCTCAATAAAATTTAAGAATAATCAAGCGTTTCTTACCTGAGTAGCGTGAATGATTCATCTATGAAATGCTTGGCTTGATTTTCAAGTACAACAACTTCATTATTGAAGCCTTCCATGATAGCATCCCAGTGCTCTTTGAATTCAAATTGGAAAATATCAAAGTCAGCCTTTTTTATTGGATAGGTCAGGGCTTCGACTCTCTTCACAACTGCATCTATCTGTGTCGGATCACTAATGATGGTTTTCAACTCAGGATTGAAAATGTTGTAGAACTCTTGCATTACCTGAAAAATGTTATCAAGAATCATTCTTGCATTGAATCCTCATAACAGTTCAACTACCGTAGTAGTTGATCTATCAGTATTCCATCTCAAGAACAATTTTTCACCATTAGTCAGAATCATGTTTTTAAATAGTTAATCCAGCATAAGATATTTATTCTACTATTTTTTTTTCTTCTTCCATTATAAATAAATAATTGATAAACAAATTAGTTGATTATTGTAAGTTGGTAGGGATCTTATTAACTGCGGTATAATGGCTAGTTTTTATACTTTACCTCGTATATTTTTTAATTTCAGTTTAAACCAATGTACAGAATACAGTACTAGAATACAGTGTATTCAAGGCACATTTGTTTGAACATTTGTAATTATACTTTTCAATTAAAATAAATAAGTATATTATCTTTCATGAATGGAAAACGAAATCTGAAGAATGTAAATCGAATAGTGTTTATATACTTGTAAAACTATTACTTAATTTACCATAATTGTGATATTATAATTAAGTTGATAACAATCCTTCAAATTCCTCAGTTATGGAGCTGAGAATTTGTCTGATTGAATTGAATTGACCCTATTACTTATAAATTATCAGCTGGATATCAAAGGGACAAAAAATATTTCATGAAAATCTTCAAGAAAATAAATGGATGAAGCATGATATAGCTGTATGGATGCAGATTAATTCTACTAGCTGATGTTTGCAATACATTGAAGATAACTGTGAATTTGTATAATGTGAGATGATTTATACCTGATGGATTCATTATACCTTCTATTTTAAGAGTTATTTGGATCAGATTTATTTACCTAGTTGATTTATTACCTGAGTGACGTTGAACAAGTCGCTGGCGACGGACTTAATGTAGTCTGTCTCGGAGAACAATTTACGTCGGTCGAATTCCCAGCGTTGGCCGACGCCGGCATTCTCAATCACCAGCCGAGTCTTCAAGTAGGACGACTTCCAAACTTCTAACAGCTCAACCGCATCACTTGTCTTCTGAATGGCGTCTTTCAGCTTATTGCTGCAGACAATAATATTAGATTTGCTAAGTCCTTGCTAACTTACCATGTTATTTCATAAACGATAATCAGATAAACAAAAATAGCCTGTACATAATTATCTTTAACTCTGAGGCTGGATTGCACGTAAGACTTTTAAATTCGACCGCAATTAAACACTGATCAATGACGGCATCTCATTGTTGTCTGCTCCGTTCAATGATTTTGTTGGATGACATCGCCTACTCACGGAAAATTCAATGAACGTACAATCAGAAGCAAGAACTTAAAAAATGAAAAATTATGTATATTATAAAACAATAACACAGCCTATTGGGCTCCAAAAATTTGATTGAATCAAAGTTGAATATAACAGAAACTTGGTTCAAAAACTTAAACTTTTGCAACAGTAAATGGATAATAAATAATGAGATTTCAACTGAAACATATAATGAATAAATAGATGGATTGACGTTTGATAGTGTCACTAATCAAATATTAAACTAATAAATCATTCAAAGATAAATTTTCTGTTCATTGGGAGCAGATCTAAAATTTTAACTAAACCGAATAAAGGTGGAATGAAAGTTGAGAGAATAATAACGGGTATTCTCATGATATTATTAAAGCTATAGCTACAATCAGATCAAAGCACAGGAACTATGAATGAAAATGGAAGTTTTAACTGAGTAGTATCAAATGACATATTGATTTATACTATATCAAATCATTCTAATATCAGCTCAAATAGCTTGGAAGTTTGTCCTACCTTTTGAAGAGAAATTTGATAGTGAGTACATTGGTTACTTGATCGCACAACGTGTATCTGATTCGTTCGAAAAGTCCAAGCATATTGGTGTCAATTGAGTAATATCGGCTGAGAACCCAAATCTTATAAAGGCCGTGCATTAGATGCGGTAAGCGTTCGGTTATGTCACGCAAATTATCGGATTTAGTAAGGATCTAAAAAGTGAAAAATTAGTAATTAACAGATAATTTGCATAATATAGAGAATAATAATAATTTATGAGAATTAGAGTTTCAACGTACAAAGCTGTAGCCAATCGACCAAGTGGTTTTGATGAAAAACTAACTCTGTCGAATGACAAATAATGATTGAGGAAATGGAGGCTACGTGAAAAATCATCCAAATGATGAAGAATATCTTACAAAATTGAAATAAAATGAAAGATTCCAGAGTCAGAATTATACAGATTTGATCAGAAATATATCTGGATATGAATAAAATATTCTCCTCTAGGAGAATCATAATTCAGCAGACTATTGGAGTACCGAGATTATTTCAAACTTTGACTTTAAGGGAATTAAATGAAACTGCCATGAAGATCATGTCAACTGCAACTACGAAATTTGTATAAATTTCACAGCTCACATATAAATTATTTGTAATTAACTCAAATGTCGGGAAGGAAATATTGACTACAATAAAAGTTTACTATTTTTGGCACAAACTGTGAGTAGCTATTCCTGATTACAACTTTGTCATCAACTTAGGATAATTATTTGCTGTGGTTAGCTTCATGAAGGTCATCGAAGATTGACTATTATTTACTGGACATTAATCAAAATGTATCTAAAAGTTCAAAATAAGACTTGTGGAATACATGCTGTTAATTTGGTAAACATCACTCACTTCGAAATACCGTTCAAGCGTAGAGAGAAATTTAATATTGTCTCTGGCTTCGATGTAGCATTTGATCACTTCGTTTCTGAAGTTCTTGAAGTGTAGACCTTTCAGTGTCTTGGAGTTTTCAAGAATTTTCATGACAAGAAGGACAGTGTGATTTTTTAGCTGTTCAACAACCACACTGATTCCGGCCTCTCTGTCACGCCAGTAGGAACACTCGGCCATTGGACCAGGATCATCTGGTTTCTGGAAAGTAACACATCAAAATAACACTAAATAGACTGTTCTAGAACAAGAATATAATAAATTTTACTAATCTACTAAAATATCCAATTTGTAAAAACAAAATAAACCATAACTATTCAATTAAAATTCCAGAGTTCAATAAATTATTACAATTTAAATTTAAATAGAGACAGAAATATCAGTTTCACGATTCAAACAAACAATATTGAATTGGTTTTATTCTCCGCATATAGATAGCTAGCTATGTTTCAAAGTCATTATACAATTTCTAATAATTAATAATAGTAACATACAGTACATCATAAAGTAACATAATTATTACACTTTCATTTCTGGAACAGGACAGTCATGAAAAGCAAAAGGCTTATCTTTCTAAGTTTTAATCTGATAGTCGAACATGAATGTGCAAATGTCCAAGATTACATTAGCACACTATTTTCAATAAATTATCAAAAATTGTTATTTAAATTATGTGATAGATAAAGATGTGAGTCACATTCTAGATCAGTGCGAAAAGCTAATTTAGTGTCAATTTTGAGAGGTTAGAGAAGTGTTAAATTTAATTGAAAAAGACTCACAATAAGTTTCTTCCGAATATATCGTTATAATGCCACTTTACATTTGTATACATATATAGAAAAAGAATATATAAAATATATATTTAGATAGTATAGAAGAATAATAAATATAATATAAGGAAATATTAACTATATAAATATGAGATATATTAGATAAGCTTGGTAGAATTTGTAAATTTATCAGATTGAGTTACATATCAGACACCTGAACACGATTCTTCAAACGTATTCGAACTATTCATCTATTGAGTTATTATGATGCAATCTCAATATACCTTTGAAATGAATGTCTGAATGACTCGAGCAATATGGCGTTCCCAATGATCGACTATTCTTTCAAGGCCACTGACAAACTCCGCATCGTTGCTCAGTGCATTCAAGTCCATTTCAGGGTCCATCAGTTGCGGCAATTCGGGAATGTCCAAACTAAGTTGTGTGTCACTCTGTGTATGTTCGATTGCCCTGGAAAACATTCAACTTCAGTGAAATTCAACAGTTTATTAAAAATCAGCCAACAGGAACAATTATAAAATTGAAGAGAATTCAATAAAATATTCGTGTAATTGTTCACCTATATGAATGACAGACTGAAAGTAGATTTACATGTTGAGTGAGTTTTACTAGAATATCAGAAATTTATATCACATCAAGAGTTTTATAAATGAGTTTTTGTTTAGTGACTGGTGAATCCTTTGGCATTTCACTTACTTGTATTATTCACTAATCACTAATATGTATTATGTAGCATATTTTTGACGATATCTTGTGCTCCCCTTTTTTCTCAAGCAACTGATTGCCCAAAACTGATACATCCACATCGTAATGATGAAACTCGATTGGTCCATCTTCAGAGAGGTGCAGATCTGAACTCATACAGCATACGACTTGCCAATAACTACTGCCGAAGCACCGCACTTCACTCTTTACAGAGAAGCCATCATACATGGGACGCAAGATCTGGAATCATCTACTCAGGGATTTCAAGTATTCAGGAACTGAAATGCTAAGAGAAGACTGAATAATTTTCAAAATATAAGCCACTACATAATATCATAAAAAATAACATAAGAAGATATCCCAAGGTAAAGGTCGTTTATAATACAACTTTGAAGCCGATTTTTGTTAACTCAAGCCGTTTACCGTCGACTACTGTCTATTATAATTGTGTTGTTGGGGAGAGAGTGTAAGAACGGCACAGTATGAGAGTCTACCAGCTTCACCAAAAAGAGCTACAAGAACTATTAGTCTGAGTTAACAGTGAAATTTTGAAAATAAACGCCCTATACCATGGGATATCTTCTTATGCTATATTTTCTCTATGATAATATACAATAATTCTTTAAAAAAAAACATTTGTATGATTCTATATCTTTCAAGTTACAATATTTATTATGAATGACATTGTTGTTTTTGAAAAACATGTAATAAAGAACTTGACTATTTGCTATAATGGCTAGTAATAATTCCCATTATCACTATTCGACTATTTGCTATGATGGCTTGTGATAATTCTTATTATTACTATTTGAATATTCGCTATAATGTCTAGTGATCATTCTTATTATCAACCCAAAAAACACATGATAAAATTATCGAGATATATTGAACATTGTAATAAAATTGTTAATAATTTTAATTTGAATAACAGCCTACCACATGACATGGTCAGCTAGCTCCCTGGCTTTGTCGCGGAGCGCCAGCTTGGTGGGATGGTGAGCGAGGTCCTCGAGCATCACTCCGCGAGCCGGCTGGTCATCGTCAAGATCAGACGAGGCCAGAGACACACTGGACGAGGCGGCACTGCGCTCTATCTCCAGCTCAGACGAGAGCAGGTCGTCAAGGTCAACAGGTGTTTTATCGTCGTCGGTCACATTGGCCGAGCTCACATTGGCTGCAGCCGCCTCCAGCTCGCGTCGATCCTTGTCCAGGCGCATGCGCACATTGATCGCCAGGCGCCGGTAGTCGGACGGCCGGTCTAGCAGCACCTTCGCCGCGCCCCCTCCAATTGAAAAAGTTTCATTGTCACAAATGCTACAAAGAACTAAAACTCAACTAAACTACAAGGTGATATTCATGATAATAAATAGCTCATTGCACAAGCTCAATGGAAAGCTCAATCAAATGTTTTATTGTCACAAATGCTAAACACACTTTAAAAAGAACTACCTTAAAAGTCAAAAATTGATAGGTCAAAAAATGATATTCATGATAATAAATAGCCCAATAAAAAACTCAATCAGATGTGTTAATGGGCCCGTTCTGTGTACATGGAATGTGGTAAATTGTCCGATTCACAATTTACCAGGTAAAAAGTTCCGCGTTCCATGGGAAGAGTTTTGACAGATTCTGTACCAGAAACCAGTTCCAGTTCCAAAATCCTGCCCCACAGTCGAAGCGTGGTAAATTGTCCGACCTGGTACAGTTCCAACTATCTGAGCTCTCATTGGTCGATTATTGTAGTCTGCTTTCTTCTCTGCGCATGCGCTGATAGTTTGTTTCTTTACCATAGAATTCATAACCAACAATATGATGTTTGATAACCATTCATTAAATGAATTTTTCTCTATAGAAAATTTGAGAGTAATGGAATAACAGAAATGTACACTTTTCAAGACAGTAAGTTTGTAAAAAAGCCTTTCTTCATTCACGCAGCTAGTAAATGACACATTTTAGAGTAAATCAACTTTATATGTGCGCGCCAAAAGCTTGAACCAACGATTTTGAAATGGCGTTCCATGGGAACATTTTGCACTAGTCACGTGATGGAACATTTTACGATTGGAACTGGAACAATTCACTGTACACAGAACGTACACATTGTCACAAATGCTAAACACACTTTAAAAGAACTAAAACTCAGCCAAACTACATGGTGATATTCATGATAATAAATAAATAGCTCATTGCCCGGTTTCATTGATATTTAATAAGTGCCATAGAAACCGTGCAATAGACTAGTTAATTCAATTCCGTTTCAGAGGCTACAAAACAACTTGCATTGACAATATGCATACATGATACCATTGGAAACTATTCATACAGCAAAAACTTACGCTGAAAAAGTATGAGTATGAAAACGTGTATAAAGTAATGCTTTGAGAAACAAACAATTGACCTACTGAGTTATTCAATAACTTGAACTATTCAGAGGCTGTAGTATGTTTGAATGATGCGTGCGGTTTTTCGGCTCTAGATTTTCAGGTTTATTCAGATTTTTGAACATTTTCAGTTATTTATTTCTGACTTATCTCTTATTATTTATATGAACTATTACTAGATTCAAAATGTGTTTGCTTTTTGGTATTGTAGTGTAAATTGTTCATTTTAAAATATGACTCTTGTAACCTAAATTTTGTTCTGTGTGTTGTTTAAATTGGAATAGGAACAGTTTTGGGCATCAGCCTTTCCGCGAGTAATTGCACTTATTGTAATAAATAATATTATAATAATTGTGATAAACAGATATACGGGAATAACTTGAATCACAGCCATCTACCATAGAAGGCGGTGACAGCTATGTATTCCTATAATTTGCACTGACTTTATTAAGTGAATTTGACTATAGAAGTAGAGTGAACAGTGATTCACCTCCCCATCGACCCATGCCGGCTCCCGTCGCTCGCACGTTCTTCAACATCTCCGTGTCGTCCGTATCCGGCACCACAAAGTTGTTCACTATTATTGGATCGTATGCCTGCAACATCCAACGTCACGTACATTACATCAATTACATTCTTTCATATATGCTAGTCATTTGCCAAATTTATTATTATTATTATGAAATATTAATAATTATAATACATTATCAATAACATTAATATAATTTTTCATCAGATGAAAATTAGGTTTCAGATGGAAACAAGATTTGAGGGTAGTTTACTGTTACAGCATTCAACTGTGGATTTTCGTTTAATAATAACTGTTTTTTATTGTATTAGATTTTATGTGCCATATTGCTTTTACTCCAGCATTCTAAATAATATAATCAATTCTGAATTAAGGTACCTCTACAAGGAGATTCCCAATAGAAAAGAGATTCTATGTAGAAATTTATAGTTTTCATGTCTATTTTTGACTAAAATTTTATAAAAATTGTACACGTGAAATTCTAACCTTATCTTGGACTTTGTCACCTATAAATTTGGAAGAAAAATAGCACAAGGACTACATTATAATTTTATCTTTCAATGTTATTACATTAGTGTCATTTGCATTGTAAATAAATAAATAAATTCATAACAGAACAGTGGAAAGTTACGAATCGAGTATTGCAACAACTTGTTGAATATCTATAATAAGAGATGATGTGTAATTTTCGATGTGTAATGATGTGTAATTAAAGTCGGTTAATTTGTTTGTGACGAAACACCGAAATATGAATATAGCTTTTTGAGATACTGAATTTATGCATCCAAATCTTTATGATACCGAATTTCAATTTTCCTTCAAATTTTTCACATTTTCTTAATTTTCAGCAGATAAAGCCCTTTAAAGCTAACGCACACATCAACAGACATACGTATGCAGACAGACGTAGAAAAGAATCAAACGTCAGCATGCAGACGTGAGCAGACCCATGAAAACCAGACGGACGTCTGTAGTGTGCGTTGCAACATTCGACCACTTACTGAGGAATTTTTCCTTCTTTATTTTTTTTTTTTTACTCTTGATAATGACAAGTTTAGCCGAAACTCGTCGTATCTGAAATGAAGTAAGGGTAAGTTACTAGAAATTATAATATATTGAATATAAAATAATACACATAATTTGACGTGAAACCCCTAATTTTAAATGGAGATTTGCAGTTGGAAAACTAAAATATATGAATAATTAATCATAATACAAACACATTATACAAGTATAATAAATTAGCATAAATTTAAATTAATTCAATGATGATTTGTTTTTTATTTGCATCTGAAAATGTCTCTTATGAGTTGTGGCATGTTATTCATCAACAAAATATAGAGTATAGAAGAGTACTGTATATTTTATACTATTTTAAAAATGTGAATACAAATTGCTAATAAAGCACTTACATTGACCAATATGAGATGGAGAGTGCGCAGTGGATCTCTGAGCGTGCCAATGTTGAATTGCTTGGGCATGAGGGCGTCAGCCTCATCACTGGAGTCAAGCCACGTGCAGCCAGTCAGGAATGATCTCACAAAGTAGATAACTGTAGTGTCAGCCGGCAGTTTGCTAGCGTCCAAGATGCCGAAATGCCCGTGCAGCTGTGGCGTTCGAACTATTTTCTGTACGATTCTCTATAACAAAAATCATCTCTAATAACTATGGTCGTCTCCCAAGATTGTGAGTGAACACTGAAATTCTGAATTAATGCTGTCACTAATAAAAATCCATCACTTCGCAAGATTTTAGTTCTTGAATCATCGAACAAAACAGGATTAACATAGAACCTATTGAGAAACAATACCTTGCATTTCGAAAATATACCATGAAATAATTGAGGAGCAGCGACCTTATGAAGGATCTTTTTTCAGAAAAATATAAATTTTGAAAAAAAAACTTTAGTTCCAAATCATACAGGTTTGAATTATTTGAGAACAAGAGCTGCAAAACAAAATTCTCAACCATATTTAGTAATATAGGGGATTGAGGATATAAGGAAATAAGAAGAGTAGTAGAATAAGACTATTAAAATGGAGGACCAGAGGAAGGGATGTGGATACCCAAAATGTGATGCGAGGATAAATAATAACGAAATTGATAAATGAATCTAAATGCCTTGATATTGTTCCTTTTCACCATAATCTAATTGAAGCGTTGACTCGGTGTGGCCACACGTCGCGTCGATGATGAATGTCTTGTAGCACTTTTAGGTATTTCACTATTTGAGGTAAAAGGTCGGAAATGAGGTGGAACAATAATTGTGGTAAGGAGTTTAGGTATGAGTTACGGTTTGTCACGGCCGGTATAGTAATATATCATAAGAAAAATAAGAATTAAATGAGGTTTTCCACAATACTGGTAATAATAAGAAAAGAATATTGTGGAGCGGTTTATAACGACAGAGGAATAGAAGCTTCTCCTACCAATCACTTCATACGAATGGAAAACCGGGGTGACGCTTCCACTGAACGCATGCGCTAGATTACAAAGAAAGGGTTACTGCACAACCACAAGTAACCATTAGAAACCAGTTGAGGGCTAGCGGCAAATTACATTATATGAATTAGCTGGGACTTTCAAGCTACAATAAATAATAATACTACATACGAAATAAATATTAATGTATAAATGATTATATAAAAATCTTCTTGCAAAAAAACAAAGCAATAAAGCTATGAGATTTATTTGGGATTCTTGAAGTGCTTAGAATGTACAGATTTGTTTCCAAAATTACAATAAATTATTCAACTTATTATCTATTCTACCAAATTTTGATTGCGTTCTCAGCTTTTCGGGGTCTAATGTGACGATCCTATATTTGGAATCTAAATTTTATACTCTGTCCAAACTGGCATGAGCGCTGAAAGATTAAGCCGACTCTTGCTCCCCCACGCACAGGCACACACGCCCGGCCTACCTGCACCATTGATACTATGTATACTACGTAGTAAACAGGTAGGCATACCGTCCCTTTACTCACACACACAAAAGGAGACTGCGCTTATGTGTATAAGTAGTAGGAGTGTCGGCCTAATCCTTCAGAGCTCATGCCAATTTGGACAGAGTATAGATGACCACTATTGTATTATTGATATTGCTATTGCTTTTCACATTCTTGATAGTTTTAGTTTCTTAATATGAAACTCTTTTTATTAAAGAGTTTTGCTGTTTTTCTATACTTAATGTAAGTTATGTTTAAGTGTTATTCTACTCACCTTAACATAAACATACTCAGGTTTCGGAGGAGCTCCATCATCCTCTTCTTCAGCAGTGGGAAGAGATTCCATCACTGAGAAATACAAATAATATGTTTTTTATACGGAACATACTGATCATTTCTCTTTGAATAGCATTTCAAAAGATTCGAAAGATCTAACCAACCTTATTATATAATTTCTATCTGATCGATCCATTTTTAACATAGATAGTTGAAATTATTTTTAGATTGGATCAACTGAAATCAGTAAATCAGTAATAGTGAATAATCCACTATTTTAGTGGATTAGCATTTGAAAAACCAATGAAAACTTCAATTGCGAAATGAGGCTGTCATTGGAATCAATACCTGATGGAAATAAGATTATTTGTAGTTCTTAATTAAACTGATGCAGGTAAAGAATTCTACTTTGAAGAAGATTGATAGATCGATTGAATGAGCTATCAATTCAGAAAAAGTTGAATAAGCTTTATTTTATAAGAACTATATTTGGCATGAGAAATGAAATTTAATTAGCATTGATATATTAATGAAGAAATGAAAATGTGTGGTACCATATTCAAATGATAGACTAAGATTACCGAATTTATAACCAATGTAATAGATATTAGTATGATGTGGAATACATGTCACTGGAGATTATGTTTCACCGGGAAACGCATGTTTTTCAAATAACGAGAACTGTTGCAAATCAGAGTAAAAAATGCATTTATTAGTGAAAATACAGTGTACACATTATGCAATTTCAAAATAAAATTACTTCCAATTTATTATTTGAAAATTACATCTCTAAGGTGGTCGCCTGCTGCTTGGATACATTGTTGAAGGCGTTCTTTAAAACTTGCTACGGATTTTGCTAACATGTTTCTAGGAATACCGTTGATTTCCTGGCGAATAGCTTCTTTAAGTTCCTGTATTGTTTGTGGTTTGTTTATGTACACTCTAGCTTTCAAAAATCCCCACAGAAAGAAATCTGGAATTGTTAGATCCGGTGAGCGAGAAGGCCAAGTGACATCACCAAAACGCGAGATCACTCTTGTAGGGAATGTTCGCCGAAGGAATTTCATACTAATGCGAGCCGTATGTGCTGTTGCCCCGTCTTGTTGGAATCATACATTACGTATCTCTATACGTTGACGGCGCAGTTCTGGCAAGAAATAAATATTCTTCCAACATATCCAGGTACCGTTGTGCATTCACTGTGACTGTTCTGCCATCGGTGTCTTCAAAAAAATAAGGACCAATGATCCCCTTTTCACAAACTGCACACCACACAGTCACACATAAGCTATGATGAGGTCTCTGTGCCAGTATTTGAGGATTGTCTGCACACCAAAATCGTAAATTCTGTTTATTTACTGCTCCGACCAAGTGGGAATGCGCTTCATCACTCATAAGGATAACTGCATTGTCATTTTCTTCCAAAATTTCACTCATTCTGTTACTAAAATTACACGCTGTCTCTTATCTGCTTGACACTCAATTGATGACATACTGCCAGCTTGAAAGGATGGAATTTAAGATCTGTGACCAAAATCTTTCTCACTGTTGATGGGCGCGAAGTCCGAGTGCAGATGCCCGCTTCCGGATTGAGCGGCTAGGACTCTGAACTGTTGCAAGGCGCACTCTTTCAACAGCTAACTGTCCTGGCAGGTCCAGGAGGTTTCTTCTTAAGCAAAGATCCAGTTGTGTTAACATTATGTATCCAACGCAATATCGTGTTACGATCAGGGATAGCACCATGTCGTGCACCGTTAAAATGTGCACAAAAGTCTCGCTGAGTCTGAGTAACTGATTCACCATTTGCGTGAAACCGTCGCATGACGAACGTACGATGCTCAAGGTTCCACATCTCGGCTACAACTGAAACTGCACGCTTCCCGCCGCCGCCAATCGACATTCCTTGTATACTACGCAAGTCAAAAACATGCGTTTCCCAGTAATCACCCTATATTTGAAAATACAATAGAGAAAACAATAAAATAGCTGTAAATTTTCCAAAGATGGATGCCCTTCCAGAGAGTGACTGAAGCTTTAAAATAGGTTATTAATTAGAAGATGGATTACTATTTGAACTGACCAGTTGCAGGGCTTTTGCGCCCCATTTTTGTGTCTCTCCGAGGTTTCTTGTCTTCTTTTCGTTCAGGCACCGATTTCTCTTCATCAGAATCCTCCTTCTCATCAGCTGACTGCGTTTTATCGGCTTCAACGTCAGTTTCATTATTATCGTCATCATCCTCTCCAACTCCATCTTCATCCTCATTTCTTTTTTGATCATCAGCTTCAACTTCATCTGTCACAAAGTTGTCGCTCTTGCGTTTAACTGTAAAAATAAGATTTAAACATTAATATCATCTGGCAGTATTCATACACGTTTCAACATACATGGGAAAATTCAAATTCAATCATTTCTTGGTTGAAGAGAGCTACTTTGGCAGTTACTACCTATAATCTATCTACTCGTTTGGAATACTTCAAAAACATCCATACACGCTATGCAAGAAGCTATGCAAATTTGCATCTACCACAAGTACGGTTATCAAAGACCTTAAGAAACCATGTAAATGTAGGTTTGAGCACGGAGTAAAGAACACTTATGTGTTAACACTCATTGTTATGTATTCTGTGGTTTAGGACTCTTCAATCACCTTCCACTAGAAATGAGAAATTTCCCGTTTTTGAAGTATAAAGACGCGCTTTACAGTTTTCTAGTCAAAAATCCCCTTTACAGCTTGAAAGAGTACTATGAGAAGTGAATATTTGAATGTATTATTATATTAAAAAATGTATAGTTTGATTTTATTATGACTTATAGTGTATATAAATATATTAAAATGTAGTTGAATATTATAACTTTCTATAATCAATAGGCCATTACTGAGAGTGCCTTCATAGCTGAGGAGAAAGAAACAAATTGTTAGTTTTCAGGGTAATGCTTTTGGAAGGGTTTTTTCTTCCAAGCGATCGTTCTAGATATGAGTGAGTAAGAGTAGGTAGAATTTTTCCCAATGAAGGAGTGATTGGAAAAACTTTGGAGACTAGTGATAAAAATACTTGACCAAGCTAAAGACGGCCGAAAGATGAATCCCGTCTCGTGCTGCATGGAATTTCATCATTAACTTGTGTACGGGTCTCCCACTGATCAAAGGAAAAATTATTAGGATTATTACGTGTACCTATTTGAATTGAATTTATTTCCAAAAATTACAAATACATATTTTTACAATACAATATAAATAGCATTTATTAAGATTGTAACTTAAGTGCAGCAATAACATCACTGTAATATTTGGCACTGCCAACAATTGTAATAATATATACAATTCAATTTAATTAATAGTCCTTTACAAAGGTCCACGTTATAATGGCAGTATTTTTTGATTAACATTGGTGTTGCTATCCTTGTCCATGATCCTTTTATCATCTTCGTATCATTCGTATCATCGTAAAATTTGTATGAATATTATACAGAATTGAATACCGGTACTGCTGGTTCAAAAACAAGTTACCTACGAACTTTTCTATCAAGATGTCAAGCCTTTCTTTAGTTTTAAATCTAAATAAAGCTCGCTCCACCTACCTTCTTCAGCAGTGATAATTTCTTCATTAACAACTTTATCATAATAAGTTTTGAAACAGAAAAGTAGCCTTTGATCATGATTAACATCATTCATGAAATTATCCTCTACAAAAGGTCGAAATTGCTTCTTGAGTCGGTTGTCATTGCGAGCTAGCATTTGGTCGAATAGAGACGGATCTGTTTCGTCAAACACATTCAATATCCGTTTACGGAACCATTCAACTCTGTAGTCAATCATGTTAGGAAGCTCCATCAATATCTGTTGAACAACAATATCAGTTCAAAAAATTGATGATGTAAAATGATTTTATTACTCTAATTGAAATCAGCAGTAGAGTACATCTCTATTACACCAAAGGTAATTGGGTTGCCTAATTTTACACAGGTAGTTGATAGGAAGAGTAGGCTACTATCCAAAACTGTGTCTTCACATCACTATAACTAACAGTCTAGACAAGAGGAGATGTAATATAGGATCTTGTAGGAAATATTACTTCATCAGAGAGCACAGATATCTATGGTTTACCTAATGTTATTGATGAACTTATAATTATTCCTAGTATCTTTCTAATCTCATTTTGATGACGGGGGTTTCCTAATATTTTTAATTAACAAGTTATAAGCATTTTTACTAAGGGTGACGAATATGAGCCTGATTACTACAGACACATTTACCATTGTAACTATACTAAACAAAATTCGTTTAATGAAATAAAATTTATTAAACGGAGATCCAAATCAACTGCTGTCAACCTTCCCGAAAACTTGTGCATCTATTGCCAAAGATATGAAAAGCAATACTATAAAACATTTATATATACATATAAATACAACAGCTTATTAACAGCATGAAAAACCCAGGTTTGTTTTCTCTAGAAACTATCAACCACTATGCTGTTGCTACTTAGAAGAGGCCATTCTGAGGGAAATGGAGGCGCACATTTGGCAGCATTAGATTGGATTAGATATAGGCTACTTTTTGTCGTCATATTGACTCGTTACCTGAGGCTGGTGCAAGCATATTAAGGCTTTGAGATTATCATGCTCTTTATCCGATATTTTTTTACCTTTCAGCTTGTTTTGCTGCTTCCAGCATTAAATGTGAAACTTTTTCTTGTTTATCTTTTAGATAAACAACTATAATACCAGAAGAAGTGACAATATTATTCTGCATCAGGCTGCCAATACTGCTTCACTGTTAGCGGGTGGGTAAAGTTTAGATAAGGAGTTTAGGTTACATGGGAAGAGATTTCCCATGTCATCAGGAAAATTGTTAGTCACAAGCTGGCTGAAAGGAGAGATTTCTCACTAACTACACAGCATGTGTAAGCAGTCAGTCTTCTCCAAAGTAGCTGATTAAGGATAATGCACCTGGTGACATAAGGGCTGTGAATGAGGCTTTTTGATGGTGAGGATGTATGGATGATATGAAGCTATTTTATTCGGATGCTGTCCGGTTGCCACAATGGGTTGAATTTCTAGAAGGAGTTTTATTCTCATTTTTGCCCATTGAGAAGTGGGCGCCTAGAGTTGGGGTTGATTTGAAGGTTTTTGGGGATGCATCTTCAGGGTTTTTTTTGTTGGGTGGCATGATTGATTTATTGGATATTGGAGTGCCAATTTGAAAGACTCGAATTTAGTTATTCTTGGGAATGGAACGGTTTACCCCGGAATCGATATACTGGGGGATCGTGTGTGTAATTTGAAGGACGGTTATGCATTGGGAAGTGCATCATTTGCTACCGGTTCTATGGTGGCTCATTCCGGGGATTTCGGCATTGGGGCGCTCAAAGCCCTGAGAGTTAAAGTGGTGAGGAAGGGAAGATTAATTTTGTTTTGATAGCTTGGTAGTGACATGGTCGTGAAGCTGTAGAGAGGGTCAAGTGTAACTGTTTTCCGAAAGTCTGATGCTCGGCCTTATGAGGAGGAAGAGTTTTCTTCTGCATATACTGGCTCACCAAAGTGGGAGGATGCAGACTAACTGTACTCAAGATAGTGTATATCTTAAGAGTAGACTGAAGCTATTTCTCTCTATGAAAATCCCAGTCTTACTCTTAGGGATAAACACAGGGCCAGGGCAGCTAGCGGATGTGCACCCCTTTTCATGAATAAGGCTAAAACAGGGATTTATGTAGTTGACTATGAACACAAAGAATCTCAAGACATTTCTAAAGGTTTACCATGGTTATTTTCTTTGGATATTAATAGTATTTTGTTTGGGGGGGGATGGACGAATCTATTTGAATACTACCTATAAATTCAGAAAAAAGCACTTCGGAGATTTGGGGGGGGGGGGCGGAGGGATTGATTCGAGTTCCATATAGGAAATATTCCTGACTTCTTGAAAAGGGACCGTATTATTCAGGACTCAAGTGTTTCAGTTGTACTCCAGAGAATATAAAGGTAAAAAGAACATTAGTAGAGGCTTATCTTTATACCATTGAGGAGTGTTAAGCTGGGTTTTCGTTTGTGCGTAAATGCCGTCGTCGACCACGACATGGTGTGGATCTCAGATTAGGTGGATTTCAATTTGTTTAAATAACCTAAACGATTATGTTTAATTATGATTTAATGGGGGAGGATGAGTTTATACTTTTAAATAGCAATATGTTGATATTATTATAAATGTTTGATTATTGAATAATAAACACAAGTAGGCCTAATGGAAAGTTATTTGATTAGCTATTTTGGCACACTTAAAATTTGGACAATATGAATATCAACAATGCTTGTTGTCAACGACTGCGAAAATTCACGCATAAACAAAAGTGCATCTCTTAGTGCATTTATATGACTCCGTTTTCGAACTGACTTGTTGCATGCCACTTGAGCACTGCTCAAATTTGTGACTTTATGCAACAAAAAAAATACACCTCTACTAGGCTACATGAATGGGCTCTCAACACTGGGGAGGGGGGACTCAAAGACAAGCTTTTGGCTTGGCTTGCTAAGATCATTTCAGTGCTTAAATTCATTCTAGTATCCTCTTCTATGGAAACAGGAGGGCTTCAGCTAAAGCTTATGACACTATACAGTCCTCTAACATAAGCGTTTTACATGTTCAGTGTGGCTGTTACACAAAGAAATAAATCATTTTTGTTTACCTATACAGCAAATTTTCGCCTGCACACCTAATACGTCGAAGCCACCGCCAATAACGTTTAAGTTTTTAATTGTAAACGTACGGTATTGCTTGATGCCCCCTATTGGGTATTGGGCATGTAAAACATTAAGTTAGTGGCCAACCTTATTAGTAATTTGAATGATAAGTCCATCGAGTTTTTAAAAACTTTTTGGCTACGGTATCCTTTATCTTGAGTTACCGTAAACTTGATCCATTCTCTAAAAAATAAAAAGCAATTAAGCTCATAGATAAGATATTACCTATTATGTTTTATTTGGATACATCTAATACTTAGTGATATTAGTAAGAATAGGACTGCTAAATTTTATATCAAATTAGCTACCTACATAACTTTTTAATTATAATAGTTATTATAACCCTACCTCTTCAGATGACTATAATTCAAATTATCAAAACCAATCTAAGATGAGTGAACTTAATAAAATTAACATTTACTCACTCATACTAGAGTATTTTTAATCAAAAATTTATAAATTCACATTGGTAAAAATGATTCTGCAAATACTGATGCCCTAAAAAACAACTCATAATTGCATGAATGCAAAGAACACTGATCAGCACGGTGGACAAGAAGACAAGATTACAAGAAAAGATTTTCTTTCAAGTTTGCAACGGTGATTATCGTTGAGGAAGCAGTTGTCATAGCAACCAGGCATAGACTGCAAGAATAAATAACAGAGTGCCCAATCTTCAGTAAACTTCACAGAATATTTTTATAATATGTTACTTCTTGAAACATAGAAGCATTCATGATCTCATGAAATAGATTATTGTTCTATTAAGATGAATTTTCTACATCATCTTGTAAAAATATAAATATCAGAAAAAAGTTCACTGCTAAAATATCGGCTGAAGTGCGACCACTATCAGCTGTTGTTGGCGCATTTGTAACATATGTTATTTTCCAAGTTCAAGGATGGTAAACAAAAAACAATACAACACACTACACCAGACATTACAAAATGTGGTCATGACAATGATTAATTTTTAAAGTATTAATAAAAAATATATAGAATGTTTTTTCCAGTTTGGTTGAGTTCAAATTTACTCTCTGTAAGCCTTGTTTGTTTCGGAAGTTATTTTCTCCATAAAGTTGATGCTAGCGCAGACGTAAATGAAGGATTGGCAAAAGGTTAGTTGACCACTTTTCAATTTTCATTACTCGATTCCAAATATTATTTCATAGAATATTTATCATTAGCCTCAACATAATCTTTTATATTATTCATGTAGAATTTATTAACACAAATCTCAATATTAATTGATAACAATAGGATATTACGCTTGTATTGTTTTGAAATTGAAAGTACTGTATACTAAAAATATATAACTAGTAGTTCTGCAAACAGTAGACCTCGCTCATGAATAGCCTACAACGGTATATGTGATTAATCACGGCTATATTGTAGGCTATATTGTAAAGATTTATCCACGTCATTATTATTTTCTCCATTGAAAGTGCTAGAGACAATGTTTCCAGGGACATCGGACTTGGATGTCTCAAGGAGGTACCTTTATACCGTCCCCTTATTCACAATATTACAACTTTTCTAATAATTAATTATAAGAAATCGGTAACTGACAGAAAAATCGAGTAGGCAATTCAGACGTTAGTAAGACGGAAAATGTTTCTAAATAAGATGGGTTTGTTGGTGACAATAAAAGGAGATTGCTAATGATGTATTTAATTGAAAGTGGATTCAATGTTAGGGCTTGTTTTGCCTAAGAAGAATGTTAATGATCACAAGTCGGTTTCTGATCTCATACTAAAAGGAAAACAAAAGCTAACACTAAGCTGTGATGCTTCCGGCCGGCTCCGTAGGTTTAGAAACTATTCATCTATGAAACAGGGAAAATTTGTGTTGAAAAGGAAAGAAATGGTGCAATCGAGTGAAAAGTTTTCTTCAATAATAAATACAGTATGATTTGGAGCGGCTCAGACGTTCTCAAGGTTTACCGCTTACAACTCTTGATCTAAAAAATAGATCTATTGCATTCCTTCATCATTCAAACGATACCATTCATTCAATACAGCACAAATTAGAGCGGCACAATTTCTATTCTAAAAAATGAGAGCCAATTGTTTTCACTTATATTTATTGTGGGCACGATTTACTCTTAACTTATTGTAAAGGATCTTTAGATAAGTCCAAGGATCTTTTATTTTGAAAAGAATAAAAATTGCTGTATCTTTAAAGATAATGGCGCTAGATACTAAAAGTAAATTTCTGGATGGAGGTTGGTCTGCGGTTTTTGAAATTACAAAAAAAACTGGAGGTTTTATCAAAATCGTTACACATATGTTTCTGCGCCTTGTTTCAAAGAACTTGTATACCAAATTTCATCCAAATCGAAAAAAGACTGCGACTGTAACTGCGGTACAAACAAACACAAAAGCCGATCGAGTCGAAACTTATACCTCAGCTTCGCTTCGGTCAACTAACTATATATATATATATATATATATATATTATATATATATATATATATATATATATATATATATATATATATATATATTATATATATATATATAATAATCAACCACATGTGGGTTTTTTCATTTAGTATAATAAATATTTGATTAAGATAAATAGTGTTTTTACTAAAAACCATGTATTTAAGACAATTTCAGGTGTTGGAAAATGTATTAATTTTTTTTCCATACTATTGTGATAATACATTATATTGTGATAATGTGCGTTATTTAGTACAAATGCAATCAGTATAATTCTCTGTGTAGAATTAGGTACTACAATTAAAAAAGTAAAGCATAATACTTTTTATATAATTAGGATATACAGATACTTGCAGCTAATTGGAGAACACTACTCTTAGAGTAGGCTAACCTTAATTTTGGTATTAAATTATCGGTAATATCAAATGTCAGTACCTTATAACAGATATGAAGATGAACCAAGGTTCCAAGGAATAAGGTTCCGTTCCACTCTTATGTTGAGACTATGAACATTGAGAAGGCTTCTACTGATCACGACATGGATGACGTAAGCACCATCACAACTGGAGAGGGAGGATGAGCTTCTCAGAAGTCTAGAAAAGCAAGAATCCGCAAAAGAGGCCTGAGGATGCAATAGAGCAACTGAGCAGTTTGCGGGTGAAGAGACCAAACCTCACCACTGAAGAAGGGCGGCCATTCAGGCAAAACTTCTTGAGAGAGGTGAGGCTTTTGATCCTCCAAAGTTTCGGAGGAGCAAAAAGAAAAAACCAAGAGACCAGAGATGGGTGAAACTCTAGGCACTTATGTGGTTCAAGCGCCCCACAGGCAATTTGGCGACCCCTCCCTCAGCGAAAGGACCGACAAAAAAGACCAGGAGTGGAACTCAAGTAGGTTACGAGGAACAATCAGTCTGAAGAGACTGCTAAGCATATCACACTGGATTGCAAAAAGCAACCAGGTGATGAATGGGATGTTAGTATAGAGTAAAAACTCCTGGATCTTGTAAAGGACAGAGGTATTGATTGGTTTGCCCAACTATGTACTTGGGGCACACAATAAGCTTAGGTTAACGTATACAGGTCTTTGAACCTTTGGATCCTTGAATCCGTCCCTTCAAACATAAAATAATATGATACATCGATACTAGAACTTGATACTATTAATAAAGTGATAAAACAACTGGTTTACTCAAGTGTAGCCAAACTGTGTAATACCGCATCTACATGTTGGCCCAGCATGGTAATCCAACGTAGGTGAATGAATGCCGGCGCTGGCAAACCATCCATCAACACATTAGTGCTGGCCGACATTTGCCTTCGTTGGGCCAATATGTAGATATGCGGCATAAGTGTGAACACAGTTCCCAGTAGTATAATTACACATACAAATTAGACAAACTACGATGTCTATTCGCAAAACGACTACTTAGCCTCCTACTACTGCCTACTACTCGTACTAAAAACATAAATTTTCCTGCAGTAAATATTTCCTTGGAATGAAGTGCTGACTGAAAAGAGCTGGAAAACCATACACCGAATTAGCCACTGCAACTATTAAATAAATTAAATTATTGTGTGATATCAACTTCTTTCACGCTGTTTAAAAATCTTAAAATCTTGCTATTATACAATAATTTATCCTGAATAAAATTCGAGTAAGCTTATCAATTTCAGTTTTTTAGGTCTTCGCCACAGTCAATAGACCGGGGAATTGTCAAATAACGCCACACGAGCGTTTTATCAGACGCATAATCAAAGACGCAATAGTTGTCTATTTTGGAGCTTGTTTTTCCTGGCCAAAATCATAACAATTTTGAGTGGAACTGCATGACTTTTGACGGATTTTGAAAGTCTAGTTTTTAAAAGACTGAACAGTGATGTTTATTCTTATTTATGTGTTTATTTTGACTGACTATTAGGTAGTTTTTGACTTCTTCATGTATGTTTAGGGTTTGGAGAACAAATAGCATGGAAGACTCTCGACAAAGGTTTGGATGAAGCCAAGTCAAAACAGTTGCCAGTTATGTTGATTATACATAAAAGCTGGTGTGGAGCATGTAAAGGTCAGTTGTTTTGCTATCTATCAATATTTTATTGGTGTTTTTATCCATGACGAAAGTGTTATTAATAAACCTATTAAAATTGAGACACTTTCTTTTAAATTAAATATTTAAATAGGCTCACATTTTTGTTTGAGAAATGTGGAATGCATTCCAATCCTGAGGAGCAGCTTCATCAGCTTGGCACCAGAATTTGTGAAATTCACATTTCTCAACCAAAAAATTAAGTTGGTTCAAATATTAAATTTGAACCAAGTGTCTTGACTCGAACAGAGGCTCGATTTTAATCAATTTTTGCATTTATTCAAGTATTATGCATACATTACATATAATTTTGATTATACATTAAATATTTGACGTGAAAATGAGAAATAGCGTACATCTCTCACAAGGACAAACTCACAAGTAGGGAGACCAAATTGAGAATTTTTACCATTTTTGGAAGTTGATTATTCATTATATTTTTAAAAATTGATAAGCCTGGCAGAAAACCTTTGTGGATCCACCAATATAATTTTTAAGTTTGATTTTTTTCTCAATAATTTTATTAAATTGTAAAATTGTGTTGAGTGAGTGCTATTTGTACCAATATAGCATTTATTTTATAAATTCCCAATCATTCAACTTTGACATGTTCCAGCGTTGAAACCACAGTTCGCCAGTTCAAAAGAAATCCATAAACTGAGCGAACATTTGATCATGGTGAACACTGGTGATGACGACGAGCCGAAAGAGAAAAAGTATGCTCCTGATGGCGCTTACTTCCCCAGAATCCTGTTTCTTGGTGAGTTTGAGTAAAATGTTTACTTACCACTGTATTTAATTCACTGGCACACGTTTCACAAGAGATTTAGAATTGCATAATGCATTTCACAGCTCCATCGAAGGAATTTAGAATCTCATTATTTTATTATAAAGCATATATACAGGTTGCCAACATTTTAGATTTTTCACTAGACGAACAAGTTAGTCCTCAGTCCTCCCACTATAATGGTAGTGACGTTAAAAGAGTAGCTTACCTATCTTGGATAAAATCTCTGGTATCATCACTATTGAATTATTAGGCTGCATTTGATCAAATAGTTATTTTTACAGATATCTTCCTGAATTGTGTTCTGTTACAATAGCAATACTACTATTCTACAACTACTATCACTAACACTACCCACAGTATCATTGCTGTTGAATTCTTTCGAGTTGTCACTGATCTCTCTCTGTTATCATATTTGACACTTAGTTCTTCCTGCTTGATATTACACTGACTTAGGCCCGTATGCACCATCTCGGTTTAAAAGGAGATAGATCAGGAGTTCTTTTAAACCCGAAATTGAATACATTAGCATATATCATACACATACATTTATGTAATCGTAGATTAGCGGATTAGCGTTAAACATAGATGCAGAAGACCATAGGCTCAAATGCACCATCTATGTTAAACGCTAATCTAGGTTCACATTACCTGAATTAACTCCTCTTCACCAATACTAGCAAGACCGGATGGGTCTCGTCAAGAGTTTAATTTATTACTTTCACATTACAACTATCGAGATAGCAGCATGGATTAAATCACGTAATGCATCACGGGTCTTTCACAAACGGCAGTATGGCACATCTATTAGACCTTGTTATGACCACTGTGTGGAAATCATTCTTTGTGTTGAACTTTCCAAGATTTACCCGCACAAACATTGCACTGGACAGGAAGAGAGGTATACAATGATCCAGGAAGCCACTGAAGGTAATAATATGGATGGCCCTCTTTTGCAGCTTGAACACATCTTCATACGCAGAAGCGTGACCCCACATCAGTAGTCCATAGCTCAGGATGCTATGGAAAAGAGCATGGTGCACCACCAGCAAGTAGGGTCTGCTCACCAACTGTGTTAACTTCCTCAGCAAATAGGTGACTCGTGACAGACTCTTACAGATGTTCTCAATATGGCACTCCCAGATAAGCTTTGGATCGATGGTGAATCCTAGGAGAGACACTGTGAGTGCTGATGGCCTGACTGCGACTCAGTGTACAAACCAATCTCTGAGTCTTGTCCTCATTCAGTAGTAACTCATTTGCTTCCAACCACCCTCCAGCAGCATTAACAATTCACAATTCAATTTATGGTCCATTTATAATGCGTTTAATTTCTGGTTTAAACCAACAGCTGTTCAATCTCCGTTTAAACTGTGATTGTACATATGGCCCTAAGGGTTTTAAGAAGCTTGTTTTTCATGAGATTTCATCAGCATTAAAACTTAGCTCCTACACTTATTATGAATACTTTGTCTTTTAGAAACTATTAGAGTGGACTATCAGGTACTCCTATCGGTTTTATTGTGCTATATTCATCAAGCATGTAGACTGCAAGGTAACGGCTAGTATTAATACTTGTCCTTGAATATTTCAGGTCCAAATGGCGAGGTATTGACTGAGTATTTCAACGAGCAGGGACATCCACAGTACAAATACTACTATTCAAATCCTGAGAGTATAGCTTTTACAATGAAGAAAGTTGTTACCAATTCGCCAAAAAGATTTAAAGTGCCTGATGAATTGTAACTTTAAGTTGTTTTCAACCCTTGTTATTTCTTAAAATCCTGTATTTAAAAGTGAATTAAACTAAATTCCGACACATTTAGCATAATTTATCAATAACTTTATTTGTGTGAACTGTAAAAGAACGTCCTTTTGAAAACTGAGATAAATTTATACCTTATTTACAGAATGCTAGAGGATAGCCTCTGCTTGTACTTGTACTATTAAGTAGTGTGAATACATTAAATAATCCAACATTTTGTGAATGATAGATTGAACAGAGAATGCATGAGAAATAATACCTGTTATGTTGAGGTTCATAAATATGCAAAGCTTAATTTATGATTCAATAGCATTCTTGAATACACTTCAAGAATGCACTCTTGGTAAAGAGAACCAAATAGGAATGACGTTTTATTGTTAGTCTCTTACACTATCATTGCAATTCTATAAACACCTTATATCAAAATATTCAAATTAAACAATACAACTTTTTGTGTAGTTGAGAAGTTGATATTGTGGTAATTATTCATATTGAATGAAAAAGACTAAGAAACTGTCAAAAAACCACTGATTTATTGATAATTAGAACCGGTTTCGGTTATTACACCATTGTCGATCTCTGATAAACTAAGTTATAAACTAATTTTATAAACTAAGTTTTTATGTAATATTTATGTATAAATTCTTATAAACTAAGTTTATCAGAGATTGACAATGGTGTAATAACCGAAACCGGTATTTCTAATTATCAATAAATCAGTGGTTTTTGACAATTTCTTAGTCTTTTTCATTCAAAACAATACAACATATAAAGTCGGACGGGCAAACGAGAGTTGAGGCATTACAGGGTTGCCTCAAATATTCTGTGGCTATTTTTCCTTACCAATCTGAGTGTTTTTACCTTACTTTTGAACTGTTCCTGTTTGTTTTCACAAATAAGAAATAAAGTCATTTTTATATCATGTTTTTATTGCAAATATTCTTGACTTTCCGCACTTTTCCAAACCCCAAGTTCCTGAATTGAGGGATCTTTCTGAACAATACCTAAACATTCTGTCTTTAATGTGAAGAATCTTAAAACAAAAATAATGTAGAACTTGATTAACATCATGCTTCTAAAATAAGAAAAATGCCCGAATTATTTCAGAGAGCACTTTGTAGAACAAGGCAATGGATTTGATAAAATATCGTTTACATATATGTATTATTGGATAAATATTGATATAATTTACTAATCCTACCTACTAATACTACTATACCACTACTATACTACCTACTATAATTTACTAATACTATCTATAAGTACTTGAATCAATAATCATTATTGCCATGATTCAATTTGGAACTAATACTGATGGTATTGTAATAATAATGAGATCTTGTTTCAGTAGGTTCATAATTTATGCGAGACAATAGATTTCCTTCTTTGTACCCACATTTTAAAAATATAAATTTTTATCCTTTAGTTCTAATACTGGTCTATTAAGTTATCCGCATAATACCCCTAAAAATTGCATAATAATATCTTGAGGTATATTTTATACCTACGACTTATAATATAATCCGTTTAGGGACAATGTCTTCTTGAAAGACAATTTTAGTAAACATTCTGAATTCGATTATTATAAAAATTCATCAACTGATGAATCTTTTTCAATTGAATCTGATGAATCTTGTTCAATTCTTATAAAAATTCATCAACTGATGAATCTTTTTCAATTGAATCTGATGAATCTTGTTCAATTCTTATAAAAATTCATCAACTGATGAATCTTTTTCAATTGAATCTGATGAATATTGTTCAATTCTTATAAAAATTCATCAACTGATAAATCTTTTTCAATCGAATCTGATGAATCTTGTTCAATTCTTATACAAATTCATCAACTGATAAATCTTTTTCAATTGAATCTGATGAATATTGTTCGATTCTTATAAAAATTCATCAACTGATGAATCTTTTTCTTTCAGTAGTGACCGTGTGTGGCACGTCCCACTTTTCTTATTTGTCTCAATGCTGGTGTCCTCAGTTGTCCGCAATGAAATAGTTCATAACTTGAACAGTTGGCCCCAATCGCAGCAGTGGCGTTGTGCGGACGTGGCGGTGACCTTATTCAATGCAGACGTAATGGCTCACCTCATTTTTGTGTGAATCGGGCCTTACATTGTAAAAAGTCGAAGATTTCAATCGATTGAAAAAAAAATTGTCAAACGACATATTGTATGTCGCAGAGGCCATTTCTCTGTTTATTGTGAGGGTGAAGAAATAACCTCTGCAAAAGGTTTTGCACGCATAACTTGGGTCTTCATCAACTGAGCTAGATCAGTATATATTTCAGTAGTACATTACAGTGTTTTTGATCGAATGTTAGGTCCACCTGTTGCCACTAATCATGTGCTCAACTGTACGACAACAAAGCTTAATATTGTTCGAAGAGTGAGATAATGAGTTTTTATAAAGAATCCAGTGAATCAGTATTGATATATTTTAGTTTGTGTGTACCAAATAGCTAAATGCAAAAAAATATTTTTCTAGAGAAGACAAGTAGTATTCATGAACAATTCCCCACATTCACGAGTAGTGCTGTATTGGTATTGGACTGATAAGAAGATGCATAGTTGTTTGGTGCAGTGGCGGACAGTTAGAAGGAAGCCAACTGCGTATGCCCGACTGCTGTATTCCTAATTATAAAATTACGGCATGCTGGATAGTTGAAATAGCTGGATGATCAATGTTATTGCTACGCATAGTAGCATCCTGATGCTGTGGTAAATCGATCCAGGAATACCCTTTACAGTCCGCACTGCTCGTATAAGACCAGTAGAATAAGGTCAGGGTCACACGATGCGTTTTTACTTTCCGTGCCCTATTACCATAGGTAAGGAAAGTATTGCTTTCCAAAAAAAATTAAGGTACCCTAATTTTCTATACGTTTCAAGGTCCCCTGAGTCCAAAAACATGATTTTTGGGTGTTGGTCTGTGTGTGTGTGTGTGTGTGTGTGTGTATGTCTGTGAACACGATAACTCCATTCCTTATCAACCGATTGACTTGAAATTTTAAACTTAAGGTCCTTATACCATGAGGATCCGACAATAAGAAATTCAATAAAATTGAATTCAAAATGGCGGATAATCACTAAAAAACCATGTTTTTCACGGTTTTCTCGAGAACGGCTCTAAAGATTTTCTTCAAATTCATACCATGGATAGCTATTATTTTGTAAGCCCTATCAACTGACATGAGTCTCATTTCTGGGAAAATTGCAGGAGCTCCGTAATATTCTTGAGAAAAATGGCGGATAATGACTAAAAAACCATTTTTTTCACAATTTTCTCAAAAATGACTTGACCGATTTTTTTCAAATTCATACCCTGTATAGTTATTTTTCAGCTCTATCAACTGGCATGAGTCTCTTTTCTGGGAAACTAATGAGGGGTCCACCCCATCCTTGAGAAATGGACTTAGTAACCTCCTTCTCATGCATGAGGTAGGTAGGTAGAGCAGTTCATAAAAAGAACACATAGTCAAGATATTTCATCTATAGAACAGCTGTTTTGACGACTTTTGAAAAAAATCATCGAATTTCACAATTTACACAAAGGATAAGTACTCTGAAAACAATATTATACATACACATACAGAAGTCTGATCATAGATTAAAATATGTTGCCGCCAATTGTCATTATGTTATTCCCCTACATTATTCTCGTTTGAGAATGAGGCTTACAGTTCAATGAGCAAGGAAAGTTGTGTGAGTGTACCACACCAGATTTTTTCAGAAGAATCGTTAGCCGCCTATACTCTGACTGTGTTGAAGTCAATAGAATGCCTTGCGAAACGCTAGTCTGCTGCTTCTCAAAAAATTAAAATACGCATGCACAGCTCAACTTGCACACTTGTTAACATGGAATGAGGTTCCAAGGCTATTTATCCAATGGTTATTGAGATATTACAATAGTAATATTTATTGGTATATTTAATAAAATTCACTAAATAGGCCCTAATTGTGAACAATTTTCTTAAATATCACAATAATTATAGAAGATATCAACTTGAAATCAGTTGCATTAGCTTAAATAAAATTTGTTAATTTTATGAATATTGGAGGCACCTAAAAATGATTTAGCCAATGGTTTTTGTGATATTACAAATATATCTGGGATATTCCATGAAATATACTGAGTTGGGCACATTTGTTTGGGGTATCTCAATAACCATTAAAGATATAAACGTGAAATGGTTACACAATAAAAAAAACATGTTATATCGATTTCAAGATCATATCTTCAATGGTTATTGAGATATTCTGAAAATGAGCACAATCCAGTACGGTACTAGATCCCATTTCATGGGATAGCCTCTCCCAGAAATTATTAAAAAATATTTTTTGGTGGCAAATATTTTAAATAAAATGGTAAATCAACCAGTTTCAAGATTATATCTTCAATGGTAATTGGGCTATTCCAAAAAAAGCACAACTCAGTACCTATTTTACATGGAGTATTCCAGAAATACAAATTAGTATACCTAGCCAAACGCCAAACCACCGTTCCATAAAAAATATGAGTGCACAATTCCACTTGCTAGAATGGATAGAGTTGATGAGGCTGCTAGTGGGTCAAACGAAAAAACAAAAGGAAACCATGCGACGAAGTGTCTGCCATCGCTGCAAATACTTTGTGCACAGCTCCATTGAATTGAGATTGCCAAAGCAAATAGCGCCTCGGGATCTTTCAGTCAATAAAGTCTGGCTTGACCAGGCCACACAAGCGTTTTTATAGACGAGTCGGCAGATCAGCAAGTTCTCCGATTGGATTGCGTTGGCGTTTGGGAATAAGCTGATAATCAGCCAATCGGAGAGCTTCTTGCTTTGCCAATCGTCTGAGAACGCCTGAAAAACGCTTCGTGTGGCTTGGCGCAAAGAGTGCGCGGTAGCAGTCGACCATACAAAAATTATGCCCCATAATATATCAATGTAATCTTTTGGAACACATAGCGCCCTTATTTATGAACAGAAATTCACGTTCTATGTCATTGAAAAGATCATTTAATTCTTCAGGGCAATCGTTTTTTTTTCTATTCTAATGAAAAAGATTTATACTACTAAACTGAATACAGTGACTCAACTACCGTATTTCAAGTTTAAACGTTTAATTTGTTTCGAAAGGAATATTCAAAATTTGAGAAAGCAATTGCCCTTCTACATTAAATTCTGATCCAATGGATTTTTCAAAAAAATAAGATGTAAACTTTAGATGTGATGTGTTTCAAAATAAATGGATGATTTGACTGTCTATACAATGATCATTTTATATGAGACTGAGTTATGTCCCGACTACGACTGCGCACTCTTAGAGAAATACCTCGTGAAGAAAGTAAGGCTCCAACTATACGAGCGGAATAGGCGCAGCGGAATATTCCGACGCAATTATTTATCTTTACTAAATGCATAGCCTCTTATGGAGAACATAAAAAAAAGCCTCCTGTTGACGACTGAGAATAAATTCCGTCGTGTCTATTCCACCTGTATAGTTGCAACCTAACTTACCCTACTTTAAACTTGAAGGTTGAAGATTTCTATTGCAATAATACCAATATTTATACCATAAAAAGGTTCTGTACTTGACTAATAAAAATATTCTCTTAAAGATTGAAGATCACTTGGATTGAACAAAAGTATTAAAAAAAACAAACAAGATGATTCTTAGTATTTCTTTGTATTATCATTTAAACTATAATTATTATGAATATGAACATGAGGCTTTAGAATAACATTATTTTTTTAAAGATTGATCAGAATTTTAAAAAGTTACTGATCAGGTTTGTTCTGTTGGCTTACACTGTCTACAGCTATACCTGATGTTCCGAGAAGTTCAGCTTCAATATTAGCTAAAGCCCACTGATGTTCGCAGATTTCAAGAGCTTCCCACTCTGATTTAAATGCAGCTTTTGGATCCAACGGCATAGCCATGGCTGCTCCTGACATCTGATCATGAATATCAGCAGCATTGTTTTCTCCCAACACAAGTGTGTAGATACTTCTCAATCCAAAAACATTTAGAAAATACCAAGACGCAGAAGACACCCAGGCAGCATCTAATGATATCAACTCGACGCCTCTCTGAAGCATAGGTTTAAATCTCAAAGTAAGAGGAAAAGGTACCTTAGTAGTTACAAATCCTGAGAACATCCAGTTGATCCATCCACCAATCATAATCATGGGAAGAACGTTTGTGATGTTTCCTTTCAGCATGTCAGTCATCAAACTGGGATCAGCCATAGGGTTTTGTGTGACAGCAACTCGCTTTTGTGTTTTAAAGTAGCCAGTTTCTTCATTGTTAAAAAAGTGGCGTCTCATTTGAAATGCCTGTCGTTGAATATACTTTCCGTTTTCTCTGAGCACTCTTGAACTAATCATTACCTGACTGTCCTGTACCTGTTGGAGTTCCGCTTTTTTCTGCGTCGATAATAGTAGGGAAACATAGTGTCTCAATATTCCAACCAGAAAAGTTATCACCACAATTGGAAGAAACACCCAACCTCTGATATTAGTGTCTAGAAGAAGTTCAGCCATCGTAAATTATGGGTACAAGAAAAATTCTAAATAAAACCACTATTATTATCGCGCACAAAAACACTTAAATAGGTTAGATACACTACCTCAAAGTTTAGCAAAACAATTATTCACCACTCATTTCAGTTCAACTTAATACTTTTGACTTTTAAATGAAAAATAGGTTACCTAATATCTTTTTAATATCAATTATTAAGCTTGGTAGCTTATAACAACTAAATTTTTTTCAATTCATTCTCCTCACAGCACATACATCAATAATCAGAAGCAGAAGCACAAGGAGAAGACAGGAAGGAAAACACCACAGACACAAATCAATAGAGATGACTTCTACAGACGAAAAAGAGTCAGTTGACATGTTTTATAAAGTTGACCTCTCTGACGTTTTTCAAGTCACTATAGTAATGTTATTGAAAGGTTCAGAAAAAAGTTGAAAGTCGGGGTTTTTGCTTTTAATTTACATGATAGTTCGACATTTTTCGATCACTTTTGTATTTTGAATCTTATTACTATTAGTGTACGTATAGTGAGGTCCACGTTATAATGGAAGTAGATGAAGATAGGAGAATAGCGATGCCGATTCTCTGCATCAATTGATTATATTTCTACACTGTCAAAAACATAATTGGCATCGTTGTGGACCTAGAAAAGGATAGTACCACTAGCTTTGTCGAATGATAGACAAGGATAGCAAAACCAAAATTGATCAAACTGTCATTATTACGTGGACCTCACTATAGTTGACAAAACGCCCATCAGTGGGCCGCGGAATTGGAAATATCTGGAACTCAAAATATCAATGTTAAAATGTCCTATGCTTGAAAACTGTTGCTGGGTGGAACTCTGAATATTTGTCAGACAGCGGAATTGGAAATATCCGGAACTCGAAATATGGTGATAGGCGGAATTGGGAGTATCTGGAACTCAAATTATTTGTTTGTCAGATGGCGGAATTGGAAATATCTGGAACTCAGAATATCAGTGCCAAAGTGGGAGTACTGGTAATGTGTTTGTTATTGAGGAATGGTTCAAGTCTGATTTATTTTCTGTAATGATATGGACTAATTAGCTCACTTAGAGTTATCCATAGCTCATTACATATTAATTTTGAATGGAAATATTGGACTTAAACTTTAAACAGTAGAAACAACTTGGCTGATCTTTTTGGACTTGTTTTTCATTATCAAAATTTGGGAATAGAATACTTTTGGACCTGGTCTGTCGTTCTTTTTCAATTATATTCAATATATTCATTATATTCATTATATTCATACATATTATGCAAGCTTTCAAAACTCTGTTATCTGTTTCAACAAACAAGACTGACGACTGTTGATGTGTTGATGAATTTAATTTAGGTTAACTATAGAACCCTTCATTTGTTTTGCGATAAATTTGTTTCATCCCACATCTACACAGTCTCGCTAATAACGATCAATATTGTAAATTCGAAATATTTCCAATTCCACATACTTCCAATTCCACCAGCTGACAAGATATTTTGAGTTCCGCCGGTCTGCACGATATTCGGAGGTCTGCCTGTCAACATATTCGGAGTTCCATATATTTCCAATTCCAGCCACCTGCAAGATATTTTGAGTTCCAGATATTCCCAATTCATGCGACCGGACATGAGCAGCTGCGCAAACCTGCGCACAAATTCCTCTATACAGACCGGCAAAAGCTTGAATAACCACCATTATTCGGCAAATTTGTTGCTTTGTCTTGTTTTCGGTGAATTGCTCTTTTTTTGTGATTGTGTTTTGAATTTTTATTCACCATTAAAAATGGTAAGTTTTCAATTAAAAATTGTTTTAGTCAAGCTCGGATAAGTTTTAAAAGTTTAAAAAATTATCATTTTCAGTTCAGTAATTATTGTACGGTACTAAAAAAATAGTTTATAAATTTTGAGGTTAACTTTTTCTATACATATTAATATCAATATTTTTTTCTTTTGTTTTCCGTATTAAATATTTCACAGTTTCTTGAAAACTACCATCTCTCGTTGATTATTAATAAATTTAGAAAATAAATTAGGCATTTTATACTTTTGTTGATTACAAATTAATATGGTTGGAAATCCCAATTTGAATGAACACATGACAGTAAAATGTAGGCTATATTACATATTTATATTTCTAATCTAAGCTATATTACATATTTATATTTTTAATCTAAGCTATATTACATATTTATAATATAAATGCTCGTATCTCATTACACCACTAGATTAAGCGCCGTCGTTAGTGAGACACCAAGGTAGTCTAGGCCTAATCTTATTATTTTTATTTCATCGTATAAAACCGCATTTGATGAGCACAGCTCAAACGGTGTATATGTCAAATATATGGTTTTCCTCCATTGAGGGAAAGTTTTTCATTTTAAAAAATCGTCTGAATGATTTTATGATTTCTAGGATTTCAATGAGATCTCATAACATTCTCTTGATGAGTAAGGGCAGGATTCAGTAAGTGAAAGGTATCTTTGAGAGCTGTATAAAATTTACCAAACTGTCAACACTCTTAAGTTCATCCGTTAAACAGTTGAAAATTCTGAGCCCAGCATAATCTGGTCCCCCCTCCAAGAGCAAAAGTCTATGAGTGGGGTACTGGAGGGTAACCATTTTATTTCTTGTAGGGTATCTGTGTGAAATGTTATCCTCCATGAATTTCTGCTTTTTACTGTAAACAAAAGATGCAATATCCAAAAAATAAAGAGCTAGAATTGTTAATAATTTGAGTTTTTTGAAAATTGGGCTACATGAAACCCTAGATTCGGCTCCCTCAATAACCCTGATTGCTTTCTTTTATTTACGAAACATATTCTGAAGGATTTTTTGTCTGCTACCCCAGAATAAGACACTTTATCTGATGTGAGACATGAAATAGCCATGATAGACAGTTAGTACTGTTTTTCTATTTGCCACTCTGACTATTGATTTCAAGGCAAAAATAGCACGGGACAATTTCACATCCAATGCTTTTACTTCCCACTTAACATTTCCCTGCAAGTCAACACCAAGAAATCTAATCATCTCAGCAGCACAACATTCCTCTCCTGTTGCTGAGTAAAGAGTATGTGTGAAACATCCAGAGCCCCCAGTAGAAAATTTGAGATGATGGGTTTTCTTCAAATTTTATTTTAGAAGATTTAGACCTGAACCAATGGCTAAGCTGGTTAAGAGCCTGCACTGTTTTCCGCTTGACTTCATCATCATCTTTACCCCTCACAATCACAGTGGTATCATCTGCCTAGAGAATGAGGTCAGAGCCAATATTATGAGGCAGGTGGTCATTAATAAAAATATTGAAAAGTACAAGACCCAAGATTGACCCCTGAGGAACCCCGCATAGATTTCTTTTCCAATCAGATGTTTCTACCCCGCCACATCCGTTGTCAGTCTGACTGCCTGAAATCTCCTCGAGAGATATGAATTGAAAACCCTGGCTGCTTTTCCCGTAAATCCATAAAATTCTAACTTCTTCAGCAACAATTCATGGTCGACCATGTCGAAGGCCCGGGAGAGATCACAGAAGAGGCCAATCACACTCTGAGACCTATCCAGAGACCTCAACACGCTCGTTACCACATCGAAAATTACGGACTTTGTGGAGAAACCTTTTAGAAAGCCATACTGTTTCTCATGAAGTATGGAGTTACTTTTCAAAAATCTAGTAATCTGATTAGAAGCAGCCCTTTCAAAAATGTTAGAGAAAACAGTCAGCAGTGCAACAGGGCAATAATTTTTAACATATCTCCTATCCTCTTTCTTATACAGTGGTTTGATAATTGCAAATTTGAGTTTTTCGGGGAATTCACCATTCAAAAGACATAAGTTAATAGCATGCCTCAGAGGTTCAGCAACTATTGGGCATGAAGCTTTTATGACTGAACTTGGAATATCATCCCACCGAGTTGATTTGGTACTTTTTAATCCCAGAATAATTTTTCAACCTCACTTTTGCTTAATTTCCTGAAACAAAACTGTCTACCTTGTCCTTGAGCATTTCTCAGAAGATTTATACTTTCTCTTAATAACGTTGGTCTAGAAACTTCATTATCAGACCGCAGAAAATGATTGTTGAAGAGTGTAGCTGCATCCTTCAGAATCAGAAATGACCTTGCCTCCCTCATTCAATTCAATATTCATGTTAGTGTTTTTTTTATAATCCTAGCTCATTTTTGACAACTGTCCATGTACCAGCATTCAAATTGGAAGATTTGGTGATGAATTCCTCGTTATTCCGTTGTTTAGCTACAGAGATAACCTTTCTAAGAATTCTCTCAAGTCTGAAAATACTACAAAAAAGAAGGACTCCTATTAGTCTTGGCCTTAATAAACAGCTTTCTCTTCACATCACATGACGTTCTTACCACTGCTTTTTCAAATCAGATTTGTTCTTTTTAAAATGTTCAACAGGGAAAGCTGATAAGAAGGATGAATGAAATTCTGAAAAGAAAATATTGAATGCAGTTCAGCAGATGAAGCATAAAAACAATAATGCGAATTTTTGTTTTTCAATAATTTCAAAAATGTTTCAAATGATGCTTTATTTATGACTCGTTTGGACACATATTTTTTTGAGTGGGTTCAATTTTTTTCTTGAGCTGGATTATCTGGGCCGAGTGATCGGAAATTCCTAAGTCATTTTACCATTGACACCATCTAACATGATATTAGTTATAACATTATCAATTCAAGTGGATGTTTGTGACGCTATTCGAGAGGGCTCTTCCAAAATAAAGTCAAGATTATAGGAATTCGTCAAATTAGTAAACTCAACGCTACTTGAGGTTTCCTTCAGCATGTCAATGTTGAAATCTCCACAGATGAAAAGGTTTCTGTTTTTTAAGCCGACAGTTATGTGATCGAGCATACGTTCATAAGTGTCAAAGGAAAGTTTAATGTCACTGTTTGGAGGCCTGTAAATGACTAAAATAAGAGCTACTTGTTCAATACCTTTGCCTTTCGGTTTAAATTCTATTGCAGCACATTCAAGAACACTCTATTGTAAATAAATTTATATCATCCCGTATTTTGAATTCAATGCCTTTATTCAAAAGTATACAGACTCCTTTTCTACTTTTAGATTTTCTGCAATAATGAGAAGCTATCTGATACTTGGACAGTGTATTCAAAAGAGAAATACTTTCAGAAGTCAACCAATGTTCTATCAAAGTAACAGCTAAAGGACTAATTTTACAAGTGAACAGCTGTTCAAGATCCTCAAGTTTGTTGCTTACTCCAATTCATAACCAATGGATATTCAAAGTTTGTCTCTTTTATACCTTGTTTATCTGAAAGGATGTGATCTTGAACACTGTCCAGTCCTTAAAAACCCGATGGCAGTCGCCTCCTCGGAGTTCCTCTGTCCTATACAGTTGATCCTGACAAATCAGAAACTGAGCCCGACTCTAAATGCAAAGATGGTGAGCACGGCAACATATCAGCAACAGATTCACAAATTTATTGACGCTCACCTCTCAAATACAAATTCACTATATCCAATATTTCCTGGAAAATAATTTTTTCCCCCAACTATTCATATGCAGACCAAAAAGTATGGAACCTTCTAGGAATGTTATCCAATCTTATCAGTAAAAGGTTTTTATCAGAGCAAATTTTCTCAATCACACTGTTAATTTTATCAATGAAAAAGTGAATCTTTCAAGAGATCGTGTCTGCGTGGAATTCTACATTCATACAATATCTTATTTATCACTATTATCATTTCAAATCTCTTACTTCACAATTTTTATAATTTACCTATGTATAATATTATAAGTCACTTGAAAACGTTGTTTCAACCTAGCTTACCAAGGTTTGATTTTTCTTGTTACAGGCTCGTCGTTATGACACAAGAACCACAATATTTTCACCAGAAGGTATGTATATATAATATTAATTATTAATCTATAAATTTGGCAGGACTTCTCTAACAGTAGATTCTTTACAGTAGAACCTTGCTAATCCGGCTTGTTAGTTGATCCGATCAATGAATAATGGGTGGTAAGCCCTCGGCAAGGTCTTCTGACAACATTGTCTATAGTCTATAAAAAAGAAGTTGAGACTTGGTCTTCCATTCAAGGAAATTACAGCGTTGCCAAGTTGTGTAAAATCACAAATTTCTCATTTAAACACAGATTTTTATGTAGAGTGTTATCCCCGATATTCCAATAGTGCCGGCTATAATTTAAAAAGTGTTTGCTATGTACCTGTCTAAAAAGCAGGCCTAGTTCTTATACAAAGGAAAATTTAATTACTGTATGACACGCTAATAGCTTTCAATAACTAAAAACAATATTATTTTTCCTACAGGTACCTTGGAAAGTGACCATTTCTGCACTGATTGCAGGCCGCAAAGAATCACTTTTCCGTTCTAGTATGCAAACTAATACTTGGCGTACTCCATATTATTTTGTAGCATGACAACGCAATGAAAATTATACATATAATTTTGACAAAATAAATATTTAAAACTAATTAATAAATTATTAAAATTAAAAATTTGAAAATTTAAAAATATAAAAAATTGATTTAAAAATTTGAAATTAAAATTTATAAATAAAAAATTATAAAATTTGAAAATTTTAATTTCAAATTTTTAAATTAATTTATTATATTTTTAATTTTTCAAATTAACAAATTTAAAGATTTGAAAACAATTTTTATTGAATTATCAATTTTAAAATTAAATTTGTTATTAATTACAAAATCATACAGACAAACATTGGATGGATTTCATGACATTCTACCTATAATTACTCACTTTTCATATTCAATGGTAACTGTAGGAAAAATCTGGTGTGGTACACTCCACAACTTTCCTTGCTCATTGAACTGTAAGCCTCATTCTCAAACGAGAATAATGTAGGGGAATAACATAATAACAATTGGCGGCAACATATTTGCAACTACGATTAGACTACTGTATGTGTATATATAATAATTATTGTTTTCAGAGTACTTTTTCCTTTGTGTAAATTGTGAAATTCGATGATTATTTTTTAAAGTCGTCAAAACAGCTGTTCTACAGATGAAATATCTTGACTATGACTGTGTACTTTTTATAAACTGCTCTACCTACCTACCTCATGCACGAGATGGAGGTTACAATGTCCATTTCTCAAGGATGGGGTGGACCCCCATTAGTTTCCCAGGAAAAAGACTCATGCTAGTTGATAGATCTGATAAATAAATATACAGGGTATGAATTTGAAAAAAATCATTTGAGCCGTTTTTGAGAAAATCGTGAAAAACATGGTTTTTTGGTAACTGCCATTTTTCTCAAGAATATTACGGAGCTCCTGCAATTTTCCCAGAAATGAGACTCATGTCAGTTGACAGGGCTTATAAATAGCTATCCATGGTATAAATTTGAAGAAAATCGTTGGAGCCGTTTTCGAGAAAACCGTGAAAAACATGTTTTTTTAGTAATTATCCACCATTTTTTCCGCCATCTTGGATTGAATTTTATTGAATTCCTTATTGTCGGATCCTCATGGTATGAGGACCTTAAGTTTAAAATTTCAAATCAATCGGTTGATTAGGAATGGTGTTATCGTGTTCACAGACATACACACACACACTCAGGGGGCCTTGAAACGTCTAGAGAACTGGAAATTGGGGTACCTTAATTTTTTTGGAAAGCAATACTTTCCGTACCTATAGTAGTAGGGCTAGGAAAGTAAAAATTTAATGTGAAATATGTGCGAAAAGTTCCTTTGCTGCATTCAAGAAACCATTCCGCACTCGCCTACGGCTTGTGCGTAAACGTTTCTTTGGGTGCAGCAAAGTATCACTTTGCGCACTAGTTGCACAAATATCTATTTCCACTTCCAAAGTTAAACTTGTTACCAGTCCCTTGAAAATTCAATATTCTTTCACCCTGAATTTTCGGTCTTATTTCTTTAAAGTGCAGATAAGAGATAAATACACAGTGAGCTGTGTTTGAGGAGTCCGATTTCACTAGACGTCAAATCTGCAATCTTGACTTGCGAAATTTCAAGAACAGATATGCCTATGAGCTAGGAATAGAAATTGGGTGAAAGCATTATTACAAACTAGAATAGGCTACATTAACAGTTCAACTTTACATTAATACGTAATACAGCATCTCAACCATAAAGGTTCATTTTCGTTTGTGCGTAAACTTTCGCAGTCGACGACGAAAAGCAATGTTGACATTCATATTGTCCAAATTTCAAGTGTGCTAAAACAGCAGATCAAATAAATTTTCATTATTAATTCGAGTTCATTATTCAAGAATCAAAAGATTTCTAATAATATCAACATATTCCACTTAGTGCCGGTTGCACAACAGCCGGTTAAATTTTAACGGTGATTAATTTCACGAGAACCAATCAGAGAAGGCCTTTCAGAAAAGACGGCTTTTTAGGCCTTTTAGAAAATACGGCTTTTTAGTGGGTTCAATTTTTTCTTGAGCTGGATTATCTGGGCCGAGTGATCGGAAATTCCTAAGTCATTTTACCATTGACACCATCTAACATGATATTAGTTATAACATTATCAATTCAAGTGGATGTTTGTGACGCTATTCGAGAGGGCTCTTCCAAAATAAAGTCAAGATTATAGGAATTCGTCAAATTAGTAAACTCAACGCTACTTGAGGTTTCCTTCAGCATGTCAATGTTGAAATCTCCACAGATGAAAAGGTTTCTGTTTTTTAAGCCGACAGTTATGTGATCGAGCATACGTTCATAAGTGTCAAAGGAAAGTTTAATGTCACTGTTTGGAGGCCTGTAAATGACTAAAATAAGAGCTACTTGTTCAATACCTTTGCCTTTCGGTTTAAATTCTATTGCAGCACATTCAAGAACACTCTATTGTAAATAAATTTATATCATCCCGTATTTTGAATTCAATGCCTTTATTCAAAAGTATACAGACTCCTTTTCTACTTTTAGATTTTCTGCAATAATGAGAAGCTATCTGATACTTGGACAGTGTATTCAAAAGAGAAATACTTTCAGAAGTCAACCAATGTTCTATCAAAGTAACAGCTAAAGGACTAATTTTACAAGTGAACAGCTGTTCAAGATCCTCAAGTTTGTTGCTTACTCCAATTCATAACCAATGGATATTCAAAGTTTGTCTCTTTTATACCTTGTTTATCTGAAAGGATGTGATCTTGAACACTGTCCAGTCCTTAAAAACCCGATGGCAGTCGCCTCCTCGGAGTTCCTCTGTCCTATACAGTTGATCCTGACAAATCAGAAACTGAGCCCGACTCTAAATGCAAAGATGGTGAGCACGGCAACATATCAGCAACAGATTCACAAATTTATTGACGCTCACCTCTCAAATACAAATTCACTATATCCAATATTTCCCTGGAAAATAATTTTTTCCCCCAACTATTCATATGCAGACCAAAAAGTATGGAACCTTCTAGGAATGTTATCCAATCTTATCAGTAAAAGGTTTTTATCAGAGCAAATTTTCTCAATCACACTGTTAATTTTATCAATGAAAAAGTGAATCTTTCAAGAGATCGTGTCTGCGTGGAATTCTACATTCATACAATATCTTATTTATCACTATTATCATTTCAAATCTCTTACTTCACAATTTTTATAATTTACCTATGTATAATATTATAAGTCACTTGAAAACGTTGTTTCAACCTAGCTTACCAAGGTTTGATTTTTCTTGTTACAGGCTCGTCGTTATGACACAAGAACCACAATATTTTCACCAGAAGGTATGTATATATAATATTAATTATTAATCTATAAATTTGGCAGGACTTCTCTAACAGTAGATTCTTTACAGTAGAACCTTGCTAATCCGGCTTGTTAGTTGATCCGATCAATGAATAATGGGTGGTAAGCCCTCGGCAAGGTCTTCTGACAACATTGTCTATAGTCTATAAAAAAGAAGTTGAGACTTGGTCTTCCATTCAAGGAAATTACAGCGTTGCCAAGTTGTGTAAAATCACAAATTTCTCATTTAAACACAGATTTTTATGTAGAGTGTTATCCCCGATATTCCAATAGTGCCGGCTATAATTTAAAAAGTGTTTGCTATGTACCTGTCTAAAAAGCAGGCCTAGTTCTTATACAAAGGAAAATTTAATTACTGTATGACACGCTAATAGCTTTCAATAACTAAAAACAATATTATTTTTCCTACAGGTACCTTGGAAAGTGACCATTTCTGCACTGATTGCAGGCCGCAAAGAATCACTTTTCCGTTCTAGTATGCAAACTAATACTTGGCGTACTCCATATTATTTTGTAGCATGACAACGCAATGAAAATTATACATATAATTTTGACAAAATAAATATTTAAAACTAATTAATAAATTATTAAAATTAAAAATTTGAAAATTTAAAAATATAAAAAATTGATTTAAAAATTTGAAATTAAAATTTATAAATAAAAAATTATAAAATTTGAAAATTTTAATTTCAAATTTTTAAATTAATTTATTATATTTTTAATTTTTCAAATTAACAAATTTAAAGATTTGAAAACAATTTTTTATTGAATTATCAATTTTAAAATTAAATTTGTTATTAATTACAAAATCATACAGACAAACATTGGATGGATTTCATGACATTCTACCTATAATTACTCACTTTTCATATTCAATGGTAACTGTAGGAAAAATCTGGTGTGGTACACTCCACAACTTTCCTTGCTCATTGAACTGTAAGCCTCATTCTCAAACGAGAATAATGTAGGGGAATAACATAATAACAATTGGCGGCAACATATTTGCAACTACGATTAGACTACTGTATGTGTATATATAATAATTATTGTTTTCAGAGTACTTTTTCCTTTGTGTAAATTGTGAAATTCGATGATTATTTTTTAAAGTCGTCAAAACAGCTGTTCTACAGATGAAATATCTTGACTATGACTGTGTACTTTTTATAAACTGCTCTACCTACCTACCTCATGCACGAGATGGAGGTTACAATGTCCATTTCTCAAGGATGGGGTGGACCCCCATTAGTTTCCCAGGAAAAAGACTCATGCTAGTTGATAGATCTGATAAATAAATATACAGGGTATGAATTTGAAAAAAATCATTTGAGCCGTTTTTGAGAAAATCGTGAAAAACATGGTTTTTTGGTAACTGCCATTTTTCTCAAGAATATTACGGAGCTCCTGCAATTTTCCCAGAAATGAGACTCATGTCAGTTGACAGGGCTTATAAATAGCTATCCATGGTATAAATTTGAAGAAAATCGTTGGAGCCGTTTTCGAGAAAACCGTGAAAAACATGTTTTTTTAGTAATTATCCACCATTTTTTCCGCCATCTTGGATTGAATTTTATTGAATTCCTTATTGTCGGATCCTCATGGTATGAGGACCTTAAGTTTAAAATTTCAAATCAATCGGTTGATTAGGAATGGTGTTATCGTGTTCACAGACATACACACACACACTCAGGGGGCCTTGAAACGTCTAGAGAACTGGAAATTGGGGTACCTTAATTTTTTTGGAAAGCAATACTTTCCGTACCTATAGTAGTAGGGCTAGGAAAGTAAAAATTTAATGTGAAATATGTGCGAAAAGTTCCTTTGCTGCATTCAAGAAACCATTCCGCACTCGCCTACGGCTTGTGCGTAAACGTTTCTTTGGGTGCAGCAAAGTATCACTTTGCGCACTAGTTGCACAAATATCTATTTCCACTTCCAAAGTTAAACTTGTTACCAGTCCCTTGAAAATTCAATATTCTTTCACCCTGAATTTTCGGTCTTATTTCTTTAAAGTGCAGATAAGAGATAAATACACAGTGAGCTGTGTTTGAGGAGTCCGATTTCACTAGACGTCAAATCTGCAATCTTGACTTGCGAAATTTCAAGAACAGATATGCCTATGAGCTAGGAATAGAAATTGGGTGAAAGCATTATTACAAACTAGAATAGGCTACATTAACAGTTCAACTTTACATTAATACGTAATACAGCATCTCAACCATAAAGGTTCATTTTCGTTTGTGCGTAAACTTTCGCAGTCGACGACGAAAAGCAATGTTGACATTCATATTGTCCAAATTTCAAGTGTGCTAAAACAGCAGATCAAATAAATTTTCATTATTAATTCGAGTTCATTATTCAAGAATCAAAAGATTTCTAATAATATCAACATATTCCACTTAGTGCCGGTTGCACAACAGCCGGTTAAATTTTAACGGTGATTAATTTCACGAGAACCAATCAGAGAAGGCCTTTCAGAAAAGACGGCTTTTTAGGCCTTTAGAAAATACGGCTTTTTAGAAGCTTCAAAGAAGGCCTTTTAGAAAAACGGCTTCTCTGATTGGTTCTCGTGAAATTAATCACGGTTAAAATTTAACTGGCTGTTGTGCAAACGGGCCTTAAAAGTATAAACTCAATCTTCCCCATTAAAACATAACGTAATTGAACATAAGCTTTCAGGTTATTTAAACAAATTGAAATCCAACCAATCTGAGATTCTCATTTGACCGTGATCGACGATGTCATTTACGCACAAATGAAAACCCAGCTTTAGGATTCAATTCAATGTTTGAGAAATACCCTCTGTTCTAATTTCAAAATATCGGTCAAATAATTATGATTTCTTGTAAATTCAAAATTAATGAAAATTAATTGTCTGTTTTGAGTAAAATATTTATCCGATATACAAATATTCTGTCCTTTTCCATTATCAAATAGAAAATTCGATACTGTCTTATTGTTGAGAACGTTCTGATATACTTTGTTATAGGCGGATTCTCATCTAGGCTATCAGTATCAGTGAATGTGTTCATTACAATATTATTCCCATAATTTGTAATGAAATTATTCATACTTGCTCGGAGTGGTAATACTTCCATTAGAACTAAATGGTAATTATATATTTTCACTGTACCGATCACTGATACTGATATGTGGGAATCCGCATTAATATATCCGTAGTGTGCAGCTTAAATTTTATTTTGTATCCTCGCTCATGATCTAATTCCAAGTATTCGTGTAATCTATATTATTCAGGGATAATCTGTGAGTTATTTTGAAATATTATGATTGCCTAGTAAGGTGTGCTTGAAAACATTTTGTAATTGAATTTGGCAGGTAGATTATATCAGGTTGAATATGCGATGGAGGCGATCAGTCATGCAGGCACCTGCCTGGGCATCCTGGCCAATGATGGCATCCTGCTGGCAGCCGAGAAGCGCAACACCAACAAGCTGCTGGATGAAGTGTTCTTCTCCGAGAAGATCTACAAGTTGAACGAGGACATGGTGTGCAGTGTGGCTGGCATCACGTCCGACGCCAACGTGTTGACCAACGAGCTCAGGGTCATTGCCCAGCAGTACAGACTGCAGTACGGAGAATCCATTCCGTGCGAACAACTCGTCTCCTGGCTGTGTGATGTCAAGCAGGCTTACACTCAGTATGGAGGTAAATGCTGACATATTCATCACATGATAGGATCTACATAGATTGCTATTACTGTTTAAGGAAAAAAAAACTATAAATATCCAACAATCTTTTTCCATCTTTATTTATATTCCTCATAAATTGCAAAATAATCAATAAACTATACAATATACACTGCAATAATTAAATCAATGTACAAAATCGAATATTAGGAACTACTTCCCTAAGAGAGCAAGCTCGAGCTTGGGGAAGGAGCCAGCTAGTGATTTAAAATACCCAGGTATTTAAAACTCGGAGTAAATACCCAAAATTCATAAATACCCGGGTAAATTGTGTATTTATGGAATCATGGATGTTTATGCCCCTGAATACATTACTATTGCCATTGTATGATATTGTTATTGTATGTATGGCATAGTCTTAGTTATAATGGAATTTTTTCAATGACCTGATTATTATTTTTCAAATATTACTCAAAATTTGATTTTTTTTTTTTTATTTCAAGAAGAAACTGGGTAAATAAGAGTAAGCTAATTCTTCATAAGTTTTATGCATGTTTTTCTACTTAAAACTATACTCATTAATAGTTATTGTAAGAAAATCATAACATTAAAAACAACTACAAACTTGAAAATCAAGAAAAACATTTATTTAAAATGGCAAATTAAATTAATGATTTGAAAAGTTTGTAAATAATGTGGACTGTTTTGTGTCTTGGAATCATGACAGAGTTACATATAAAAAATGATGAACATGAAAATGCATCCACTGTTATTTTAAATACCAGTTATTTTAATATAAAATAACAGTATCCATTACAGTAGTTATCTATTACATTTTATTTGCATTAATTATTTATATTTCAAAAATAAATAATCAAGTAATTTTATATTTTAAATCAAATTCTTCACTACATTAAGAAACATGAACATGCTTCTACTGTTATTTAATTGTGATATGATTTTCCTTTAGAAAATGGACTGAATGTGAGAATGATACTTGACTGGTAAAAATCTCCCACTCTCTGAACTCTGAATAATATTTATTAATTAAACAATTTTTTCGTAATTTTCAATGAGATGTAACACCACAATAACAAAAAAATGGGTATTTATGTCAATCATGCTCAGGAGTGAAATGCTATTTTGTGACTGCATGAAAAACTGTTGAATACATTTTATCAGTATTTCACTATCCTTGGAGGATAGTTACGGCAAAAAGACAACTCAATCTCCTCCAAATTCATTAAAAATTATAAATACACAGTTTCTGGGTATTTACCCAGGCCTTGGGTGAATACCCAATTTATATTTACCTACCCGCTTTATTTACCCGGCCCACATCTCTAGAGCCAGCCGTACTTTTGGTTTAAATATTGAATAAATAATCAATAATCATCACTGTCCATAGGTTGCTATTATTGTTTTTTCTTTAGGGCTACTTTTAATATGAATAAAAATATAAATCTCAGTACCTACGAACGGGTGTACGAACATGAAAGGGTGAAAGGGTCCGAAACATGTTGTGATAAAATAATTTAAAAAGGTACTGAGCTTTATATTTTTATTTATGTTGCTATTATTGTGTCAGAAAAATAAAGTCTATTCAACAATATTGAATGAATAATAAACAATTATTACTTTATAGGTTGCTAATCTTGACTTCACACTGTATAATCATCACTTCACACTGTCCAAAGCTTGCTATCACTGTATCAGAAAAATAAAGCTATAACTATAAAATAATAATCAATAATCATTTTAAAATGCTGGCAATCCTTAATAGGATGTTCATATATTGCTATTACTGGAACAGAAAAATGCTTTAAATATTCAACAATATTGAATGTTCTTTCTCAACTACGCTTTACTGAACAACTAATTCATCGACTTGATGTCGTTATTGAAGACTGAGGATACGGGATAGACAGTGTCACAAATCAATGGTGGGTTGTTAGCCATATTTGGCTAATAGTGGAAGAGTGGAGCCTCAAAAAAAGAGGCTCATCTGAAGCTCTGCTAATGAGTGTAGTGGCCTGCTGTTATTTAGTCTGCTTCAATAGAATTGTATGCAGGTTTGAGAATTTAATAAAATAGTAATTTTTGAATCAAGGAAACAAATTCTCATTGATAAAATGTTTTTTTTTATGTAGCATGCTACCTGATAATCTTGGCCATTACTGAAGAAGATTGCCACTAGTTTTTTAAGAACTGTGCTACTACTCAACTCTGATTTTTTTTAAAGTTCAATATCTTGCTATAAGTTAATATGTCGTATCAACCTCATTCCTTGAAATCGATTTTGAATGAAAATTTTAATAGAGCATGATATTGAGAAACGAATGATCAGATTCCCTTCATGTCAAAGTTCTATTCAACTGATTCATTATTCTATTTGTCATAAAGTAATTCCTCACTATACATTTCAATTTAATAATTTATTTTTCAGGCAAAAGGCCATTTGGTGTGTCTATCCTATACATGGGCTGGGATAAGCATTACGGATATCAGCTTTATCAGTCTGACCCAAGTGGAAATTATGGAGGTTGGAAAGCAACTTGCATAGGAAACAATAGTGCTGTAAGTTGATTGGTCAATAATAATTTAGCAACTCTGCTGCATTTAAATGAACTATATAATATACAGGTGCTGATACCTTCTGATTCAGGAAAGAATAGAGAAAAACTTTACTGCTTATCATGAAAATATTGAAAATCGCAATAGGTTGATGAAACTGCTATTAAAAACTGATGAAAATTCACATGATTTTGAAATCTTACCAATTTCAAGAAATAGTTTGTTCTATCTTCTAAAAGTTAATTTATAACATTCAATTAAATTGTTATAATCATAATTTTAATTTGCTTGGGTTATTTTGTGAATTCAATCGGTCTTTATTTGTAATTGTAGGCAGCGGTGTCTAGTTTGAAACAAGAATACAAAGAAGGGGAAACCACTTTGAAAGATGCCGAAGTACTTGCTATAAAGGTTTTGAGCAAAACCCTTGATATGACAAAGCTGACTGCAGAAAAAGGTAAATAATTAATGGCTTATATTCCACTTAAAACATTCAAAATTAGTTGTTTGGAAATTATATAGTCGTACTGCGATGCAGCCTCTTCACTGCCGCTCTATGTATATCAAAATATGGTTGAGCATATAAATCTCTCAAGTATTCATTATGAAAGCTATAATGATATGTTATGATAGTTCAATAACATACTCACTAAATTTTCTCGAGTAGAATTATCTCAACTAACAATATTGAGATATTTTATATATAATTTATTATATTATTGTTTATTTCTCAATTTATCTCTCCTGAGGTTTTATTAAATTTGGTGTAACGATCATGGAAACACAATAAAAAATACAAAAGATGACAATAAAATTCTTCAATGTCATGCATCTTTCCATAAAATAATATTCTAGTCCATACTTGAACCCTAGTGTGATTTCTTAAGGATTGCATGCATGTTTTTATATTACATAATAAGAATTCTATTTGTTATACCTACAACTCTTTTTCTTGGCTGTTTCCAATTTGAGATTATTTTAATATAATCACTTCTATAAAAAAGTACTATCATTTTTTTTAGTAATCGGTGAATATACATGTCACTATGTAGACTATGTATGTCACTGATTTTTTGAAAGAATCTTCAAGTCTTCAAATAAAATTAATCTGAATGCAAGCTCTGAATTGCTAATTTAGTTTCTCTTCAATATTGAATGATTTAATTGTTATTAACTGCAATTCAACGTCAAGTACATCAAATTGCTTGTTCTACTACTAGAATATTTTTAATTACAAGTTCTCTGTTCAACCTGCTTTATATCATTGAAAATTGGATTTGTTGTGAGATTCACTTAAATCAGCACAACTATTCACTCCAGTCTCTAGTTAATAAATCGTTCACTACTTCAAATAAATCGACTGTATGTCGGTATATTGTTAATTTGTGTGTGCAAATTAACAAAATTATTTGGGTAAATAATTATCAATTTTTAATAAATTAATTAATTTAATGATTATTATTTCATTACGTGCAAATTAACAACAAACTACTGTATTTGTTAATTTTGTGTGCAAATGTTTGCAGTTGAACTGGCCACTCTGACCAGGGAGAACAAGAAGACGGTGACGCGGATCTTGCCGGCCGCCGAGGTGGAGGCACTCATCGCTGACTACGAGAAGGCCGAAGCTGAGGCCGAAGCTGCCAAGAAGGAGAAGCAGGCTCAGAGCAAGAGTTGAACATCCACCCATCAATAGAGTATTATCATTTCTACTATTTTTCAATAAACAATGTCATTTGTTCACTTATCTCTTCTCAATTATTTTCTATATTCATCTACATCATTTAGGGCCGTTTGCATACTCAAAGCTTAAACTGAATTGAAACAGTTAGTGGCTTAAATTAAAAATGCACCACATTATAACAAATAATACTTGTTATGGATTTGATAAAGTTTAAAATTAAATTCCGTTTATACTGACACTGTGCAAACGCGGCACTTTGTTTGAAGAGAGCCATTCTATCATTCTTATAAAATACATCTTCACATCGATGTGATCAATAATAAGAGCAGGGTATAGTGAGATTCACGCTATAAAGTCGTGAGAATTATGCATGGTTCCCATATATTATCTTTTTGTCATAGTCATTCAATTTTCTGCTGTTTTCCATGCATTAAATCAATCCGGTAAACAGCTGTTTGCAGAACAAATAAACATATGATTCTTATTACAGCATACTCTACTGTAATGAAACCATATGTTTTCTTTACAGTCGAGTATGTTTTATAGTTCCGAAATAGGAACAACAAATCTGCTACAAAAAAAACCACCTTCAGCGCTCTAGGTCGAAGTTTTGTCAACTTCCACAAAATTCCTGATTCGGAATTTGTAAACTAGGTTATGTTTATAGAATGCATGTAGTAACGTCAGCACAAGCAGGTAATGTTTTCTATTTCTCAATTATTCTTCTTTAGATTATGACAAAAAATAGTGTAAGTTACTTGGACGTGAATGTCTTTTGCAGTGCTCGAATGAATTTCTAGTCTAGGCTAACGCCTCGACTAGAAACATCATTCACGCCTGCAAAGGGCCCCTTCCCAACCTTGTTACGTAATATACTATTTCCACCACCTTCTCCAGTAGATATGTGTCATTCAAGTTATCCCGGTAAATCTTATCTCACTGTCAATAATAATAATAATCAATTCTATCTCTAATTTATAACTTATTCATAAAGAAAATATATCTTTTCATGATTTGATAAGAAGTTTTCATAATTTATATGAAATATTCTGGAAGTTTATTACATTAACTTACAGAGCATACAAACAATTAGGCAGCGCTAGAAAAGGATAGAGCTATCTGATTTGTCTAATGATAGACAAGGATAGTAAACGAATGTGAAGAGGTCCCTAGACTGTCAATATTACTTTTACAATACAATATTACTTACCTACAACAACTGAACAGGCCACAGTGTCTATGTAGTGTTTATTCCAATTTAGTTGTGTGGCCTGATGTTTCAAGTAGGTAGGCCTACTGATATTTTACAATAATATTGAACGTCCATGGACCGCTTTAATCATTGGCTGACTATAGAATGAATCTCACTGAAGAGTTCAGTGGTAGTGACGAATGTCAGCCTCGTATTTTCCGGTGAGCTTTGCCAGAGCTTACACAGGAAATATTAATTAGATTGATACCATGTACATTTCAAGCGATTGGTTTTATTACAAAAATATAAAAACTTACTACTAATTGAACAGGTTTTAAATTAACTGTACAATGGCTTGTGAAAGAGTATTCCAATACCAGACACCATTTTATGACGTTAATCTCATTAACGTGGTAGTGGTTCAGTGGTAGTGGCGAATATCAGCCTCGTCTTCTTCAGTGAGCTTTGCCAGCGCCCGGATGATGATGCGTGCCTTGTGCGTGATGAACGAGTCCACCTGCCCGACGATCGTGGCCAACTGAATGAGCTTCTCGAACTCGCGATTGGTGCGCTCCGCCCTCTCCACCTCACTCTCGTCGGGTCGGATCACCAGCTCCACTGTGTTCAGTCGAGAGCCCGTCGATGACGTCATCATCGGCAGCAGTGGAAAGCGTCGTGGCTGACCACCTCGCTCATCTGCAACATTATCACTAATGACGACTCTTTTCTAGTGAGGATAGTACTATGTTTTTCCCTGGCGATACATATATACAGAGTGATTCATAATTATGGTAAAATAATTTAATACGTGATAGTAGAGGTAAAAATAAGAAAAAAGTTCTTATAAACATATATCCATAAACGCTTCATTAGCGAGCTATACAGAGTGAAAGATTTCGCCTGGAATTCAGTTCCTCTGGTGAAATACACCGATACTGAATTGTTTGGGGACTAGTTTTTGAAAAACTTAAACAGCATTCATATGGAAAAATATCTGAAAAATTGAATAAAACTAGTCTGGAAGCTGTAGTGTGAGTAGTTTTTGAGAAGAAAGTTGAAATATGCAAAAAATCGAACTAGAAAAACACAGACTTCTACGTTTGATGCCCAATAACTTTTTTTAATGACGAGTAAACAAATAATTTTTCGCAATAAAAATTGTAGAGAATTTAATTCTGAAAATAATTATGTAAGCTGTGTAAACTAAATTTAAATAAAAGTTGAATAAAATGTATTCTTATGTAGTACATTACACCACAAAAATTTGCTGTTTTATGAGGAGAGAATTAATAACTCATAGGTTGTAGCTGATTGCAAATAGAACACGGATTTTAATAACAGCTGTTCCAAAACAGCTGTTTTATTTTGTTTTAAATAAGAAAATATTTGAATTAATTATCAGCTGAAAATTATTTTCAGAAATATTTTAGCTCACTGTTGAACAAAACAACAAACTGTAAGTTAGGCCTAAGCCATCAAGCCTGGGAGGAAGCTCGAACATAAGTAGATGATCTCCTATGATTCCTGCCAAAATGTTTACTGAAAATTGATAATGTGGACGATTAGGATTGATGGCATGAGGATTCTCATCTGCCCAAATATGTTGGTTGTGGACGTTAACGATAGCTGTTTTTGTAAAGTGAGCCTCGTCGGTAAATAAAACGGTTGTTGAAAAGTTTGGGTTAAAAAGTTTTACTAAAAATATTGAAGTGAGCTAAAATATTTCTGAAAATAATTTTCAGCTGATAATTTATTTTAAATATATTTTCTTATTTAAAACAAAATAAAACAGCTGTTATTAAAATCCATGTTTTATTTGCAATCAGCTACAACCTATGAGTTATTAGTAAATTATTAGCAAATTTTTGTGGTGTAATGTACTACATAAGAATACTTTTATTTAAATTTAGTTTACACAGCTTACATAATTCTTTTCAGAATTAAATTCTCTACAATTTTTAGTGCGAAAAATTATTTGTTTACTCGTCATTAAAGAAAGTTATTGGGCATCAAACGTAGAAGTCTGTGTTTTTCTAGTTCGATTTTTTGCATATTTCAACTTTCTTCTCAAAAACAACTCACACTACAGCTTCCAGACTAGTTTATTCAATTTTTCAGAAATTTTTCCATATGACTCCAGCATAAGTTTTTCAAAAACTAGTCCCCAAACAATTCAGCATCGGTTTATTCCAGCACCAGAGGAACTGAATTCCGGGAGAAATCTTTCACCCTGTATAGCTTGCTAATGAAGCGTTTATTGATATATATGTTTATAAGAACTTTTTTCTTATTTTTACCTCTACTATCACCTATTAAATTATTTTACCATAATTAAGAATCACCCTGTATATCTGCAGCATTAGTGTGTGATTACATTGAATGCATACGGTATATGTGCAAGCGTGCAGATGAAAAACAAAATCTGGAAAGAGAAATAGGAACACTCACACTTAACGCTTGCACTTGCTGGTGCGTTCATTGTGAGCAGCAACATGCAAGTCACAACATGGTTCAATGCCAATTTTCAAATTTTGTTTTTCAGCGCATGCATTCAACGTGCACGTGCACATATACGCATTCAATGTGATCATATAGTCAACATATACAGAGTTGGTAAAAATTATGGAAACAAGTCAATATTTATTTTCTAAGGATAATTCGACAAAAGGTTTAATTGGGTACCGTATCCTATTCTAATTAAAAAACTAAACTTCTAATTAAAAAACTCTGTTGCCCTAAAAAATTTTTCGCTATATTGAATCCAACTTTTTAATCCCATTTTTTTAAACGTGAATGTGGTTTAAAAACCACAAACTCTACAGTCAAAAAACAATTTCAAAGATATTCACATTTAAAAATGGGGATAAATCATACAAAAGTGAAATAAATGAGTTCATTGAAAATGTAAAAAACTAAAACTATTTAATTCCACTTTTTCAAGTGTTAGTAAATAAAACTTTTATCTGTCATATTTTTAATGTAGGCTATTAATCTCTTTCATTGTATGATTCATCAGTATCTTCAAATGTGAATATCTTCTAACTGACTATAAGAAGTTGAAACTAACTGAGTGGGTGAAAAGTCCGAGATCGGCTTAATATCTCATACACAAAGGTTACCGGTATTTGACGGTGGGTGTGATTGGGGATCCTACTCAAATTGAAAATACTACTTCATTATGACTTCAATTATCTGGTCCGCCATCTTGGATCCGCCATATTAAATGCAACTTTATTTTTTTAAATAGGAAGGTGGTCATGCGATACATGATTTCGATACGAAATTTCAAGAGAAAATGAATGGCGAAAACCACATATCGATATCTCGAGCCATTTAGAAGATATTCACATTATTAATCAATACTATTCAAAGCAGAAAGGAGAGAAAAAAGTCTTAGAACGGCTTAATATCTCATACACAAAGGCTATTTGACGGTGGGTGTGATTGGGGATCCTACTCAAATTCAAAATACTACTTTATTATGACTTCAAAAATCTGATCCGCCATATTGAATGCAACTTCATTTTTTCAAATAGGAAGGTGATCATGCGATACATGATTTCAATACGAAATTTCAAGAAAAAATGAATGGTGGAAACCGCATATCGATATCTCAAACCGTTCAGAAGATATTCGCATTATTAATCAATACCACTTATGTATTTAATTTCTGATATGCATGATATTGAATATAATGCAAAAATCTTCAGAACGGTTTGAGATATCGATGTGCGGTTTTTACCATTCACTTTTTCTTGAAATTTCGTATCGAAATCATGTATCACATGACAACCTTCTCATTTAAAAAATAAAGTTGCATTCAAGATGGCGGACCAGATTTTTGAACTCATAGTAAAGTATAGTATTTTCAATTCGAGAGGGATCCCCAATCACATTCACCTTGGAATCACAATCATTTATGAGATACTAAGCCGTTCTCATACTTTTTTCTCTCCTTTCTGCTTTGAACAGTATTGATTAATAATGTTAATATATTCTGAACGGTTTGAGATATCGATATGCGGTTTTCACCATTCATTTTCTCTTAAAATTTCGTATCGAAATCATGTATCGCAAGACCACCTTCCTTTTTAAAAAAATAAAGTTGCATTCAATATGGCGGACCAGATTTTTGAAGTCATGGTAAAGTAGTATTTTCAATTTGAGTAGGATCCCCAATCACACCCACCATCAAATTACCTTTTCCTACAGTTACGTTGAAAAGTGGCCATTGCTGCACTGATTACAGAACGCAAAGAATCACTTTTCCGCTCTAGTGCGGGAAAAATTTTTCTGCACTCCAGATTTGCAACATGGCAACGCAAAATACTTAGTAGGTTATATGGAGCAACAGTGCAGCAAAATGAAAATGAAGTTGGTAACAGTGACTGGGCTGCTATAGTGAGCAGAGGTGCAACGAAGCACAACGCGCAAATTATTATTTATATATATTATAACCAAGGACAACATTTTTATTCAATTTGACAATAAATTAAGGTTTTTATCAATAATAAAATTACACAGAAAAACATTTGATGGATTTCAGGCAATTTTACCCATAATTACCCACTTTTCATATTCAATGGTAACTGTAGGAAAAACTTAATGTGAAATACGTGCGCAAAGTTCCTCTGCTGCACTCAACAAACCATTCCGCCCTCGCCTACGGCTCGGGCGTAAACGTTTCTTTCGGTGCAGCAAACTGTCACTTTGCGCACTAGTTGCACAAATAACTATTGTGAATGAGGTATTAAGCAGTTCTCGGACTTTTCATCCTCTCTGTATACTGACAGTATACTATTACGTACCTGACATATTATAATTATATTAATTCCTAGTATGAAAAATGTACTATTAATAGATGCTCTTTCTAAATTGAGTAAAATATTTTTGTTCAAAAATTCCATTACAAATCAGTTTATTGCAGATACACTCGTCAGTAAAAACAGAATAGTCATTATTCTCTTTTATTTTTCATAGAAAAATATTTTGTTATTATTGAGTATAGAAGTGAAAAATAACTTTAAATATAAAGATGAACATAATTTTTTTTATGGTCTTTGGGACTTGAAAAAGTATATTGCATACCTTCAATGGATATGTCTTCATCGGATTCATCGATTGTGGATTCATGAGCTGTTGGATGTATTCGGATGGATGGACTCTGATGTATGACGCCTCCTAAGCAATGCTTCTGTAATATCTGAAAATGAAACAGTAACGTTATATTGCCTGAATCCTCATGAATGGAATGCAAATTACGTGGAAAATTGAAATACTAAAATTCTTATAAAATATAATAAGTGTAGGCTATTTTTTAATTGATGAGTGCTTTGAAAAGAGGATGAAATATTTATCTAGGGCGACCGTATACATGTTATTAATCGCCTACATAAATATTCATTTATAGAAATTATAAGCTTGAATGAAGCAAGGACACAAACATTTTTCATATAAAGATCATAAAAATAGGAGAAATAAGTCTATAAAATGATATGAGTAACCTAAACATGCACTTGTGAATTACCAATATTCTAATAAATTTTATTTCAATCATACAATTGAATGACAACCTACATAATATTTTTTCCTTCAATAAAATACTTCATCCAATGCTTCTAGTTCTAGACAATATAAATAGATGTTGAACAACATTCTAATATTAAACTAGTCCTTTCAAACAAAAGGAGTTTTTCGAAAATTGAATTAAATTCATTGAAAATTTCATCAAGGCACAAAATGGGCAATTCTTTCAACAGAGTGAAATATCTATGTGATGAAATTTGTTCTTCCAAATATATTCTCAATATATCTAATGGTATATATATTATATGGAATCCACCATTTCATCCTCAAATAAATAATTTTAAATAGAATAAATATTTTGAACCAAGAACATGAACACAATGAGACAGTAAGTCGCATTGAACAAGTGTTTCGCTATATATGTTTTTTATCTAATTGCTATTCAGAAAAAGTAAGATTTTGGCTAATAGAAAAGAATAGAAATGAGTTACGAATTTTTACATTGAATTTCAATTGAAAGAAAATTCTTACCTGTAAAATCAAAATGCAATAAGTAATTAGCACCAGCTTATCCATTCTCGATTAAGATTAGTGAATCTATTATAGATTAGATGGCTGCACTCATTTAACAATACCGTACGGTGATCTATTTCGATGAGAACTAAATATAATCCTCTATAAGAATTGTAAAAATTGTTGACTGATCAATTCTCAAAAGACGACCATAATCCGAACAACGACCAATCAATGAATATACTGCATTGCTGTTACAATCAGGAGATTTTGTGACTGTCAACACTGACGGTTTTTTCGCCTCCGGTGGATCCACGATCTCTTCCATTTGAGTTCGGACGGGCCAATCGCATTCGTCCTCTGCTAACCATGATGGACCTGAGAGCCACAACGGAAAGTTCACAAGCTCAACTGGTGATAAACCTCTAGACAAACAGTCAGCGGGATTTTCAATTCCGGCAACATGCATCCACTCCTGTATACAAGAATCCTGTATTTTTGTGACGCGATTACCAACAAAAGTTTGCCATTTCGCGGATGGAGCATTAATCCAACACAAGGTGACTGTCGAATCAGAGAGTGCGACAATACGAGACACATGACAACGTTCACTAATAATAGTGACTACTGAATTCATGAGTTCTGCCAACAAGAGTGCCGCACACAACTCCAAACGAGGTATTGAAACAACTTTAGATGGTGCTACCTTGGACTTGGAACACAATAATACAACTCTTGACTCCTCGCTCTCCTTCTGCGACTTCACATAGATAACTGCACCATAACCCGACAATGATGCGTCACAAAAACCAATCAAACTGATGTGAGAATCCTGAAACAAACCAACGTGACGTGGAACAGCAAATTTTAATAATAGAGGCAACTCTTTTTGACAATTCTCCCAAAGAGTGCATATAGACTCAGGCGGCTTCTCGTCCCAATCCACTCCTAATTTCCACAGTTTCTGGACAAGACATTTTAGAAATAACGTAAACGGTGACAAGAGACCAAGTGGATCATAGATACGAGCCATCACTGACAGAATAGAACGCTTAGTAGCGACGACCTCACCACACTTGACGGAAAACTGAAACAGATCAGTACTAGGTTGCCAATTCAATCCCAAGATAGCCAAGGAGTTGTCTGCTTCGAAATCCTTGTACGAAAACGATTTCTCTTCCTCCGAGAATTTCTCCAGCATTGATGGTGAATTTGACGTCCACTTTGTGAGCGAGAAACCTCCTCCCTCAAACAGCTGCTTGGACTGATGATACAGCTCCGCGGCCTCTGACTCTGTGGCGACAGATGTGACTAAGTCGTCCATGAACATGTCTCTTGGTATTCTCGCCTTGGCTGCTGGAAAACGATTTCCATCCTCCTCTACAAGCTGGTGGACGGTGCGAAGTGCCAAATATGGAGAGCTTGAAACACCAAAAACAACACAATTGAGCTGATAAATTTCGATCGGATCCTCCGGCGAAAATCTCCACAATACACGCTGATAACGACGGCAGGAATCCTCCACTAATATCTGTCGATACATTTGTTTAATGTCGGCAGTTAGTGCGATTGGGAACAAACGAAAATTGACTAACAAAACAAAAATGTCAGTCTGCAATTTGGGACCAGCATGAAGAACCTGGTTCAATGACAAACCCGATGATGTTCTGGAACCAGCATCAAATACAATTCGGATGGGCGTGGTAGTGCTGCTTGCTTTCACGATGGCGTGATGCGGTATGTAGTAACCACCTCGGTCTGTCTGATCTGCTACAAACGACATGTGACCCTGACGTAGGTAATCAATCAATATTTCATGATATGAAATACGAGTATTGCTGTCATGCTCTAGTCGTCTCTCCAAACTCAGCAGTCGGCGTTCGGCGACAGCATACGAATCTCCCAAGCTGCTGGGCGGCTCCGCAAATGACAAGGCAACAACAAAACGACCAGAATTCACACGATGTACAGACTTCCGAAAATTTACCTCACACTCCAACTCTTCCGGTTTCAGTTGACAGCTTGGTGTAGGGCACGATTCCAACTCCCAAAAACGTTCCACAAAACTATCCAACGATGGACTACTAACGAATGGACTACAGATGGCTGTAAAACAATTCGACACATTTTTTGTTGAAGTGAGAATCGGCGCTCTCCCCATCAGAATGTGACCAAAGACACTATTAACAGTCATCAATTCGTGCGATTCACCTGTACTAGGACTCCCACGTAGCAAGTGAGGAACTAACTCTGCACCAATGATGCCATCTATTCTACTAGGAAGGTAGAATTTGTCGTCAGCCAGTGTGAGATTTTCCAGATGATGAAGTTTGGATCTGTCGATTTCACAAGAAGGCAACTTGTCGATGATTTTATCTACCACTGTGGCATCCATCGAAAACTTGACGGTAGGATCCAACTTCGACTGAATCGACACACAAGTACGACCTCGAACTTCACTAGTACCACCACCGAATCCACGAACAACGGTTTTCATGGGCTGGAATGGTAGTCTCAAACGCCGACACAATTTGGCTGTAACAAAATGACACTGACTCCCGGTGTCAATCAAGAAACGAACATCACAAAGCTGACCATTACAATCTCGAATATGTGCAGTGACGGTCGACAACACAACGGTCGAATTTTCTACATCATTGGATGTAGAACAACAACTAATAGGTGATGTGCCACCTGCCTTGGAGTTCGACGAGGACGCAACACCTTCATTGGAACTTGATCTGGAAAAGTGCAATAAAGAATGATGAGATTCTCGACATTGAGCACACTGAGTTTTACTACGACAATTTTTACTCAAATGATCCACATCAAGACAACGAAAACAACAAAACTTTCCTTTAATCAAACAATAACGATCCCAAGGAGTCATTTTCAAGAAACTAGCACAATCTACTAACCGATGACCCGGTTTTGAGCACTTCAGACAATTGGGATTTTTACTAGATGCATCGTTAGATGAATCATTGGATTGAACCACAAACACCTTTGATTTATTATCTTTTTTGTGCTTCATATTAAACGATTCAGTCTGTTTCTCATCAGAAGGAAGAGTCTTAATTTGCTTTTCAATGAATTTGACATAATCGGCATAAGTTGGCATAGCCTTGTCACGTACGGCCGATTCAAAATTTCTACGAGAACTTGGATCCAGCAATCTCAAGCCATGATAGAGGAATATCGAGTCTGACAAATCAGTGAGTCGCAATCTCTTCACTGCATTGATGGAACTGCAAAACCCATCCAAAATCGCAATACAACCTGCCTTTGATTCTGATTTTATTGGACGAAATTCAAAAATTTGTTTGAAATAGGCATCGACTTGCGCTCGTGGATCGTTATAGCGGGTCAATAATGCCTGCCAAATTATTAGATAATTATTAGCCAATGGTGGCAAATGACGACAAATATTTGCTGCTTGTCCAGTAAGTCTACTTACAAGATATTGGACCTTCTGCTGATCGTTCAAACTCTTGTTGTCATGTACCAATGCCTTAAATAATTCATAAAACACCGACCATTGAGTCTGGTTCCCATCAAATTTGGAAGGTCGATTTTGGGCAGTACTGACTCGGACACGACCGGCTGTGCACTAGCTGCTGCAGCTGCCGAAGATTAAACAATAGCATCAGTCGCCTCTTTCTGTTTGAGAGTGTTAGCCGCTACTTCAATATACTGAAACAGATCTAGATGTGAGTCGTTGAATGCTACAACATAATCTTTATTCAACTCAAGTTCCAACTCATTAACCACTAATTCTGTCTTTTCATAATCCGAAATGGTCTGAGACACCCGAGGATACAACACTAAAAATTGCTCAGCAACTTTTGGATCAGAGACATTTTTAGACAGTTCATAAATTCTTTGCAATCTGGCATACAATTGTTCCAGTTTAGCGCGATGCACAATGATTTGTTTCTGTAATTTTTCCTCCATCTTGAACTCATCAGAACGCAAAGAATCACTTTTCCGCTCTAGTGCGGGAAAAATTTTTCTGCACTCCAGATTTGCAACATGGCAACGCAAAATACTTAGTAGGTTATATGGAGCAACAGTGCAGCAAAATGAAAATGAAGTTGGTAACAGTGACTGGGCTGCTATAGTGAGCAGAGGTGCAACGAAGCACAACGCGCAAATTATTATTTATATATATTATAACCAAGGACAACATTTTTATTCAATTTGACAATAAATTAAGGTTTTTATCAATAATAAAATTACACAGAAAAACATTTGATGGATTTCAGGCAATTTTACCCATAATTACCCACTTTTCATATTCAATGGTAACTGTAGGAAAAACTTAATGTGAAATACGTGCGCAAAGTTCCTCTGCTGCACTCAACAAACCATTCCGCCCTCGCCTACGGCTCGGGCGTAAACGTTTCTTTCGGTGCAGCAAACTGTCACTTTGCGCACTAGTTGCACAAATAACTATTGTGAATGAGGTATTAAGCAGTTCTCGGACTTTTCATCCTCTCTGTATACTGACAGTATACTATTACGTACCTGACATATTATAATTATATTAATTCCTAGTATGAAAAATGTACTATTAATAGATGCTCTTTCTAAATTGAGTAAAATATTTTTGTTCAAAAATTCCATTACAAATCAGTTTATTGCAGATACACTCGTCAGTAAAAACAGAATAGTCATTATTCTCTTTTATTTTTCATAGAAAAATATTTTGTTATTATTGAGTATAGAAGTGAAAAATAACTTTAAATATAAAGATGAACATAATTTTTTTTCATGGTCTTTGGGACTTGAAAAAGTAGGCTATATTGCATACCTTCAATGGATATGTCTTCATCGGATTCATCGATTGTGGATTCATGAGCTGTTGGATGTATTCGGATGGATGGACTCTGATGTATGACGCCTCCTAAGCAATGCTTCTGTAATATCTGAAAATGAAACAGTAACGTTATATTGCCTGAATCCTCATGAATGGAATGCAAATTACGTGGAAAATTGAAATACTAAAATTCTAATAAAATATAAGTGTAGGCTATTTTTTTAATTGATAAGTGCTTTGAAAAGAGGATGAAATATTTATCTAGGGCTACCGTATACATGTTATTAATCGCCTACATAAATATTCATTTATAGAAATTATAAGCTTGAATGAAGCAAGGACACAAACATTTTTCATATAAAGATCATAAAAATAGGAGAAATAAGTCTATAAAATGATATGAGTAACCTAAACATGCACTTGTGAATTACCAATATTCTAATAAATTTTATTTCAATCATACAATTGAATGACAACCTACATAATATTTTTTCTTTCAATAAAATACTTCATCCAATGCTTCTAGTTCTAGACAATATAAATAGATGTTGAACAACATTCTAATATTAAACTAGTCCTTTCAAACAAAAGGAGTTTTTTCGAAAATTGAATTAAATTCATTGAAAATTTCATCAAGGCACAAAATGGGCAATTCTTTCAACAGAGTGAAATATCTATGTGATGAAATTTGTTCTTCCAAATATATTCTCAATATATCTATTAGTTTATATATTTTATGGAATCCACCATTTCATCCTCAAATAAATAATTTTAAATAGAATAAATATTTTGAACCAAGAACATGAACACAATGAGACAGTAAGTCGCATTGAACAAGTGTTTCGCTATATATGTTTTTTATCTAATTGCTATTCAGAAAAAGTAATATTTTGGCTAATAGAAAAGAATAGAAATGAGTTACGAATTTTTACATTGAATTTCAATTGAAAGAAAATTCTTACCTGTAAAATCAAAATGCAATAAGTAATTAGCACCAGCTTATCCATTCTCGATTAAGATTAGTGAATCTATTATAGATTAGATGGCTGCACTCATTTAACAATACCGTACGGTGATCTATTTCGATGAGAACTAAATATAATCCTCTATAAGAATTGTAAAAATTGTTGACTGATCAATTTTTAGTGAAATGAATCGAAATGTCGAATAATATGATTATGCTGTAGGTATCAGATTTCAAAACTTCCGTCGAGTTGATGATTTTGAAATACCAGTAGAGCAAAATACACAAACAATTCCTATTGTCTATTAATCGTCCTCTTTTTAAAGCATTTCAATAATTTAGGCTCTTCACAACTAGGTCGAATTCTCCAGAGGATTGGAATAAAAAGCTAGCTTGTTGTAGATAGGCCCAATTGAGTCACGAGAAGGTCGTCTGTCCTTACGCTTGTACAATAATTCCAAAAAATTTCATGACTCAACCATCTTTAAAATAAATTTAATTCTTGTCTAATTGGTTTGAAACGATAATCTGATATAAAACGAATTTCCTTTAAAACTCTCATAGATTTTCAACTATTGATATCCTTGAAGATAGCCTGATGGAAAGCATTCCTTTCCATTATCTGATACCCTGCATGTAACTTAATTTTCCCACATTATACTCTTTCATCTCCCATCATCCACAGTAGGCCTATTCGACTCAAAAGGATCATATCTCATATCTCATATGTTTTGAGTATATTATCATATACTCAAAACAAGTATACTTGTTTTTGCATTTTTAGTATACCATTTTTATGCATGAAGATGTTTATATATAAATGGTTTTTCAGACTTATTCAAATAAGGGTTTATTGATAAATTCATTACAATCCTGTATTCAATAGTCTATCTTCTCTTCAATATAATATAGCCTTAATATAATATATACAGCCCAATATAATATATCCTTCCATATGGCATGATAAAATGCCATCAAGATTCACATTGTCAAATTAATTAGTCTGGAAGTCGTAGTTCCAGTGTCAAAAATTAATTAATCATATAGCATTGTTTTTTGTAATGGATCAAGAAATTTAAGACTTCAATTTAATTTTTGTGTAAATTACAACACACAGCATTATTTTTTTATTCAGCAGTAGCCTATATGAAGCGACCTAGTTTTATTGAAATTACTGGTTCATAAAAATCTTCTCTAAAAATCAAGGATATGTCGTATGTGTGTATATATATATACACATTTCTCAGTTATTGTTTTCAGGATTTTTTAAAAATCGCTAAATTTTGACTTTATGGTCTAACACAGTAGATAGACTTATGCCTAATTTTACTCGTATTTGTATCCAATAATTGACAGGCGAAATTGATACCCGGATTTATGAATGTCTCTATCAATTTCTCAAAATGCATTTACGATTATAAAATCATGACAAACGTCAATGATGTGTGCTTTATCTATTGAGAAGGTATCAATCTATCTACCAGAAGGTAACATCTAGAAAATTAGATAATATTTTTTATCATGAGTGCATTATCAATAAATTCCTTATAATCGATGTAGGAGAAATTCATAGATTTAATTATTTGTATAAATAGAACTTTCAGATTAAATTTTAATAAAATTTTCTGAGGATCTGTCAGCATCACGATTGACTTCCCGACTCCACAATGGCAGTATCACGCTCATTCATGAGATTGTTATTGGTGGCTTTTGTCATCTGCAGCGTTATTCTGGTAAGTAGGCCTACTGTAGAAAATGTACTGAATAATTATATTTCTGATACAAATTGTTGAATACATATTGGACTTGAAGAACTTCTCCATAATTGAAGCAGACGGTTTTTGTTGTATAATCCACTTCATTACTACTGTAACATTAGCATTATATTGAATTTTACAACAAAAACATTGTGTTTCAATTGTATTTCTATTTTCTGTCATGACTACAGTTCACAATAATTTATCACACATTTACTACTATACTCATCGATTACAATTTCTATCGCTTGTAATTACAATTGCAATCTCAATAATTTATTACAATTAAAATGTCTTGTAATCTCATCGATTACAAGTGAGGGAAATAGAATACACAGGGTCAGGTCAGACACATTGTAGAAAAACGGAAAATAATTAAATAATATCAATAATTTATGTCTATTGTTGGATTCTAACAATATTATTAAACATAATTTGATTGATTGATTGATTGATTGATTGAGTACTTTATTTATGTAGATTACAATATATACTGGCTTATACACTTATATACAATAGCTTACAATACAGCAAAGTTATAGATGAATTTACATAATATAGACTAAGAAAATAACTATTGAACTGTATATGATATGAAAAAGCAATTTGTAATATAATAACTATAGATAATAATCATATTGTTATGCATCTACATAAATTGGCGGAGCTTTGGACATATCAATGTCCATTCTTTGGGAAGAATATTAAAAATATCCTCCCCACTAACTCTCTACCAAAACGTTAATTTCGTTATTTAAACTAAGGATTTATTTATTAATGGAAATATTGTAAAAGTTTTAATCAATATGAATATTGAAGAGAAAAAAACAAAAAATTGATAAAGTAAAATAATTATATAGGTAGATAAGATCAAATAATTGATTAATAAAATGAAGTAGGCTGAAAGTAGATCAGGGTTATCAAATTTCAGTAATATACAGCAGTATGCAGTGGAGTTGACAGAGAATAGGATGTTAATAAGATCTGATAACATATATTATGATCCAATCCTAGAATTTATGTGCGAGAGTGCGAGGAATTTAATCAAGGAACGTTCACAATTTTAAGTGGGGATTTGTTTTAAACGAACTGTGATGAATCAAACATTCGATCTAATCTAATAAGGAAATACGATGAACTCAATACATTCATCAACCTTGTTTCTTATTAAACCTTAATCTTAATAGTTATTTGTGCGGTTTCACATCAGCACTAACAAAATATTAACATTTTAAAAATGTGATATCTGGAAATTTAGTATGGGTGAAACCGTAACACAGACAGCAAGAGCATTCGGTCTCACCAAATACAATCATTTATTAATCTCTCAGTTATTTGTCTCTCATCAGCGATCAGGATAGAAGTTTAAGGTCTAATCAAAGATTTGGCTAAGTAATGAAAAGAAAGCATAACTGAATCAGCCAATTTTGATCCCTTGAACTCTTTTATTCATTGCTTAGAAATCTATCGATCATTGGATGATATTTTAAAATTTGAGAAGGGTACCTTGATGTTATTTCTATTTTAATAATTGGATCACTTATGGGAGGACCCATTAAGTCTCCCTCTCACAACCAATAAATAAAGCATTTAAAGCCAATTTAATTTCACTAATTTAGCAACAAAGAATATTTTAGATCAATAGTTTCTCTGATACAATTTTTATAATGACAATTTTCGAAGAATATCCAGGTTCTGTGATTTTTTATACCTTTCAAAACAATATTAAAGCGGTTAATAAGAATATTAAAATCATTTCTATAGTGAGGTTTGAAAAAATATTTTAGAAAATATTTCAATTTATCAAATATTCCAATGTGGTTTTGGAGGAGACTATTAATACTCTTTAATATTATGATGTAAATATGAAATAGGCTATATACATTGTGCATTGTAGGCCTAATGTTGAAAAAGTCTAACTACCGCTACATTCAAAGTGAAAGCCATCAGATGCTTGAATTTGCTGATCTATTTACCTCTGTTGTTTCAGACATCTATAGTTGACAAGAATCTAACAATAGAGATAGAGATGTCTATTTTATAATTAGTCTATTGCACTAATTATCAAATAGGTTAAATTTTCTGCTGATTCATGAAAACTAGAACCCAATTGTTTGGTTTTGCCTGCATGCACGGTGACTGCAACGGCTTCACAAACCCTTAAATTATCAAATGTAATTCAAAAATAAAATAAAATTTATTCACTCGAAATTCATACAAATAATTCACAAAAGTATAGAAGATAGCTAGATACAAGTGAACAAGATATACTTCTCACAAAAAGTACTGTAAACACATTATTTTAATGACGATATACAGTCAGATATCTTTCTATCTAGAGAAATAATAGATCTGGCAGAAAGAACAATAATTGTTTGCCTTTGTTTGTACCGTTTAGTACTTGGGTTTGTGTTAATTTAATTTCAATTTGAGAACATGTTTTAGGATGAAAGATAACATCATATTAAATTTCAATCAACCAAAAAAGACATTTTACGAATTACTACAGCGAAAAGTTTCTTGAAAAATGGGATGTTGAAAAATAATACTACTCTGGCATTCAAAATAATCTCTAAATAATATTACCTAACTTATGTATCAAACAAAAAAATCAACTAATTAATTAGCCTATGTACCTAATAATGTTTTTATGGTGAAATTACTGACCTTTCATCATCTAATAGATCATTCAAGACTTGAACTTTAACCGAACACTTGAGACCTGAGTTTATAATTTGTATAATATTAATTCGTGCAGTATGATGTATTTTAGTATTTATAAAATATATAATGATGTATAGCGATATTCACTTGAAGCTGTTAGCGTTCGTTAAATTTATAACTTAACATTATCGCTTTCCATTCTAATAATGCTGACAGTTAAAGTGAATCTCGCTAACCAATAGAGCAATAAAAGTAGAACAATAATTACCTGCCTACTATAATAAAATTATAATTACCATACAATTGGATTGTTATTTTACAGTCTTGCAGTGCCTGCAAGTCGAAATGCTGTTGCGGAAGTAGTCATCACAGCAGCTGCGGTTGCGGATGCGGTTGCGGCAGCGGATGCGGATGCGGCGGTGGATGCTACGGTGGTGGCTGCTACGGCGGTTACGGCGGTTGCGGTGGTGGCTGCTACGGCGGTTACGGCGGTTGCGGTGGTGGCTGCTACGGCGGTTACGGAGGTGGATACGGATGCGGAAGTTACGGTCTTTACGGCAAATACTGCTAGAAGTAATATTGCAGCTTGCCGAGTATTATATTAGCAGTAGGCCTATTTCATCGTATATGAAATTTCCACCACGAAAATTCTTGTAAATTTCTAATTTAGGAGAGTACTGAAAGTTCATTGGGTAGTCCGAAAGAGAATCTAGTCTTCAATTAGTGTTTAAGAGAGTTGTGAAACTTAACTCGATAGAGCAATCACCCCAAACTATATTGTATTCCACCTTTTACTATGTAGAAGATGGTCAATATTAAAATTTAGTTGTAGTGAATGTTGTTCGTTTACATTATTATTTTGCCTTTCCTACCTGTACAATATTGAGATGTCTGTATTTTATCAACATTTCATTATAATGAAGAATTTATAATTATAAACTTCTGTGTCATAAACCATGGAACGGGTGTCATGACAAACAAAGCCTTCAGAAACAATCAGATAGCCCAGTCAATAAAGACATTGATGAGCAACAAATTACGGGAAAGCTGAATTTTACAGTGGGCTACATAGCCTTGAACCGCAGAATCCCCATAGTTTCCTCGCTCATTTGAGTAATACTACAACCAACAGGTGGTTTCAGGAAAACTATTACTAAAAGTGTTTTTTTCTGTTCTCTATACCATCCACCTCGAAATCCTTTGATGATAGAGTTCAATCCTATACCAATTACATTCATCAATCTCCAGCTAGTGGGTGATAATCAACAGGAAAATGATGAAAAATAGTGAAATCTTAATCTTTCTTACGGTAACATGTAACAGTAACTTTCCAATGGTGAGCCAATTATTGGTGAAGTTTATTGGAGCTTGAAAAGGAGAAATGTTTCTGGGTCAATCTCCAAATAACGTACAACTTAAGAGCATGCATTTTAAAAATATAAACCATTGTAAAAAACAAAAAAAAATCTGTTTTCACAAGTACAAATTTATGGCCGAGATCGTTACTTGATATAAACATGTTTTTTATATATCAAATTTTTGCATATCCACGGACATGATTGTTGTGTCCACGGACATGATTGTTGTGTCAACAGACATGACCACTGTGATATCAATCATTAGGGATGTAGACCAAAGCTCATGATAAAATATGACAGATTAAATAAAAAACCATTGTTCAATAAGCAATCAGCGACTTAGTTTATTAATTGAAAATGTTAGGTAGAATAATGTCTGGTAGTAACATCAAAATGTAAAGTAAGTGTGTGGTAACATAATTTTACAAAATAAGATGATTTACATCAAACTTATGTTTAAATTTAAATGAAACTGTCTGTCATTTTTATAGTTGAATGAAGGTGGCTTCAATCTTTTCTCAATTTGGTCATCTATCTATCTATATATATAAAAGCGAAATGGCACTCACTGACACTGACTGACTGACTGACTTTTTTATTTTCAGTCATTGACTGACTGACTCACTCACTCACTCACTCACTCGCATAACTAAAAATCTACCGGACCAAAAACGTTCAAATTTGCCCTTCAGTTGGCCCTTTAGAGGCGCACTAAGAAATCTTTTGGCAATATTTTAACTCTAAGGGTTGTTTTTAAGGGTTTAAAGTTCGTCTTTTAGCATGTATATTCTTCTTCTCCCAATCTCTTAATTATAATTGAAATTTCCATATCATATGTTACTATAGAACTATAATCTAGATAGAGTACCTCTTCGAAACATTTGTTAACTGGCAACTAAATTAATAAATTTTGTCAGGTTGGCATTAAGTTGAGTTGACTTTGTTAGGTTGGCACCAAGTTGAAGATTTAAATGCATTTATCGCGGAAAAATTGATTGGGCACTGCTACTTCAATCCTGGGAATATTATATTACTAGCCGTCAGGCTCACTTCGCTCGCCATATCCGTTTAGCCAGACGTTTAGTCTGGACCCCCGACTGGATTGTCCTAACATGATAAAAATGCAGGCGAGCTAAGCGAGCCTGCTAATTTCATTCTTGGACGATCCAGTCGGAGGTTCAGGGGGCGGAGCCCCCTGGCTAGACGGATATGGCGAGCGAAGCGAGCCTGACGGCTAGTAGTCTATAAAACATTTGCCCTCAGGTTCGGACCACTTGAAACCATTGTTTCCTATATTTCTACAAACTGGCTGTAGGCCTATTCAAAAATCTTCATCTTGAAAATTTTCAAAAAAGGATTAAATTTTTCAATGCTTGCAATTTTCAATACAGCAACAGCAATTTTCCAATACTTTCACTTTTCTATGACGAATGGTAGGCCTAGGTACATATTTTGGTATAATAAATTCGAAACAACCGTTGCATTTGCATTGACGGGTGATTTGCTGAGGAATGCAAAAACTAATTATTCTCACTACGGTATGTTATCATTGTGTAAATGTAGCCGATTTGATTAAAAAGTGCCATTGTTTGGACTTATCGATAAGGCAACGTACGTAGTTTGTTAAATTTGATTTTATTACATCACTCCATTACACGCTATTGCCACTGTAATTGTGATCAATCTATCACGGTGCTATAGTTTGAATATAGGTTTCAAAAAGGTTGAGTATCACTTGGCTTGAAAAATTATTACCTTCACAATAACGTATAACGGCTTTCAAGAAATATTTAAAACTTGTAGGCCTAATCATTCCATCCATTGAAATAATTTATATTAATGGTGATGGCTTCTTGTTCCATCCCGATTTATAACACACTATTCTGATGTTTTAAAATTTTAAAAACGAAATGTAGTCAATTATTTATGTAAATAAACAATTTTATTCACTTACTGACTGCGCGCAGTAGGTAGGCTACTTTCAGGCGGCAAGCGTCCATTTTCAATAGTGATTACAAAATTGTTTATGTAGGCTACATGAATAATTGACTGCACATGTCACTGTTAAAAACTTCAGGAATAGTGTGATAATATTATTATTATTCACATTGTTCCATTACCGTATATACTGTTTTTTTTGTTGGTATATACTTCTTACAATAGAACTGATTGATTTCCATCAGTAAAGAAAACTGGGATATCTTGTTTGTAAGAGTGGAACTTGTATTTATGTGTAATTAGATTCAGTTGAATTGTATTTTTTCAATATTCTGATTTTTCTTCCATGTAGGATCTATCGTAGACTCATAAATGTTTAACAATAAGCCAACATTAGTTCATGAAATCTTCTATAAAAACATTTTTCGGTGTTACAACAAATACATTGTTGAAAAATATAAAAATCGTAGTTTGAATTTTTGAAAATTTATTCAACAAATATTATTCAATGGGTTAGTGCGAATAACTTCATCGTATTATCTAACTGTACTAGTTCCGTAGTTTGTTTTAAAAGATCAGAATGTTTCAAAATTCACAATATCGTGAAGGGAGTTAATTAATAATCTCTTTTAACAACTAATTTATCACAAACTGTTATAAAAATATGATAAATGCATATATTAAAGTAAGCTGATAGCACATTAGCGGCCATATTCCATTTAGCATTCAATCCATTTATCAAATCTCGCGAAGTATCAATAAAGCGTTTTTATCTATTCCATAGTCTCTCAATGTCATTGAGGTATCTTTCAATACTTCACTTTTACAGTAGTCTTTATAGATCATAATTTGCTTATTTCTCAAATCTTCTGGTAAATACGATTGAAGATCGCTGATAGTTTGACAAGTATCCATAGTAAGCATGAACATACAATTTCCTGAAAAGAAAATAAAAATATGAAATATAGCCTTTGCAATAAACGAAATGTATGATTTACACCTCAAAGGTGTTGAGATTTATTTAAAAGGAAATTACAGATATCGCTTACCGTTTTGTTATGAATTTAAATTTATAACACACATTAAATACAAAACTATAAAAAATAGTCATTTGTTAAAATGTATTTTCACATAAAGGTAAGGTAATAAATAAGTTAGATAACAGTAAAGTCAGAAAATAAACAAGTAGAGATAACAGAGAAGTTAATTACTGTGTTGCATATCCATACCTACTTGTTCACTGCTGAAATAAAACTTGAATTTTAAAAAACACTTATGATGTGAAAATGCGCTTACTATGAGTAGTGACGATCGTTTTCAGTGGTGGTCGAAATGATCGGCACTGTTAATATTAAGTGCATTTTCAGTTCATAAGTGTTTTTTAAATTCAAGAAAACTAATGTCTAATAAATACCATTTAGTGAAAGAAAAAATATTTTAACCCATGGAAGAGACAATTAATTCTTGAATATTAAGAAATTTAATATTTCATAGTAATGAAATATTATTATCAATAATAAGTGTAATTGCTTTCAAGGAATACACAAGATAAGCCTACGTATCAACTTTCGGATATTAGGAGAGAGAGTACCCCAGTACAATAGTAAATTATTGCAACGTTTTAGAACGATTGAAAATTCTTTCTTAATTAGAACAATATTCATTGATACAGGTCAATATTACGTCTCTATGAACCTTATTCTTTATCGAATATCCAGCAAAGTTAGCAATAATGTATTTGATTGGGATAATTAATATTGTACTCACGATCTTGAGAGCTTACTATCTTCAACTGAACAGTAGAACTCGTATGCTTCTTATTTTTATTCAAGTATTTAGCCGTTATTGTAGAAAGCGATTCATTATCATTCTGTAAAATAGGATAGAAGAATTCAATGTGCAGAGTGGAGAAATATAATAATTATATTATAGAGGATGTTATAATATTATGAAGGATACTAGGCTTTTCTTTTGAGCTCAACACTGTCAGTGACAAACGTGAGCTTGATTTAGAAATACAATTTAAATCTAGCAACCTATAATCGATTCGAAAACAGCCCATGAAAATGAATTGAAATGATTCTTATTTGTGATGAATAATTCCCCAAATAGATTCACATTTAAATTTCATTTATAATTATAATAAAGCTCTTCAATGTTGTTTTCCATCACGAACTGCTTATTATTAAATCACTGCTAGTCGTTTTTTCTAAAAGCAAAAAGTGATTTTATAATAAAGCCTTGTGCGGTTCGCATAACAGCGACGGCAGCGGGACAATTTTAAACCGTGGTTAAATGTTTGAATCGTCAGCTTGTATGGGTTTGTAAATGATGTTTTATGAAAAATTATATAATTAATTAACGTTAATAAGTCAATTTTTTTAACATTAGAATTAAAAAAAGACATATTTTTGTTGATTCACTATAAAAACGTTTTACCTTTTCTTTCCTGAATATCTCTCCATTTCTTATGGTAGTGTCACAAAAATGTGTTTCGTAGACATTGCAATAATCATTATTATTTGAATTAAGCTCCCTATAACTGCTGAAAAAACAAGTGATTTTATGTATTATTTATTTATTGGATACAGCCAACAATACAATAGTTAGTAAAGAAAAACAGGCCATTTCCCAAAACTTCTTTTATTCGTTAATTTGGTCTCAAATCATCCAAATTAGTTAGTGTGCCCAGTTAATTCTAACAATTCTGTGAAATATTTAAAATAATATTGTTGGTTGATATATTATAAAAATGAAAAAATTTCCCTACTATTTTCTTACTTAAATTCCTCTCCATCTCCAAAAGCTTTCATCAAAAGCCATAATATTTTGTAAACTTTATATACAAGAAATAAATTGTACAATAAGAAAAAAATACAGTAAAGAAATTTATAAGCTGCTAGTGCATCGATTACCGTATTAATGAATGTTTGAAGAGACTTAGAATTCCATCATTAAAAAGAGGAATAATAAACTTGGTTGTATCAAGTACATTTAAACCTAGAAAGGATTAAACCAGTTTGTAGAGTTCATGTTTCATTGATGTATAATTATTTTGTGTTTTTTTTGTTTGACGGTCCAAATTATGCACTACAGTTTATTTGTAATTAATGAAGTTGCTTACCAAGAATTTTTATTTTTTTCCGAATTATTTTTCCCAGTAGTATTACTTTCAAATCCAGGGGGGAGCAGTTTCTTCAGAGAAGTGAATGATGATCGTTTCGAATCAATCTCAGAGCTCAACCTGAAACCTTTCCCTTTGAAAGACGCTTGATTACAGCCATTGAAGTGTACCGTTCTCTTATCGTCAACCTTAAAATTGAAATACAAAACTTTTACATGATATACTAGTCTATGGACTGGCAAAAGTATTAAAGGAAGAGACTGTTTATCTCTGAATAAGTCTTATTGTCTCATCTTCAAGTCTTAGGATTACTTCTGAATAAGCCTATAATGGCTAATTCAGAAATAATTACTTTATTAAATAATATAGGGCCTACATGTGAGATTCAGAATGGAATATTCAAGTTGTAAGGATTTTAATGAAGCGGGAATTCTGTACAAAATTGAGTATTTAGTTTTGATGTCCAAATGAGAGTACCTACCGGTAAACCGGGGTGACTTTTGTCCCAATTTTGGGGAGTTGAGATTTTAAACAGCTTGCAATCAATACTTGAGTTGCAACAAATCTCTTTCAATTTTTTTATTGTATTCTGCAATGTTTGGAGAGTATTTTTCATTATAAGAAGTTAATGTTTTTCTCCACTTTGACAAAGATATATTTTTTGAAATTAAGAGACAATAATGTCAACCAGGGGAGACTTTGTCTCACTTTGAAAAATATCATTTTCAAGAGTTAGACAAAGTGAAACCAACTGTTAACCTTTAAAATGAATAATGACATTGAAAACAAATATGAAATCCACTTCAAAAAAAAATATATTTTTTTGAAAAATATTTCAGTTCCTGCTGCCTAAAAATCGTTTTTAGCGTCGAGGGATGTTGGTTCCAGCTGCAGAATCAGCTAAGAATGAATATTAAGATCGTATAGTCTCAAGCAAGGTGAATATTTTGTTTTATTAGGTTTACATGGAGTTTATTATATTTTAAATTGTATTTGTATCATATCCTGGATAATATTACAATTTTTATACTGGGAGAAAGTCACCCCAAGTTTAACCTAAAAGTGACCTCGTTGTATTTAACTGGTAACAGAACCCTAACCAGTTCAACTATGGATATTATAGATATACCAATTGAAATATAATAAAAAGGTAAAATAATATATACTCATCGATATCATAAGTCTTTTAGAAACAGGTTTTGTTATACGAAGTTTTCCGACAACGAAATCACAAGATGAAGCAAGCAGTTTGGTTTCATGTCGATAATTTAAATCAAATCAAAATCTTTGCCGAAAACATTGAAAAATGTTATAACAGCGTCAGTAGCTGAAAAATTACAACAGAGCATAAAAATAGGCTACAAATTAGACAAACAACACAAATAATGTACAGGAGCTTTCATTGGAATTATATAAATATCTCAGCAAATAAAATTGAGTTCCCTAATTGATTTAACTAATATATCGATTGTAGAACCTCGATAATGATCAGGGCTATGGCTATCAATGTTGAACATCGATTTCGGATAACAGAGATCGGTGATAAACTGATTTGAATATTTTTCTGCGAGGTGGGTCAAAGTCACCCCGGTCGACGGAAGGACTAGTGTTTGAGTGGTGAAGTTTGGCTCAAGACTTAAATGATTATATGGATCTAGCCTGCTGGTTGAATGGATAAATAAATCAATTAATATCATATCAAGACAGAAAAACTACTAGATAGATTGAAAAAACTATTAAAACCTACATTCAATACAATGCCCCTTGGAAATCGAGCTTGGAATTCGCTGGGGTAATAGCCGTCCACTATATCTTTGATGAATTGCTGTGCAGCGGGCTCCCAATAATGTCTGAATTGGCAACCTTCAATCGAGAATCCATTCGCGTATAAAGTGAGAGACAAACTGTTGCACCTCTGAAAATTAACATTTTGAATTAAAATGCTGATTTATGATATTATGATTTATGAGTAAAAGAATGAGAACTATTTAAGAAGAAAGTTTTTTGAAAGTTATAGGCTTTTGAACTATTTGAGAAAAAATTCTAGATTGCCTTTTGAGAAACTCGTCAACCTTTTTACAGCTACAAACAGAAACAGGTTTGGGTAATGAAGTATGCAGGATTTGGGAAAGCTGTTGCATAGTCATATTTGTACGAAACTAATATTTTCCAGAATGTACATTTCAAATCCTCCATACTTCATTTCCCAGCCCTGTATAAGATTAGGCACCTAAATTGATTTATTACATTATAAAGTTATACATGAATATTGCTAATAAGCTCAAGACAAAAATTCAACTTAAAATATTGCAAACATCTGCAAAATTTTTAGCAGGATTGCTAAATCTAAGATGATAGAAAAGTAAACGAACTGTATTATCGTATCACCTGGAATGTAGCTCCAGTCTGTGTGGAGTGATAAACATGAATCTCTCCAGCTTCTTGATTCATCTCTTTAATTTGATTTATTATGAGATCAAAACTCTCATCACACATTCTCGATCTTCTCACAGAAACATGAAAACAAAATCAATGACATAGTGAGGTTTTATTTAGCCACTGATGGATTAAAAAACCTAAAATAAAATTTTAACCGGGTGTTCATTTACTCGGTGCGATTTATTGTTTCAGACAAACCCAGAAATTTATTAATAGTGAATTGATCTTCTGAAACCAAATTAAACAAATACTATTTCGAAAAATCAAACATTCAACACCAATAAAAAGTTTTTCATATCGGAGCCTATAAGACAATCAAAAACTTCACTTCATTTTCAATCACTAATGTAGCCTACTTTTAGATATTTACATACCATCACAAATCAATTAACTTGCTGTGATGTTATGAAATAACTAATTAAACTAACATCAAAAACTTCATAAGCCTTGATCGATCATGGAAACTCGAGTATTAAGAAGTCGGTTTGTATTACAGTTACGAGTATTAACTTGAAAAATATCTAAAGAGAATATAGGTGATTTGAATTTCCCTACTTGATAACTTCATCCTCGATATCTTCATTGCTGGAGTCAGAAATGGCATCATTCAATTTGCATTTATCGCTTCTCAAACACACGTTTTTCTTGATGAACCCCTGGATATAAACATGTTTTTATCAAAAATATCAGACAGACCGAACTTCTTGAAAATAATATTAACAATAGCAGACTTAATTAAGCACTTGACAACGACAAAATAAGAACACAAGTCACACTCAAATTCTTTTAATAACAATTTTATGAATATTCTTGGTTGATTGATGCACTTACATAAATATGAGAGATTCTATTTTGCAACGACGATCATTCAATCCAAGCTTGGAGTGTCATGAAGGATTGATTTACACACGTATGATTGTTTGGGATTGATAGAAGGATTACGTCCAATGAGCGACGATAGGAAAAGCATTGGGCCTACAATGTGCGACGGTAACTGTGGTGGATGGTTCTATTGTTAGAAAGAACAACGAGGGAAGGGACAAGCGGTAAATGGGTAGTCTTATCTATAGTTTTTAGTTTTGAACAGTTCAAATTAAACTGCAATTTATATAATTTGGTTATATTGATATCAAATCTCGGCATTTAACTGTTTGAACTATAATACGATACTATGATCGAATTTAGATAATGAATTAACATAAACCGTACTGAATATAGGATGCGGATATGGGGGATGATATTCATTCATTAATATACCTTGTCGGGCTCAATTCTAGTATTATTATAAATTCCTCAAGACCAATAATTCATTCAATATCTCAAGTGAATCTATTTTTAAATGCACTATGTATAACGTTTTTAATGTCGTAAGCCTACTTGTAAATCTTTAAAACGCAAAGAAAACTAGGAAAATATCGATCACACGTAATGAATGGTCATTTTAAATTCCTTAATTTTGCCAATACTTATCTACTTGAGCTTGTGCAAAGAGTAAAATCTTTCTTTTAGTTGAGTTGTTTTTAAACCTTGAAGGATAAGAAAAACGCAAAGAAACGTCGAAATCACGCGTAATTCGATGATCTCATAATAATTTATTATTTATTTTTGTACATAATTATTTATTTTCAATATTGAAGTATGCTGAATTTATGCTGCATTCTTCTCTTAAAGTTCGATTAGGCATATCTTCCTTATAAGCAGGGATAAAATTATTCAAGGAATATTAGAAGAATATTCGTTAAAAT